>NC_021160.2:29904707-29979838 GCF_000331145.2 Cicer arietinum | reverse complement strand
TTATAAATTTATTATAAATAATTGTAAAATAATTTTATAATTTATAAATTTATTATAAAATAACTTATAAAATAATTTGATAATAATATAGATTATAAATTATTATCAAATTGTAAAATAATTTATAAATTTATTATAAATAATTGTAAAATAATTTTATAATTTTATAAGTTTTATAAGTAATTATAACTGGTAAATGACTAATAATACTATAAAATAATTTATAAACTTATTATAAAATAACTTATAAAATAATTTGATAATAATATAGATTATAAATTATTATCAAATTGTAAAATAATTTATAAATTTATTATAAATAATTGTAAAATAATTTTATAATTTATAAATTTATTATAAAATAATATTATCAAATAGATTTTAGAGGTATTAAAGAAATTGTGGAAAGAAGATGAGAAGTTGTTGAAAGAGGAGGGGTATGAGGTACACATCAGCTTTTTGGCTGATGTGGATGAAACATGTTGAAGTGGCAAAATATGATGATGTGGCAAAATATGATGATGTGGCATCGGGAGTCTGTTTTAAATATATATAATAGATGCTCTTTAGTATTACTATTAAAATTTAATATATAAATAAATTTACTAAGAAAATTATACGAGACATATTTTATAAAAGAGAAAGCAAAAAAGGGAAATGATATTTATATACATACCTCAATGCACATGATTATGGAATATCATTTATCCTAACAAGTGTTTGCATATCCTCACAAGGATTGTATCCCCTATCACATGTCGCCACTAATGCACAATCCCCACAAGAACTGTGGTGTCTATCACATATCACCACAAAGACCCATTTATATAAAGCTTGAATATATTCATCAACTCCAGTTATTCATTTTTTATTTTATATTCTACTAATTTTTTGTCTATATCTCTATAATTCTCATTACAAATTTGATTTAATTGTTAATTACTTTTTTTAATTCATTGCATATAAAGACATCAAATTTTAATTAAATTTTATTAATTAAAATCTAGCAACTACCATAAAATATATAAAAACATAATAATCACATGAACAATCAATAATCAAACTTATGCACAAAAAATTCAATGAAGTTTAAATTAAAATAAATAAATATTAAAACACAGACATTTAAATTAGTAAACGTTTGCAAAAAAAAAAAATAAACCAACAAATAATATATTTTTTTTTAAATAAAAATGTTAAATTATACATTAAGCATTTTCAAAGTAATTAGTATTTGTGTTCATTTTTCTTTTAGTAGTGTTCGGATACATTTTCTATTTCATTAATACAAAGAAAGTATTTGTCTGTATAAATTGTTCATGAAAATAAAAACACTCATTTCAAAATATTAAAATTATAAATTGGGTGGAGCATAAATCAGAGTATAGTTTTAATTAACAAAAAAAATAATCAAAATCAAGCAGTGATTCTTTATCATTCCCAATATTATTTCATGTTTTTGTCGTGAAAAATAAGACTTTGATTTATTCATTATATACAATCTCCAAAATGGATAATTAAATCAAAATATTTTTGAAAGAAATACGTGACATAACACCTCTAATTAAGAATTAGTTATCGAAAGTTTAAGTGGAAATGAGACATGAAACATAAAATATAAGAAATAATAGTTTATTCAATTGTCAAAAAAAAAAAGAATAAATAAATAATAGTACTCAAGATAAAAAGTAAAATAAAAATAAAAATAATAATCATATAAAAATCAATGCTTACAGATATATCTGAAATCAATTATTGCAAAATAAATATTTTTTTAATACAAAACAAAATATAATGATTGAATGTTTAAAACAAAACAAAATATATACAAACAATCACTCATCTTTTTTTAATAATTTTTTTAGAGCGAAAATCACTCATTTTATTTAAATCTTTTTAATTGTGTATATAAACACTAACTTATATTTTTTAGAGCAAAAATCACTCATTTTATTATAAACTTTTCAATTGTTTTCATTTCATTTATTATTTTGTTATACAACACTCTTTAGATAGGAGTTTACACTCTATCTTTTAATCATAAAAGGATTTTCTACAAACTATATTCAACACTATAAACTTTGTGTTTACAAGATAATGATTTAAAGAGTTTGACAAAATCTGAGTAAGCTCAAGTCGTGTTTGAGATTAGATTCTTGACAAAATATTTCAGTAGAATAACTCTAAGAAATTGAATGAGGACAAAATTGATTCTTTTGTGTGAATGAGATACTTTCAAGTGTATGAATGTCAATGAGTGATGGATTTTCTTAGCACTTGAAGTTATGCGTTTTCCTTGAGCTTGGGGTTCCTTTTATAGGTTTCAAGGAGGTTGATGACAGCTTTTATGAACACTTTGAAAAGGTGTCTGATGTCATTTGTCAGACTTTGACTAAAGACCAGACTTTTGGAACTTTGAATGTTACTGTTTTGAACATTATGTGTTTCTACTTTTGAGTTAACAATGTATGATCTGTAGCATCTCATTCTTGATTGTGATGATCCTTTTTTTATGCACACAAACATCTAAGAGATGTTCTTAATCGATTCAAATTAAGAATGCCTTTTGAATTGTGCAAAACAAGTTGGAGAATAAGCTGGAGAATGTTCATATCATTCTGGACTGATGTCATCATACTGGAGAATGATGTTGACCATTTTGGAGATAGTTGTTAATCATTCTAGAGGAAGATGTTTGCTACTGAAGATCAAGTGTAATAGGCTGGAGAATGTTTATCAATCTAGAAACTGATGTTACACTGTTGGAAAATGATCATTTGAAACTTTTTCTTTGAGTTGTGCCTTTGATCCTTTTGAGTGATTCTTTTTCCCATATAAGAGTTGTACATTCCTAGTATATGAACTGGAAATCTATTCGAGATTTGAAAGAGCTTTCTTTGCATTAAAAACTGATTTGATCTTGCTTGTTAGTTCTTGATGCTTAGCTTTTGCCTTTGTTAATCTTTTTGAGTAGATCTTTTTGGTATGATCTTTGTGTACCTACTTTTGGTACCTTCGTAATAGGGATTGGTTTATCAACAAACCAGAAATGCTCTTGTCTATTGCAAGCCATCAACTTTGCAGATTAATCTTGCTTTTTATTCTTGATGCATTGCTTTGCAGTAAACACTAGGGATTTGCTTTTTATTCTTGATGCATTGCTTTGTTGATCATTTTCTCTTTGAATCTGTCCAAAATTATCTTGAGTATATAATTATGTTCCTTTGCAGTAAAAACTGGGGATTTGCAATATAGATTGATGTACTTCCATTGCCCATATCAATCTTTAAACTAAAGAAGACTTTGTTCTTTGTAAACCAGAATGTTCTTGGATTAATGCTGTCAAAACTAGAACGTTCTTGGATTTAAAGTTGTATAAAGGAGAACATTCTCCTTTTTTTTCTTCTTCCAAACTTTAGTTTTAATAACCAAAACATTCTATGTTTTTCAGACTGCTGTCTAATATGATCAGAATGTTGTCAAGAATGTTCTTCGTTCTTGACAGTCAAACTAGAGAATGATCAGTCTTGCGTGAACTTGTTTGATTCATCATAACCCATAGCTTTTCTACTATGTATTTTGAATTGATTATTTGTTGAGATGAATCCTTTATGTTCCTTGAATAGTACGTATCACATGATTGTGAAATACATAAACAATGATTACAAAATCTAGGGGCAACTTCTTCTTCAACAGAGGAGATCATTTCTACTTGAAATCTTAGAACTATGGAGAACGTTCTCCATTTTCCAGATTTCTGTCAAGAACGTTCTCTGTTCTGTCTTTGTATTTTTGCTTTCTTTTCAAATGATCATTGATTGTTGTATTTGATCATCTTCTTCATGAAGATGCTATCTTGAAGATGAAATAATCATTCTCTTGAATGATTGATATATGATACATTCCTTTCGAGATGATTTCTTTATTGAGTGGATACTTATGCACTTTGATGAAGTGTATGGCTTCTTGCTTGCTCACTTATGCAAGTCATATTCTTTAAACAAAACTCAAGTGTAAACATTAGTAGACCACCATTCATAAAAGTTAATTTTTTATTTCATAAGGTTTGTTGTCAATAAAACATACATCAAAAAGATTTTTACCTCAACAATCTCCCCACTTTTGATGATGACAAACCTTTTGAATAAATCATAAGTTTTATGGATGGATATAAATAAAATGCAAGAATGTTCATAGATATTTAATTAAACTCCCCCTAAACACATGCAAGAGGTTAATTCTTGTTAATCTAATTAAACTCCCCTTAAACATATGCAAGAGGTTAGTTCTTAACATTCTTCATTAATTACTTCCATCTTATATCCAACATATATTTCTCTCTCCTTTTTGGCATCTATGAAAAAGGTCGAGGAATAAAAATGAAGTACACATGTAGGGAGCAATAGTATGAGTATATTACACATAGTAATCATGTGGTTGATAAATGCATTCATATATCAAACAAGTCAAGTTTACATTTAGCATCAAAGAACATAACATGTATGATGATCAATAATCATTTTATTCAAAATTGAAATCAAGATATGGATAGTGATAACAAAAGCAATATGTCATAATTATATGCAAACATATGCGAGTATTTTAACACACTTAAAAATCTTTCAATGAATATATATATTTCTCTTTTAAAAAAAATAAGTTGACTTCAGTTTTAAGAAAAATAATATTTTAAAAACTCCCCCTGAATATTATGAAATTAATATTCTTTAATATTTTCAAAGTTCCAAACCACAAGTAAGATGTCTCTTTGCTCTTTATCCTCTTTCATAAGAGACAACGTTTTAATTTCAACATGATAATGAGCGCATACAGAAAAGCAAAATGAGATGAATGTGATATCATGTCAAATATAACTTTTCTCTTTACAAAACATTTTTATGCTAATAATGTTTGTAAAAAACTAATATTTTAAATGGATAAAAAAATATACCAAGATATATGCTCACATAAAAAATGCTTTTTTCACAAAAAAATTTAGAACACGCAAATGAACAATAAGGCACATGTTCAAGGTTACTTTCATTAGTAAATGTGTATGAGACTTTTTGATTTGCTATTTCTTTCAATTATGCTTTAAAAATATTTAAACTCTTGAGATCAATTTTCACGAAAGAAATAAGCAACAAATAAGACTCATTTGCAAACATATATATTAATTTGCCTCAAATTGCTCAAATATCAATTTTTGACTTCATGTCATAAATTTTCATTTATTTTATTTGAGTTTTAAAACAACAAGAGACACAAATCATTTTTATGAAGACCAAACATATATTCTCTTGTTGAAATCCTTGAAAAATAAATCCTTAAAACATGTTGAAGAAGGATAGAAATTAGGCATATGCATGTACAAATAATGACAAGAGTGATGTGGTCAATTTAAACTTTAAAACCATACTTGAATAAACAATAGTATGCATTCTTAATTTAAAGAGCACCAAATCAATCACATAATATCATTAAAAAATTCTTATCATGATGCAATTGTATGAATTGGGATTAAGTGTACCTCCTTTAGTGATCGTTCAACGACGAGTAATCTTCGAATAGTTTGGAACTTCTCTTCATGCTCATTCATTTATCTTGATTGATGGTTGGAATGAGACAATTTTAGCTTTTGCTGATTAGTGAGTTCCTCCATTATGAAATTAATTCAACATTATTCTATTTGGCTTCATTGGTTGAATTTTTGGCTATTTGGGAGATCATTGTCATGTTATTATTGATATCATTTTTTAATGACATTCTTGTTCTAATCCCATTAGCTGTATCTCCAATGATTTCATTATGAGGATGATCACTTATTGTTCTCCAGCTTCTTGGAGGAGTATGAAACGAAGATTGTTTATCAATCTCGGTTTCCTAGAAAATATTTTGTTGCTGCTATCCAGAATGTTCTTCCTCTTCAACACCTTTTTTACTTTGATTCGGGCTTGGTTATTGTTTCTAAAAGTCACAGAGCCTTTAGTAGCAGTTTTGGTAATTTCCTCCCAATTATTTCTTTGATTTGTTGATGTTTCCAAAGGTTAAAGTCACTCAAAAAATTTGTAATGAGAGGAGGCACCATAATTTTCCATTCATTTGTATTGAGCATGTCTTGTCTATGTATCAGTGTTCTTTCTTGATTGTTGGATGGTGTTCCTACATCAAAAGTTAGTAATAATTTTGGTACCCATATTTGTTTGGGTCATTGATGGTTAGTATATCTTCTTTTAGAAGATTTTTTAAAACTTGATCTCTTTCTAAAATAGCAAGTTGACTCGAAGTGGCCATTCTTGGAACAATAGGAACACTTTGTTGTTGGTCTTGGAGAAGGTTTGAAAATATGAGTTTTTAATGTCTTTGAAATTGATTTTGATAAACTTCGAGAGCGTTCTCCTTTTTTCAAACTTTTTGGAGAAAGTTATGTTTTTCTTCCAAAACGTTTCTCCCTTTTTCAAACTACCTGCAGAATGTTCTCCTATTTTCAAGTTTTTTGATGAAGGTTCTATTTTTGTTCGAAAACGTTCTTCTTTTCTAAGGATCCTTTTGTTCTTGATTTTTTTCATCTCTTTTCTTAAAATAACATGCAAATTCCTGATGTTCAATTTTACCACAATATGAACATTTAGTTTTGCATTTGTCTTCTTTACCTTCAAGAACAAAGAAGTTTTCATACATTTTTGTTTTTTGAGTTTTATCAAAACTAAGATCAACTTTATCAAAAATTCCTACTTGAGATCCCATGATTTTTTGAAAGGTTTCAGTAGATTTGATAAAGTTTCCTAAGTAATTTTTGAGAATTTCATTTTCTGTATCAAGAAAAATGGTCTCCTTTTGAATCGTATTACATTATTGGTTTTCAGTTTCATCAATTTTCTCAAGCTGAGATTCCTGCATGTTCTTTTGAAAGTTTTCAGTGGTATTTACCAAGTTGGTTCGTCATTCATAGCTTGTGCTTTCTCATTTTCATCTTTTTTTACGGAATTGTTCTTTTAATAAACTATATTTTTGAGCAAGAATGTTTGAATCACATAAAAGATTATCAAATTCTTTTTCCATTTGATCACAAATAAGACAGAGTTCAGAAATGGTTACCTCATTATTTTTCCATTGAGCACATGTTGCCTTCTGACATTACTTCTTCTTGAATCTTTTCATCTAACACTTGTTAGGTGCTCAACTTTAGAGACCGAGCTCTCATGACAATTGAAGTAGTAATGTCGATTTACAATAAAGGGGGGGTTTAAATTATAAATGTTCCTATTTAAAATTTAATGTAAAAACTTAAGATTTTAACTCAAGATTGATCTTGGTTATGAAAACAGAAAACGGAAAACGTTCTTGGTTAGTTAAAATCAACAATTCAATTTATGTATTTAACTTGATAATTAATCAGACTTAATTTAAATAGAGATAAGGGAAGAAATACCACACAACGATATACCATAGTTCACCCAACTAAGGCTACGTCCAGTCCTCACAACTGTGAGATTTTTCACTAAGTGTTCAAACGGAGAACAATCTTGGTTTTACACCACCAGTTCAGATCAACCTTGATTTGTTATCAAGTTAAAATCTTTCCACCTAGAAAGGAGTTCAATCAGGTCGCTTATCAATCTTTAGTTGTTAATCATTCTAGAGGAAGATGTTTGTTGTTGAAGATCAAGTGTAACAAGTAGGAGAATGTTTATCAATCTAGAGACTGATGTTACCCTACTAGAGAATGATCATTTGACATTTTTGCTTTAAGTTGTGCCTTTGATCATTTTGAGTGATTCTTTTTCCTATATAAGAGTTGTACATTCCTAGTATATGAACTGGAAATCCATTCGAGATTTGCAAGAGCTTTTCTTACATTAAAAACTAATTTGATCTTGCTTGTTAGTTCTTAATTTGCCTTTGTTAATCTTTTAGAGTATATCTTTATAGTATGATCTTTGTGTACCTACTACTAGTACCTTCGTAATAAGGAATGGTTTATCAACAAATCAAAAATGTACTTGTCTATCGCAAGCCATCAAACTTTGGAGATTAATCTTGCTTTTTATTCTTGATGCATTGTTTTGCTTTTGTTGATCATTTTCTCTTTGAATAGGTCCAAAATCATCTTGAGTATATAATTATGTTTCGTTGCAGTAAATATTAGGGATTTGCAATGTAGATTGATGTAAATCATAATGTTCTTTGTACTAAAGAAGACATTGTTCTTTGTAAATCATAATGTTCTTGGATTAATGTTGTCAAAACCAAAACGTTCTTGGATTTAAAGCTGTGAAAAGGAGAAGGTTCTCCATTTTTCCAAACTTCAGTTTCAATAACAAGAACATTCTTAATTTTTAAGACTAATGTCCAAAATGATCAAAATATTGTCAAGAATGTTTTACATTCTTGACAGTCAAGCTAGAGAATGATCGGTCTTGCTTGAACTTGCTTGATTCATCATAATCCATAGCTTTTCTATTCTGTATTTTGAATTGATTCTTTGCTGAGATGAATCCTTTATATTTCTTGAATAGTACATATCACATGATTGTGAATTACATAAACAATGAATGCGAAATCTAGAGGCAACTTCTTCTTCAACAGAGTAGATAATTTGTTCTTGAAATCTTAGAAATGTGGAAAACGTTCTTCGTTTTACAGATTTCTATCAAGAACATTCTCTGGTGAGATGAATCCTTTATATTTCTTGAATAGTACATATCACATGATTGTGAATTACATAAACAATAAATGTGAAATCCAGAGGCAACTTCTTCTTCGACAGAGTAGATAATTTGTTCTTGAAATCTTAGAACTGTGGAGAACGTTCTTCGTTTTCAAGATTTCTATCAAGAACATTCTGTAAGACCCATTATCATTTGTCTAGAATATGATAATTGGACCCTTACACCTTAATAAAACACAGGTAATTAACAATGAATAATAAATTAGAATCACCATCATAACTGAAAACTACATTCAGAAATATAGTTTACAACATGTTTAGTAGATTCATAAAATATTACATCTTGAAAACAAATTGCGATTGTCTGATTACATCATAAAACAAAAGATCAAATTCTATGTCCAGGAGTTTGGAACTGATCTTCTGATGCTACTATTCATGTCTCATGTTCCTCCAGCTGCTAAAAAAAACAATAATAATTGGGATGAGATAAAATATCTCAATGAGCTCTATAAATAAGAGGAAAACAATCTCAAAGAATTTCTTTCATAAAAGTGTATAAAACATACAAAAGTAGTTATACATCTCAAGAAGAAAAAAAACAATTATTATGATAATTATTATTATACATGTCTATTTATATACAAGGGCTCCCCAGGGAGACACACTTGGTCGGATAAACTGTTCGGTTATCAAGTCCTCTAATTGGTTTTTCAACTCACTCAATTCTAATGGGGACATCCTGTAAGGGGCAATGGAGATTGGTCCTGTTCTAGGGACCAAATCTATTGAGAACTCTACTTCTCTTTCAGGAGGCAAAGATGTCACATCCTCTGGAAAGACATCCTCAAACTCACTGACTACAGGAATATTGGACAAGTCCATTTCAGACCCTGAGTTAGAGGATAGTAATAATAATACTCCTTGAACCCCATTCGTCAGACATTGGAAGAGTATGGAACTGTTGGTCAAGGAGCGGTATTTGGTTTCCTCTGGTTGGGGAATTCCTGGAGGAATTATGACTTTCCTACCATGGCAAATCAAAGTTACTGAATGATCAGACATCCAATCCATTCCTAATATGATGTCCAAGCCCTTAAGGGGCAAACAGACTAGGTTTATTGGAAAAACTCTATCAAACAGAGTGATTTGACACTGGTGACATACTAAGGAGGTCTCTATTGAATTCTTAGATGCAGTGCTTACAATTAAGGGATAAGGCATTTCAAGTACAGGAAGATTATGTTGCAAAACAAAATCAGAGGCGATGAAAGAATGCGATGCACCAGTGTCAAACATAACAATGAAAGGAATTTCATTTATGAATCCAGTGCCAGTTATTAGATTATGATTCATACCTTTCTTTGCACTGAGAGCACAGACCCTTCCAGTGTTAGACTTGTTTGGGTTGGACTCTGCTTGTTTTTGGCGTATTAGGCAAAAGGGAGCCATATGACCAGGCTGTTTGCAGTAGTAGCAGACTTGTTTTCCAACCAAGCACTTTCCCCCATGATCTCTGCCACACTTAAGACACTTCTTTGCTCTTGGGGAACTGGATGTCTGCACTTGTTTTCCCTTTCCTTGGGGAGTCTTTACCTTCAATTGTTGACCAAATTTTCCAGACTCTTTCTTTTGTTGCCACTTAACCTGTCTCTCCTCTTGTACCTTCTTTAAATTATCTTCAACAATGTAGCTCTTGTGTACAAGAGTAGAATAGTTAGTAAGCTCCATATGGCCTATGTTCCCTCTGATTTCAGGTCTCAATCCCCATTCGAATTGGTTTATCTTCCATTCTTCTGTGGGTGCATATTGAGCATGTGGAGAAAATCTAGCCAATTCTTCAAACTTAACAACATACTCTGCAACAGACATGTCTCATTGTTGCAGGTGCACAAACTCCAACTCTTTTTGTCTTCTGGCACTTTTTGGATAATACTTGTCTAAAAAGGCCACCTCAAAGTGTTCCCAATTCATATGGGTTCCTTGAGTCTGAAGATAAGTCTTTGCACTCCTCCACCAATACTCTGCCCCACCCTTTAGTAGATGGGCAGCAAATGCCACTTTTTGTTCTTCAGTACAAGGCACTACTTCAAATGCCTTTTTAATCTCATCCAACTAAGCTTGAGCCTCTAAGGGATTGCAGCTGCCCTGGAATGTTGGAGGCTGCAACTTAAGAAAATCATAAACACCCTGTTGACATTTGCAGTGCTATCTCTTTGCATTGCCATTTGTTGTACCAGATTATGGGTAGCCGTTGCTTGCATTTGAAAAGCTTCCATAACCTTTTCCCATAGTTCAGCAGTGGGTGGTGGAGTCATACTATCTTCAGGGGCAAGATTCCTCCTAGATCATTCAGCCATAATTCTGCATACCATACACAAAATACTAAGTTGATCAGACTTAATATTAGGTGAAATGATAATTAGAATGTATAGTAAAACAAAGACATTCTAATTCCTAACACATAATCCATAGTCCAAATGAATCGACATGGCTCTGATACCAAAATGTAAGACCCATTATCATTTGTCTAGAATATGATAATTGGACAAGTTGATCAGGCTTAATATTAGGTGAAATTATAATGAGAATGCATAGTAAAACAAAGATATTCTAATTCCTAACACATAATCCATAGTCCAAATGGATCGACATGGCTCTGATACCAAAATGTAAGACCCATTATCATTTGTCTAGAATATTATAATTGGACCCTTACACCTTAATAAAACAGAGGTAATTAACAATGAATAATAAATAAGAATCACCATCATAACTGAAAACTATATTCAGAAATATAGTTTACAACATGTTTAGTAGATTCATAAAATATTACATCTTGAAAACAAACTGCAATTGTCTGATTACATCATAAAACAAAAGATCAAATTCTAAGTCCAGGAGTTTGGAACTGATCTTCTGATGCTAATATTCATGTCTCATGTTCCTCCAGCTGCTAAAAAAAAATAATAATTGGGATGAGATAAAATATCTCAGTGAGCTCTATAAATAAGAGGAAAACAATCTCAAAGAGTTTCTTTCATAAAAGTGTATAAAACATACAAAAGTAGTTATACATCTCAAGAAGAAAAAAAACAATCATTATGATTATTATTATTATACATGTATATATATATATATATATATTATTCTGAACAACATATGCATGACCTCAAATCTTTTCCTTTGGAATAAGGAAAAGTCGCCCAATATCTTAGTGTGGGTCACCAAGATATTGAGTCCTGATTGGTAAAGGCGGTCTGACCAAATCCCAATCAACGTCCTGATTGTTCTCCTTTACCTGTTATCCCATGCCTGGAATAACCTAAATGTCCCACCGTGAATAAGGTCATATATAAAACTTGAAATGTTTTGTATAAAATGCCCTTATTATGTCATATATAAAATGCATCATTCATCCATAACAATTATACATAACTTTAGGCGACATACTAAACTCATAATAATTTAATCCTAAGTCCTTAATTCAAAACGGAAATCCTAGTCAAAAATATAAACAACATCTGAGTCATGAAAATAGTAACAACACCAAGTCATGGAAAAATAATAAACATATAAAAGTCATGAATTTAATAATCAGCATAAAAGTCATGAAAAAATCATTTGGATGAAATTTTAAAAACACCTATATGCAAAAATTCCATTTCATCGTACTCTAATTCTCCTAACCCGTATTAACGTAAAATAATTTATTCAAAAATTTCAACCCATAAAATCCTCGTACTAAAAGAAATTAAAGTAACATAACACAATTTCACAAACACATTAGAGACAACAGCAGTAACGAGCATAAATCGTGCTCCACAAGCATAATCACCTTAAATCTAATCAGGCACGAGTAATTAATTTTTTTTTCTTTCTAATATATATAATTCATTCACAAACATCATACCCATAAACAACAATACACACGTCTGATTTATTTTCAATGAAAATCCCTATAGGTTAATATGTGAGTTGTTTTCTTTCATTTTTTTATTTTATTTTATTTTTTTATTTTATTTATTTACTTATTTATTTTCAACTTTAGAAAGTTAAATTCCTATTCTTAACAAAATAAAAAAATAAAAATAAAAATCTTTAATAAAAAGAACTCACTGGTTGTGACAAGGAAGAAGATGATGTTCTGATTAACTTGGTTGTTGAGCTCCCCTTTTGCTTGAATTGTCACCTTGACCCAAGTTCTTCAATTTTGGTTATCATCCTTCGCTGTTGAAGCTGATTAGTTACATTGAGACATGCAAAGTTTAAAAATGGGTTTGAAGACCTTTATCAAGCTTTTGGGTTTACTGATTTGAAAAAATGAAAGGAAATGGGAGGTTGAAAATTTGGGAGGATGAGGGAGGTGGTTAACAGTAACAGGAGAAAAGGGAGAAGAAGAAGGAACGGAAGAATGGAAGAGTAAGAAAAACAACGATACTTAAAATGTAGAGGGGAAATTATGCCATTACCCTTCATTTGTCCAAATATTACAATAATGCCCTTTTTATTTTTAAACAAATAAACTAATTATTTTATTTTTAAACATTAACTTCTATACTTAACAAAACAAAATAGATAGGTTGTTACACATTCTCTGTTCAATCTTTGTATTTTTTCTTCTTTTCAAATGATCTTGCTTCTGATTTATAGCATAGTTTGATCATTGATTGTTGTATTTGATCATCTTCTTCATGAAGGTGCTATCTTGAAGATGAAATAATCATTCTCTTGAATGATTGACATATGATACATTCCTTTTGAGATGATTTCATTATTGAGTGGATACTTATGCACTTTGATGAAGTGAATGGCTTCTTGCTTGTCCACTTATACAATTCATATTCCTTAAACAAAACTCAAGTGCAATCATTAGTAGACCATTATTCATAAAACTTAATCTTTTACTTTATAAAGTTTGTAGTCATTAAAACATAAGTGAAAAAGGTTTTTTCCTCAACACTTACACACTAAGAAACTTACAAATTTGAAACATAAATAATATACAAAATAGAAAAGTTGTTTGCCGCATAAATAGTTGGTTCACAACTCGATTCATTTTCAAACAAATCTTTGTTCAAAATTTCTTTAATTTGTACTCAACCCTTTTTTAAAAGAATTCATAGTCAAAATTCCAACGCTTTTAAGAATGTGCTTAACATTTGAAATCACATAAAATAAAAGCACTAATTTAAATAGGTGAGTATCCAAATGATTGAAACTTGTCATCTTCATGAATAGAAGACTCAAACCTTGGTTTCCTATGTAGACAAGTCTTTGCTGCAGAGATCTCCCACACATACTAGGTTTCATATTTAGACTCAAACCCTTATATTTTAAGAATATAAATCATTTAACAACTTGTATGAAAATATAAGCAATAAATTTTGCACACATTAACATTTCATCACTTCTCAATTTTTTCTATATCTTAGCACAAACTTAACCAATTTGACTAAAATAGCAAACATTGTCATTTGAAGAGACTAATCCATCTATGACTGAAGATAAGGAGGAGGTTACTTCCAGGAGGGATAATTTGGTATAGGGAACATGTGTTGTATTTGGAGGTCACCCTTGTTTCTGTAGTCATTAGTTTTATGATCATATTAGGAATGTATATAAGGTCGTAGTACATCTCTTTAGGTGGTTGTACTTATTTTGTTTTGCAATGACCATATCTATGACATATTTGAAAGTTGACTTTTGTTTGTAGGTCCATGTTCCATTTTATTGATGCGACTATGGGGGATAGCATTCTTGGAGCAGGTTTTCTATCAAGGTGTGTGGCGAGAATACCCCAAGGTATGAGCGATGATTTGATAGGTCTCATAGCCCCAATATATTTTCTGGTTTTGAATATTTTGGGTTTATTGTCTCAAACTATTTTTTCCTACTGTCATGTATGATATATCTATTTATGATCATTTTTCGTCTTAGTGTTGGGATGCATTATTTTATGGAGTTGTTTTAAAATAAAAAAAAACAATGTAGTTCATATTTTTTGAGAAAAAGGATTCCAAACGAGGTATTACATTGCTTCAATTTTTGCACAAATGATGTAAAAAGAAACTTCTTCAAAGGAAAATACCATTGTGATGATAAAAAAAATGGGAAAGGCAGTACAACATCTTGAACCTAAAAGGAAACCTTTTAGGAGAAAATTCTTCAAGTGGACTTACAAGTATTGCAAGAAGTATGGCCATAAAGTTGATGATTTCTATTTTCTAAAAAAGAAACTTGAAAAGCAGGGTACAATTCTAGTATAGCTTGTTTTAAATCAAATGGGGTTGATGTTCCTTCCATTTTTTAATGGTTAGATACAGGTGTAGTTATTCATGTCATGAAATTACACATTTGACGAAACCTTGTGATGTCGAGGCAAAAGTTATCATGGGAGATATAGTTAGACTACCCGTAGTAGAAATAAGAGTTGGTTCCTTGCTTTTACCTTCTATACATACAATAATTATTAAAGATGCGGTTTTTGTACCTTCAGTGAGAACAAATTTGATTTTTGTTTCAACATTAGACAAATGTGGTTACACTTTTGATTTTGGTAATGGAAACTTACTGTTCATTTTAATTCTGCTAATGATGGTTATGGGTTTTTGCATCATGGTTTATATATACTAGATACATCTTAAATATCTTATAATTTTGTTGTTGGAACTAAAGATATTTGGAAAAATGAAAATTCTTGAATGTTATGGCATAGCCGTTTGGCGAACATTTTTAGGCCTCACATCAAAAGATTAATCTCAACTTTTCTGACTTTGAAACTTGTTTTGATTGCCTCAAAGGGATATTTATTGCAAAAACGAGGGATGCGAAAGCAAATAGAAGCGATGATGTGCTGCAATTGATCTATGTTGCTATGTGTGGACCTATTACTCTAGCTGTAATGGGTGGATATAGGTACTTTATCACTTTCATAGATGACTTCTTCAGATTTGGTTGGATAGATCTCCTTCAAGAAAGTCTAGTTCCTTTGATGCCTTCAGATACTTTAAAGCTATCCTTGGATTGAAAATATAAAAAAAAGATTAAGTGTGTTAGTTCTGACAAAAGATGAGAATATAATGGTAGGTATGATGAAACAAGAATAAACCCAAGACCGTTTTTCAGATTTCTTGATGAATGTGGAATTAAGGTTCAATGCACTATGCTCGTTTGTAGCGAGATGCATGATAAGTCGTTCTACGTTGTCTGATTTTCCTTCGGGAGATGCTTCGGAGATTGTTTCCTACATTCTAAATCAAGTACTGAGAAATTATGTGTCTAAAACTCTCTATGAGCTTAGGAAAGGAAAGAAGTCGAGCTTAAAACATTTTCATTTGTGGGGTTGCAAGCCGAAGGTTAGACCTTATAATCTGCAACTAAAGAAACTTGATCTGAAGATTGTTAGTAGATTTTAGAGGTTGTAGATTTTATTGTGCATCTCATTATACATGGATTGTTGAATCTAATCAAACTGTTTTCTTTAAAGACGACTTGGATGGTTGGAGTTCTACGTCACAAACACTCATTCTAAAAGAAGATTGAACTTTTTTTCTTCTCCTTTTTTTCTCTTCCAGCAGGTTTGATGGTTCTATATACTCAGAATAATTACCAGATTCTTCAAGAAAATGATATAGTAGAACCACTGATTAATGAACAAGAATATGATAATATCCCAAATTCGGATACTATTGTTGAATCGAATGATGTTATTAAACTAGTTGGATTGAGCCAATCTCATATATAAAGCACACAAGTCTTCACTTTTTTTATGATTATGCAGTATATCTTCAACAACACGAATTTGGATTCTATGATGATGATAATGACCCCATTACCTTTAATGAAGCAATCTTTTGTTCTCATGCTTTTGAATGGATAAGTGCCATGCATGATGAATTATCTTCTATTTCTCATAATGATGTTTGGGATCTCATGGAGGGTCCTGTTGGTTGCAAAGTTGTTGGGTCCAAATGGGTTTTAAAACCAAACATAATTCATATGGTAAAATTGAGGGGTACAATTCCAAACTAGTAGAAAAAGGTTATACACAAGAGAAGGGTATAAAGAGATCTTTTCACTTGTCTCTACCAAAGATGCTTTCCGAGTTGTTATGACTTTGGTTTCACATTTTCATTCAGAAGACCACCAAATGGATGTGAAGAAAACTTTTTTGAATGGAGAACTTGGTAAAGATGCTTACATGATTCGACCTAAAGGTTTTGCAACAGCAGGAAAGGAACACTTAGTATGCAAACTGAAGCAATCTATCTATGGATTAAAATAGGAATCTAGGAAATGGTATTTGAAGTTTAATCAAATCGTTACTTTTTTTGGTTTCAATGAAAACACCTCATATCAGTGTATTTACTTAAAGACTAGTTGGAACAATTTTATAATTCTTGTTTATGTCGATGATATTCTTCTTGGTAGAAGTTGCGTTGAACTTTTGACTAAGACAAGACTAATCTTGAGTAGCCACTTTAATATGAAGGACCTTAAAAAAGCGTCAACTATTTTGGGGATTCGAATTATCCGTGATAGGCCACGTGTTTCTCTTTGATTGTTTTAGAGAGGATATATTAGAAAGGTTCTCAAGTGTGGCTGCCCATGCATTGCGATATTTGCAGGGCCAAAGATTATATGTTGATCTAAAAGAACTCTGATCAACTCCAAGTCATTGGTTATTCTGACTCTGATCTTTCATGTTGCCATGAGGACCGAAAGTTTACATCTAGCTTAATTTTTATGATGTTAGGAGGATCTATTTCATGGAAGAGTGTTAAGCAAACTCTTATAACTACCTCTACCATTAAGGAAAAATAGGTTGCTTGCTTTGAGGCAACTTATCAAGCTATGTGGCTTAAGAACATAATTTATCGCTTCAGTGTTAAGCAACTCTTATAACTATCTCTACCATTAAGGAAAAATATGTTGCTTGCTTTGAGGCAACTTGCCAAGCTATATGGTTAAAGAACCTAATTTCTCGCTTCAGAGTTGTTGAAAGTATATCTAGGCCACTTGTGATATATTATGACAATACTATTGTCGTTCATTTCTCCACTAACAACTCTTCTTGCTCAAATTATTATGACATCAAATATTTATTTGTGAGAGAAAAAATTCTTGAATTTGAAACTCGAATTGAACATTTTGCTACAGATATTATGGTAGCAGGTTCTATAACCAAGGGCTTAGTCGTTGGAGCTCTTTAGAGGCATGTAACCAATATGGGTTTAGTAAGTCATTTGATATTCTGGATTACTAAGAGTCTGAATTGTTATATTTCAAGTACTTAATTACAATTATTCTCATGAGATATGAATGAGACAACATCAATTTTATGATCATATATCTAAAAGCATTTTAGATGCTAGGACTATTATTGAATTACATACTTTTTAAGGTTTAACTATGTTTTTGGTCGTCGCAAATATTCTTCGTTTTGATTTTAGTCTCTGTAATTTTTTATTTATTTATTTATTTATTTATACTCTTGCAAATTCTAACAAGTTTTAAAAAATTCTTTTATGAATCTTTTTTAGTTAAAAAAATTGGTGACATGGCTTATTTTGGATGAAGTGGCACATGATGACCGTGTAATTGTTGTTAACTAGGTAATATTTAATATTTAAAATTAAAAATCATTTTATTAACTCATTTAATTATTTAATTAAATACTTAAAATTAATTAATTAATTAACCAATTAAATAATAAAAGCTCAATAATCTTCATCTTTAATCCCAAATTTTTTAATAAAAAACTCATTAACCTTCATCTTCAACTCTATTTTCTTTATCTATAAATCACAAATTCTCATATGTGGATCCAAATCCTAAAAATTCTAATATCTCCTTGTTGTACCATTGTATGCACGTATTAGATATATAATTATATGAATGAGGATGTCATAACTTAAATGTTATATTCGGACTATGGTGCAAATCGAAAGCCAAAATCTAGTTGGGAGTTAAGCTTATGCAACAACAATTTTTTTTGTTGGATTGTAGATCCAAGAGACATAATGTATATGATAACACACTAATCACAGGTTTATAACTTAACTTTGTGTAGTGCAAGAAAAATAAGATATTATAATTTTTAGAGTTTAGATTTAAATTTTAGAATTTATGATTTGAAGATGAAGAAATTAGGGTTGAAGATGAACATTGTTGAGTTTTTATTAAAAACATTGGGGTTGAAGAAGAAGATTATTGAGTTTTTGTTATTTAATTGGTTTATTAATTAATTAAATGATTAAATGAGTTAATAAAATAAATTTTAAATTTAAATATTAAATATTGCCTAGTCAAAAATAATTACAAGGTAATCATGTGCCACTTCATCCAAAATTAGTCATGTCACCATTTTTTTTTAATAAAAAAGATTAATAAATAACTTTTTTAAAACATGTTAGAATTTGTAAGGATATAAATAAAAAATAAAAATTACATGGACTAAAATCAAAACAAAAAACATATTTGCAATGGCCAAAATTATATTTAAACATTTTTTTAATTATACTATGTTGATCCATATTCATTATCTTCATGTGAAATATGATTGTATACCATTTTTGATTTTATTTTTTCTATTGAATTAATTTTTTGCATCGTTGATGCATATGTTTCTTCTACTAGTTGGTGACATGTGCTTTTATAAATGATTGACTATTTTATAGATATGAAAATTAAAATATTTTAATAATTAATTAAAGGGATCCAAGTGGGAGAATTTTTTAAATTTAAGAGATTTCTTTAATTAATTAACAAAATTAATTAATAAAATTAAAATTAAAAATACAATTAAAATAATCAATTATATACTATTTATTTAATGCACTTGTTTGATTAATGTTAGTAACAACAAAAGAGTCAATTCACTTCAATCATCTCAACCATAATTTTTAGACGGAGTTGAACAATAAAACTTTTTGGCCAATAAAAAATTTCTTCCTAGAAATCATCTTATCGTGAAAGTAATTAGTTTTCTCCTTATAGATCCGAGAGTTCTCATAAGCTTCAAGTTGTTGCAATTGAAGCTTTCTCTCCAAATCTGCTTTCTCCATCTCAAGGTTACAACTCTTGACCGTCCAATAAGCACGATGCTCTATTTCCACTGGTTGGTGGCATGCCTTACCAAACACAAGTCGATAAGGGGACATCCCTATTGGTGTTTTGTAGGATGTTCTATGAGCCCAAAGGACTTCTTCAAGTCGATGGCTCCAGTCTTTCCTGTTTAGCTGAACCATCTTTTCTAAGATCAATTTGATTTTCTTGTTTGAGATTTCAGCTTGCCCATTAGTCTTGGGATGATAAGGTGTAGAAACTCTGTGCACAACCCCATACTTCCGAAGCAAAACATCCATGGTGCGGTTGCAAAAATGAGTGCCTTGATCACTTATGATGGCGCGAGATATTCCAAACCTGCAAAAAATATTTGATCTGATAAAACCTGCAACAACTTTAGAATCATTAGTCCTAGTGGGGATTGCTTCCACCCACTTCAAAACATAATAAATATTATTATTATTATTATTATTATTATTATTATTATTATTATTATTATTATTATTATTACTACTATTATTATTATTATATCAACAACTAATTTGAGACTGTAATAATAAGAAGTTTATTTTGTTGTTAACGGTTTATGTGAAATAGATAATAACAAACAAGCTATTATAACAAACTTTTGCTACCTAATTATCTATTATTAAGGAGTCAAACAAAACCAAACAAACAATCCTATATGAATTCAATATGTATTCGTTTTATTTGTAACAGCCAAGAGTTTAGTGGGGCAAATATAGGATACCTAGTCAAACCATCTTATAAATATTTCCTGCAACAACTTTAGAATCATTAGTCCTAGTGGGGATTGCTTCCACCCACTTCAAAACATAATAAATATTATTATTATTATTATTATTATTATTATTATTATTATTATTATTATTACTACTATTATTATTATTATATCAACAACTAATTTGAGACTGTAATAATAAGAAGTTTATTTTGTTGTTAACGGTTTATGTGAAATAGATAATAACAAACAAGCTATTATAACAAACTTTTGCTACCTAATTATCTATTATTAAGGAGTCAAACAAAACCAAACAAACAATCCTATATGAATTCAATATGTATTCGTTTTATTTGTAACAGCCAAGAGTTTAGTGGGGCAAATATAGGATACCTAGTCAAACCATCTTATAAATATTTAATTATAAAATAGATACAAAGAAGAAAATAAAAAAACTCAATAGAGAGAACTATATATGACACCGTAAAGAGGAGCGAATGTATGATTGCGTTTGCAGTAGCAGCGTTTAGTAACGATTAACACATACAAAACTTTTTATAAAAGAACGCTTCAAGAGGTGAGTAATCACACCCTTTAAACTTTAATGGTACATTTATTTTGAGAATGTGGGATGGAAAAAGAGTTAGATATTCTGAATGGTATTTTCTTATAAAAAAATATTTTGTCGAAAACCTAAATCTATTAAAATTGGAATTTTATGAACTGTAATAATAGATTATGAATTGATTTATCTACTATTGTTTGTTGAATTACCGTTTTTATGATTGTTTGAATATATATTATTTTAAAAGATTTTTTTTATTATATTTTCTTGAATGATTGTTGTTATTATATATTCAAATGAAAAATTATATTATAAATATGATTTTATGAATATAGTTGTGAAAAATATGAATTATTTGGATCGTATGTGTTTGAGACATATATATTCTTTAAAAGATTATTTTATTATATTTTCTTAAATGACCGTAGCTATTATATATTCAAATGAAATATTATATTATAAATATGATTTTACAAATATGATTGTTAAAAATATGAATGATTTTGATTGTGTGTGATGGAGATGGGTATTGTACCCCACATATTGATGAGTTTTAAACTTCATAAAGAGATGAGGTTTAAACTCCACACGAATGGGTCTTGTACCCCACATATAGATGACTTTTAAACTTCACAAAGAGATGAGGTTTTAACTCCACATGGATGGGTCTTGTACCCCACATATAGATGAGTTTTAAACTTCACAAAGAGATGAGGTTTAAACTCCACACGGATGAGTCTTGTACCCCACATATAGATGAGTTTTAAACTTCACAAAGAGATGAGGTTTAAACTCCACACGGATGAGTCTTGTACCCCACATATAGATGAGCTTTAAACTCCACAAAGAGATGAGGTTTAAACTCCACACTGGATGAGCTGGTGCAACACCAGTGGCCAGTGGTTGTTCAATGGAATGTACAACACCAGTGGCCGAAGCTAAGTCTGCAAAATCAATTTTATTAGTAGAAATATCAATACTAGCACAATGATCAACCTGCAAGGCAGCTTCGATCTCAGCATACACAGAGCACAATTGAGTATCTGTACATAATTCACAAGTATAAGTATCATCAAAACCAAACAATGAAGGAAAATCAGTAGCAAACATATTGGGGTAAATGTCATCAACCAAATTATCAAGCAATTCAATTTAAAAAATATAATGCTCTTCCATGGGGTGTTTGATAGCATCAAAGATGTTAAATTTGACAATGCTATCACCAAATTCAATGGATAGAGTTCTAACATGCACATCAATTTTTGTTCTAGAAGTTTTCAAGAATAGTCTTTCTATGATGATAGGCGCCTTGTTGGACTTACTCTCTCCCTCCATGTTCAGAATGTAAAAATCTACAGGAAATATCAATTCATTAACTCGAACAAGTACATCCTCCACAAGTCCAGCAGGACGAGCATTGCTCCTGTTCGCCAACTGAATGGTAACACCGGTACTCTGTAAAGGTCTAAGAGCAAGAGGGTTAAAAATAGATGTAGGCATAACATGAATGGAAGATCCTAAATCTAACATAGCATTCTCAAATTGACTATTGCATATGGTACATGGAATGGAAAAAGTTTCGGGATCTTTGCATTTCTGAGGCGTGGGTTGAATGAGGGTAGAAACATTTCTCCCCATGTTTATCCTTAATTACCTTTTAACCTTCTCTTGTGTGTGCACAAATCTTTTAGAAATTTTGCATATCTTGGAATCTGTTTTATAGCTTCAAGGAGGGGAATGTTCACTTCCACCTTCCTAAATGTATCCAAGATCTCCTTGTCCTTACCTGCCTCGTCCATTTTCTTAGTCTTCACCGCCCTTTGAGGAAAGGGAAGTGTCTATTTTGCTCAACATCAACAGTTTCAGGTATCAAAGTGTCCTTAGCAACCTTGTTATTTTTCACTGCAGTTTCAGGTACCTTTGGTATTTCAACAACTTTCTCAGACCTTAATGTAATTGCACTAACATTGGAAGAATTTGGATTTACTACTGACTGTGCAGGCAATTGGTTTGACCCATGAGTTTGCAATTGATTAATTGAAGTGGCTAGCTGGCCAATCTTTGTTCCCAAATTTTGAATGGTGGAATTTGTTCTTTGTTGAAATTGGAGATTCTAGACAATCATATGCTTAATGAAGTCCTCTAATAAAGGTGCATTGTTTTGCTGTTGTGAAATATTTTGCTGCTGCTTAGGTTGCTGTTTTGCAGATCAATTCCCCAATCTCAGGTTGCGATGGTTTCTTCCACCAGGATTGTATTTGTTAGATGTAATATCATAGTTGGCTTGAGGATTGCATATATTTGTTGCATATGCTTGAGGAGCATCAGGAGTTGGATCTTCTTACAATGTAGGACATGAATATGTAGGATGCTCTGGAGAAGTGCAAATACCACAGACCACTGCTTGGGTTTTACCTATTGCCAATTTTTTTACTAAAGGTGTAAGCTCATCAAGCCTGCCTTCTAAATTCTTGTGGGAAGAAGCTTGAATTTCATTCACACCCCTTGTCAACACTGTTGAATTGCTTCTAGTTGTAAACTGCTGAGAATTAATGAACATGTTATCAATTCCTTTGCCGCTTCTGGGGTCTTATCGACAAGTGCTCCGCCACTATTATTCGCATCAACCATATTTTGCAGCAAATTGTCACTTTCACTATTTGACTCTGATTCGTTAACACTAGTAGCTCTATTAAGTCTACGACGTAAATGAAATGTCCTATCTATTTCAGGTTCAAGAGAATGCAGATTTACAAAATTAGCCCTAATCATGCATCATCATAACAATACAATGCAAAATCACAATTCTGAAAATTCCAACAATGTCACTATTGCTAAAATTGAAGTGAAAAATCGAAAACCCTATCAAATAGAATCCAAAAAATATAAAAATACCACCAAAAATTTCTAAAAATCAACTAAAGGCAACACAAACTTTTATGGAATTTTTAGAGAATATGAAAAATTAAAAAAATTAAAAAAGGGTCTAAACGAAGGAATTTGAGATTTTGAGCGTTGTGTCCCATAATAAGTCGCTTAAATGGGAGTCCTATTCCTTGATTTTTTCTGATTTTCTGGTGAAATTTCGGGGCAATCCGAGACAATAACTTGAAAACCGGGTTTTTTTTACTAGCAATGTGCCTAGGAGCTAGCACAAGCCTATCCGACCTGTAGAGCAACAAAACACGAAGAAATAATTGTTATGATGGTTAGTAATACTCTAAAACTGGTTAATATAGTTATGAGAGAGTCCTCAACAATGGCACCAATTTGATCCGTTGTCGCACACGGGTCAAATACAATTGATAAAATATAAATAAAGGTAATAACTCGAGTCGTTTCACAAGGACTTCTGATATAATAATATTAATCGAATGGAAAGTTGAAATTATAAAGGGATTTTTTTAGATTTTTGTTTTAACAGATGACCAAAATCCATTTATTCGAGTTTTAGATCTATCATAGATTCTATCAATAAGTTTAATTTCTAATTCGTGATTCTATTCTTATTTGACTATAAAATTGATCAAACATACGTAATGAATCCTATGTAAATTCGGTTTCTTTGACTTGATTAAGCATCACAATCATCAAAATATTACAATTAACAATCAAGCATCATAAAATTATAATTCAATTAAATTAGAAACCGAAACCAAATTCTGTCAAATTAATTTAATCGATCCTACTGAAATTCAATATAAGCAATCAGAATATCAATATAATCAAATAAATAGAGATAGAATCATGAAGCAAAATTGACAGTGTAACCTGAATCTCAAGATGTTGATGAAACTCTGAACTCGTGGATTAATCTTATAAAATTAGCCTTATATGAATTTAAAATAAAAAAGGGTTTATTTCTTGTAGCAATCTGAATCCTAATATTTTATCCCGTGAAAAGAAACAAAACTGCCAATATATATTACTCGATATTGGGCTTTAGGGTTTAAAAACAAGTGACCTGCTATTTAAAACTATTACAAAAGTCCAGATTAAAAAATCTGCAATTTAGGCCCAGTAAAGTTTGGCATTGGGATTTTATTCCAACACAAAAGTTGTAACTCTAATTTTTAGCTTTCCAACGCCTATTTTTATGCGCCAATCCGATATCCAGAGCTCCAGTTATGGCCTACAGAGCGATAAAGGGTTAAAATGCAAATAATAAAATTATAATTATTTTTCGACCAAAAGTTTATAAACAAGCTAAAAAATTATTCTAAGCTATAAAGAGCTTTTAAAGTACCAAACTAAAAATCTAGAAACATGTGCCCAAATCCTATGATCAAACTTCTGCATAATGTTAATGAAAATTCTGGAGATTGATAATCAATATGGAGTCCTAGTCTTTAAACTTTCTAGAGAATGATAATCAATCTGGAAGTTCAGTCTTGACCATTCCCGATGTCTTCCTGATAAATCAGTCTTGACATTTTAAGTTGGTGAACGTTCAAATATGTTTGGTCTTGCTAATTTGTGAACTTCTCTCTTTGTTAGTTGAGTAGTTTCTTTGAATCTGATTATCTCACTTTGTTCCTTGCCAAGTGATGATGATATAGATATAAAATCCATGGGCTAAAACTTCTTTTATTTAGTGGAGATTAATTGATCTTGAATTTGACTTGATCATTCTTGAAACTGGAGAACATTCTCCATTTTTCCAGAATTTGTCAAGAACGTTCTCCGTTCTTGTTTGTTCAGATTTTGTTTTTCATGTTGATTTATTCTTGCGTTAATTGGATCATATCTTTGATTAATACACTCAAACACACATGTTAAATACCAAAATACTTAGAATCATAATTATAAGTCTTATTTAACTTTTGTTTAGTTATCATCAAAACATTAATTTGGGATTTTGTCTCAATGATCTCTCCCTTTTTGATGATGACAAACCTGTTAATTTAAATTTAAATTTAAATTTAAATTTAAATTTAAATTTTGATTCTAATTTTAATCACACAAAGCTTAAAAGCTCCCCCTCAGAAAATTCTCCAATATTTGAACCAACATATAGAAGTAGTCATACAAATGGTATTTATAATCTAAGAAATACTTCTCCCCCTTTGTCATCTAACAAAAAGGTTGGGGAATATAAAGGAAGTGCCAAGGTAGGGAGCAATAACATGAGTATAGTACATATAGTAATCATGTATTTGAACATGCATTCATATATCAAAGAAAATTTCAAGTTTGTAATTAATCATCAAGGATCATAACATGTATGATGATTAAAAATCATTTTAGTCAATATTTACATATGTTAATTTCAATTTTAACATACTCAAAAAGATTAGTTAACTTCAGTATAAAGAAAATGAAGATTTTCTAAAAACTCCCCATGAATATTATGAAATTAATATCCTTTAATATTTCAAAATTCCAAAACACAAGTAAGATGTCTTTTTGCTCGTTGTCCTCTTTAACAAGAAACAACATTTTTAAAATGAACAAACTCATGCTTACTAGTATAAATAGATTCATTTTTCATTTTTTAAAACAAGAGAGAAAGAGCGCATATAAGGAAGCAAAATAAGATAAACGTGACAACATGTCAAATATAATTTCTGTCTTTACAAAACATTCATTTGCTAAAAAAGTTTATATTTATCAAAAATAATCAAAGAGATTTGTCCACATAAAAAATGATTTTAAGGATATAAAGAGGAGAATTTGTAGAAAATGATGTGATATTTTGAAATTATGAAAAGAATTGATGATAATGATTTGAGTTCCCATAAACAATGGAATAGTCATCATGATCAGGATAAACGTGACAACATGTCAAATATAATTTCTGTCTTTACAAAACATTCATTTGCTAAAAAAGTTTATATTTATCAAAAACAATCAAAGAGATTTGTCCACATAAAAAATGATTTTAAGGATATAAAGAGGAGAATTTGTAGAAAATGATGTGATATTTTGAAATTATGAAAAGAATTGATGATAATGATTTGAGTTCCCATAAACAATGGAATAGTCATCATGATCAGGATAAACGTGACAACATGTCAAATATAATTTCTGTCTTTACAAAACATTCATTTGCTAAAAAAGTTTATATTTATCAAAAACAATCAAAGAGATTTGTCCACATAAAAAATGATTTTAAGGATATAAAGAGGAGAATTTGTAGAAAATGATGTGATATTTTGAAATTATGAAAAGAATTGATGATAATGATTTGAGTTCCCATAAACAATGGAATAGTCATCATGATCAGGATATACCTTGATAAGATCCAAATAAGTACTTGAATTTGACAAGAGTACAATGTGAATATGTGCTTCTTCTTACGTGAAACTTGAATATCATTTTTATATTTCAAAGGAAAATAACCACTATAATTACACCTCCAACAACAGCTTTGGTACCATATCCTTCCAATTAGTTCTTCCAATAATTTGACCATGAGGAGATGTTTTTGGAGGAAATGTCAATAGTGAGATATGTGTAGGAGGGCAAAAAATAAATGGTTCAAACTCATTTTAGAAGTTGTTGATGTTCTTCAACCATAAAAGGCAACATATCGTTCTCCAGCTTTTATGAGGAGAATGAAACGAAGATTGTTTATCAATCTCGGTTTCCTTGGAAGCATTATGTTGTTGATGTCCAAAATGTTCTTCTTCATCATTCTTTGCTTTGTTAATGTTTCCAAAGGTTATAGACACTCCAAATTTTTGTAATGAGAGGAGACGTCATACTTTTCAATTCTTGTGTATTGAGCATGTCATGTCCATGTATTAAGTTTCTTTCTTGATTGTTATATGGTGTTCCTACATCACAAGTTAGTAATGATTTTGGTACCCATATTTGTTTGGGTACTTGATGGTTAGTATATCTTCTTTTAGATGATTTTTTAAAACTTGATCTCTTTTTAAAAAAGCAAGTTGATTCGAAGTGGCCATTTTTGGAACAATAGGAACACTTTGTTGTTTGTCATAGATAAGGTTTCGAAATATTAGTTTTAAACAACTTTGAACTTGATTTTGATGAAATTCCAAATCGTTCTCCCTTTTTCAAACTTTATGGAGAAAGTTTTGTTTTTGTTTCAGAACATTCTCCCTTTTGAAAGTTACTTGGAGAACGTTCTCCTTTTTTCAAGTTTCCTAGAGAAAGTTATGTTTTTGTTCCAGAACAATCTTCTTTTCAAAAAATCCTTTTGTTCTTGATTTTTTCATCTATTTTCTTATAGTAACATGCAAATTCTAGATATGCTTTTTAATGTCTTTGAGTTGATCTGGAGTTTTGATTCTATCAAAATAGCTTAGAGAATGATGATGAACTTCTGCAGAATGTTAATGAAAATTCTAGAGATTGATAATCAATTTTGAGTCCTAGTCTTTGAACTTTCAGTCTTGATTATTTTGGATGTCTTCCTGATTAATCTGGATGTCTTGTACATTTCAAGATCGTTTATCTTTCTTGAAATTTTAAGCTAGCGAAGCTTCATATTTGTTTGGATGTATTCCCTTGTGATTTGAGTAGTTTATTTGAATCTGATCATCTCAATTTGTTCCTTGTCAAGTGCTAATGATATAGATGTAAAATCCAGAGGCTAAAACTTCTTTTAAGTAGTGGAGATTAATTGATCTTGAAGCTGACTTGATCATTATTGAAACTGGAGAGTAATCTCCGTTTTTCCAGAATTTGTCAAGAACGTTATCCTTTCTTGTTTGTTCAAATTTTTCTTTTTATGCTGATTTATTCTTGCTTTACTTGGATCCTATATTTGATTAATACACTCAAACACACATGTTAAATACCAAAACACTGAGAATCATAATTAACTTTTGTTTAGTTATCATCAAAACATTAATTTGGGATTTTGTCTCAACATATGTAACATAATGTGATCATGATATCATCTGCTCTCTTTGTCTCCATATTAAGATACACAAAATCAATTACAAGGTCTATTTTTGGACAAGGTTTAATGGTGAATCCATCTCTGAAGATTTGATACAACCAGTTTGACTAGTAGATATTGAATGGAAGTGTGATTCAGTTAATGAATTAGTGGAATAAATCTTTCATTTGAAGAGACTAGACGTAGATACCATGTTGGTGTTGAACCAAGATAACATGGCTATGTTGTTCTTTGTTTATGCTTTATCTGCTTTATTTTCATCATTTGGTTTTAATATGACTGAAACTTTTTTAAAAATCATAAACAATTCACCCTCACCTCCTTTCTTGTGTTTCTTGTTCTACAACATGTAGATTATGTTGATTTACATATATTAGCGGAGCTAGAAATATGAGAAGAATCAACAAAACTAACTATTAATGAATTAGAAGGTGTACTTCACAATTCAAAGACAAGCAATAATGAACTATCTACAAGTCAAAGTCATCATGAACCCAAACTTGGATGGAAATACAATTCTTCACATCCAGACTATCTGATCATAGAAAATTTAAATGATCATCTAAAGACCAAGTCTACATTTAAAAAAAAAAAAAATCTAAGTTTGGACTTTTGTCTAAAATTGAACTGACAATAATAGAAAAAGTTGTATTAGATGATGGATGGATTATGGCCATTCAAAAAGACTGCAACATAGTTTGATAGTCGCTTTCGTGTACCTCGAGCAATTTGTAGGTTTTCAGGTTGCGTTGAGAAGATTTGGCTTGTAGAGTCAAGGTGTTTGTGTTCCTAAAAAATTGTGTACGTTTTAGGTAATTTTGAGAAGATTGACTTGTAGGGTCAGGTATTGTGCAATTCAGGTTTTGAATTAGTGGATTAAATTCTTCTGTGTGAGGGGACTAGACGTAGCTACCAAGTTGGTGGTGAACTTAGATAAATTCTTCTGTCTTTGATCACTTAACCTGATCGCTACTATTTTTATTCTAAGTAAGTCACCAAACCTGAATTAGTTTTAAATAAATTAACAAAAAGAATCCAACTTAGTAAAAAACAATCCAACACATTTTCTCGTGTGTGCACTTTCAAAGAGTAGTCAAGACAACTACCATAAATATAGAATAGGATGAGGATAAAGCATACTCCAATGAGAAAGAAGCAACCCTCATTTCGAGGAAGAAACATAAGGTAACATCCACCTTTAAGCACATTCCTCTAACCATATTGGTAATGGTTTGGTAAAACTAGAAACCTCCACACCTTCTACCCAAAAACCAAACTTAATTGCACCCTCCTTTGACCTTACACCTCAAACACTTTGACCTACTGGCTCTAACTCTAAAAGAGATACCTAAGAAGAAATACTTGAGTTAACCTTTGTAGAAAATTTTGCAACCCTTAGATGCAAACCACATCTCTACCCTTTTAACACACAATTTCCAACCCCAACATCATTATGTATAATGCTCCATAAACACCTACCGATACAACCATTTCGACTATACCTACACTATCCACACCTGCCTCTGACCCTCTTTCACCTATGCTTGTGAATTATATTCACTAAGCGACTGAGATAGCCGCTCAAGCAATTATTGACTTAGTCTACGAAACATCTTTAGATGACTCTCCTGCTCCTACCTCACCTGCACTTCAACCTGACCCCGCCACCTTCATCCTTTTGGACCAAGCCCACTTCATTCCTCTTATTCCTTTTGGCTTCCCAAAACTTGGTTCATTCATTACTTCTCTCATTTATAAAATCACCATAATTCATAATAGGAATGCTTAGAGTTTGGATCCTAATTAATTTAACAAAATCTTATCTTTTATCACCAATTGGATAAGGGACAACATGGAGCATGAGATGTGTTTGGCCTGTCAGAACTCTGCTGCTTTTAGACATATGGCTAAGACCCTTTATCTTTGGGTCTTGCTGCTTCAGAATGCTCGTAGCAATCGATCTAAAAAGCTACTAACAACCACATCAAAAGGTCCATCAAGTGAAGATCCATATCCCTCTAGTTCTATTCATTTGGAACAACCAATGGTTGCTCCCTTGACACCATTGCAGTTTTATGTGATCATTCCAAGGGTTTAGATACCTTCATTACATGTTCATACTATTGTTTCTTCAAGATCTATAGTTTTTCCTCCGAGAGTCATTTTATCACTCCCTTTGTCCTTGTGGCTGATCCTCCTTGGTTTATCAAAAAAGAAGATTTTGATTGACTAAAAGATAAAACTGGGGTGTTTATGGACCAAACAAACAAGAGTTAGGAGAACAATCAGAATACCCTAGGTTTAATCTTAATTAGGATGATCAACCCAAATCTTTAGTTCACTTGTATTTCTTTGGCTCGTATACTTTATTGTGCTTTTTTCTACTCTTTTTATTTGATGCCAAAAGGAGGAATTTATGTTTTTGAGAACAATTACTGATGTCTATTGATGTGCATTGTCAGAATATCATTTATCACTCTTAATAGGCATATATTAAGGGAGAGCTTTACAAATTGAATGTCATTGTCTCAAACCCCTACAAGCATAGCTAACTATTTTGCTTATATTATTTTATGGATACATTTTCCCTTTAGTTTTAACACTAACTTTGTTGGATTTAAGTGTGTATTGACAATCAAAATTACATTACAAGTTGGAGAATAGTAGTTACCAGTTACGTACCTATGTGTCATAAAATAAGAAACTAAACTAACAAAATAATCATCTTGTATAATATAAATTTTATTCATGATATACTCCCAATATTTCTAAGGAATAACAATTGATTATAATCCAACTTCTTTTGTATTTTTGATAAAAGCACCAAAGTTGGTACCTTGCTGAAATTTCCGTAATGCATCCTTATTCATGAAATTTCTTATCAATTAAATTAAAGTATTATATGAAACATGTTCATGATACTTAATACTATTATATAATGGATTATATAGGAAGTGTGATCACAACTCTTTTGACAAGTGTACCAAATCGTTCAAATAATAATAATGATAAGTAAAACTATCTCCATAGAGATTATTATTAATTTAATTAGGCAACAATGTTAACAACACATAGGCGAGTAAAAAATTTGATAATAGGTTGTTTGAATACAAACAAAATAAAATTAACTAGATAGAGATTATGAGAAAAACGATTAGGAATACGAATCACCTCTTCTTCACTGTGTAATTATTAATTCACGATTTTAACAATCAATTCATTGGATCAAAATCTTATTTTTATAACAATGAATTCTGATTCTTTAGGTTATATGGCTTGTTACTCAAAGCATATATAAATGTTAATATGACACACGTTAATATTTTATATTCCTATAATAATATTGAAACATGAACGTTTATTTTATTTCTGATTATTATGACCTATTTTTCATTAACGAAATAATACCTAGGTTTAGTTCTATATTGATCAGTTGCATAAAAGCATTAAAAAAAAAAGTAAACGAGTAGTCAAATACTTTATAATTGCATAAATAGTATATAAAAACGAACACTACATAGATTTAAGGAGACTCATTTATTCTATAACCATGGGAAAATAAGTTTATGATTAAGAACATAGTAACAACAAAAAATATGAAATTAAACATAAGAAAGATGAAATGAATTTTTAAGGAGTAATCATACTTAATAACCGATCTAACACCAAAATCAATTTTTTTATTTATTAATATTTTGTGAATGTCCATATTCTGAAGTTTTCCACCTTCACAACAGTTTTATAATTCCCATAAGTAAAAGATCTTATTCATTGAAATTAATGGAATGTTATTTACACGTTATGTAAGACCATTCATATACTAGTAGGTTATTGGATGTGTTTCCTATAAATAGGACTTTTGTAACATTTTGAAGTACACCTTGATGAGCATAAAACAATATATTTTGTTATCATTTTGCTTAATTTTGTAACATGTTTCCAACATGATTTTATACCATACGAATGAAGGTTATATTACACATTGAAGGTTATATTACAAGAATACTTCTCCTTCTCAATATCCGTTTACTAATTTAATTCTAATCTTTTTATTATATTTGTTCCCATGTTTTTTTTTGTCAGTTATTTTTGAGAAATTTATTTGGCTTTATATATATATATATACATCATATATTTCTTTGTTTATTCTTGTTAAATTCCTGAAAAATTTAATTTTAAAAGCATCTTAGAAGGATTGCAAAAATAATGATTTTCTTTATCATTGTTTGTGAAGATAATTTGAGATATAGTTCCTGAAGAACTAAAAATTTAAAATTAAATCATCTATATAGGATTGCAGAAAGAATGAATTTTCTTCAATCAATGTTTATGACAGATCATTTGTGATAAAGTTCCCGAAGAACTAAAAAGTTAATAATAATGCATTTTTGAAGGATTGTTTAGAGTGTTATTTTCAAGTATCACTTGTGGTATAGTTCTTGAAGAACACATAATTTAATATCAAGCATCCTTGTAGGATTGTAAAAGTGTAATTTTCTATGGTAACTATTTAAAAAGATTTGTGGTTGAGTTTCTCAAGAACTGCACAGTTAGATTGTGATTGAAATATATAAGATCTCTTTGATCTTAAAAGAAATGAAATGAGAGAAAATTAATATATTTTTATGCCACTCAAATAGGATCTTAAATTGTAGCAGAATTGATAAAGACTTTTCAGAATTTCATGATTTAAGTGCTTGCATATAAATTGAATTGCTTATGATCATAATAATATCCCAACCTACCATAGAATTTGTGACTCTCCTAGAAAATGAACCTCAAATCGGTACGTGAAACTTATAAGAAAGTACCACATATATTGGGTGATAACATTTCATGCTTAAGAAGATCATTGGTTGCAAAATGTTTCTATAGGAGATAAGATCAATCCAATATGTTTCATTCATAGATTTCTCCGATTGTGCTAGTGTGCATTACTTTTATATTTTCTAATATTATTATTATGTTTTTTATTCATCTATTTTTTTTCCTGATAGAGTGAGTAGTGACACGAGTATTAAAAACGAAGATATTAGCGATGCAAGAAACTAATGTTAGTAGTATATATCTAGCACTACAAAAGTTGTTGAAGACTTTGAAAACAGCTAATATATTATTACATGGAGAAAAAAAATTACACATTGCTAATGCAATGTATTTTTCTAAGTCTACCATAAATTTATTAAGTTTCAAGAATATTCATCTAAATGGCTACCATATTGAAACAAGAAATGAAAAAGATAATGAATATTTTTATATTATGAGATATACTTTAGATAAAATAAGTATAGTGGAAAAATTATATGTCTTTTTATATCGTGTGTACTACACTTCTATATTAGTGCAATTGAAGCACATGTCATTATAAAGTTTGTTGTTGGCAACACTGGTTGGGTAATCCCCGATCTATTATGGTGTGAAAGTTAGTTCAATTTTTATGCCAACATGTATTGTAGAGCCAAAAGATTCGTCAATCAAATAATTTTTGTGTGTTATTAATTCCCAAAGGAATTTGACAATTTGAGGGAATGCATCTCTGACATTTCTAAAATGTGTATAAGGTTGAATTTTTTAATCAATATACCGATTATGTAGATCAATACACCAATCATAAACTAAATGGTGTTGTGTATGTTTGTTTTCAACCAACAACGGAAAGTTTGTGAGACTTTCATAAATATCTAGAAAGAATTAGGAAAATAGTTAATACATTGGATTTCATATTGAACATTATGTAGAATATGTTCATACAAAAAAATGGACGTGAAGATCTATTCTTTAGATGTCTAAAGTTAATTGTGTGACCAATACTTATGAAATCATAACTACTAATTTCTACTTTCAAAACATGCAAATATGTATGTTGAAATATTGATTTGCATCAAACCAACAAGTTACTATAGTCCTCCCTCAATTTATAATCAATTTTGGATTCATACTCCAATATTGTTCATCTAAAAGATTTTTTAGATGTGTTGTGTATATTTTAATTGCTCCAATATAATGCACAAAGATAAGACGTAAAAGAATATTGGGATTACATATTGGATATGAAATCTCCAATTGTAAAAGAGTATATTGAGCCAACAAATTGGAGACTTGTTTTTAAATGAGTTTGTTAATTATCATTTAATTAATTAGTATTCGCAATATTAAGGGCATAAAATAACCAACAAAAAATGGTTTTTGAAAATATATTATTGTCTTATTAATCCTCATACAAACTAGTTTGAATATGAAATTCTAAACATAACTCATTTGGAAAGTTTATGAACCCAATTATTAATTGTTGATGCTCAAATCAAAATGGATGTCCCTGAGAATCTAATATTCCAAATGAGTCTCAACTGCGCCTGAACCATGGTAGGCAAGTTGCTTTCCTCAAACAAAGAAAAGGAGCTAAAACGAAAGATGAGATCTGAGTGAGGTTATGAAAATTTCAAAAGAATACTTTGACATAATTTCCCAGTTCCAGAAAAACTGATCAAGTATCTGAAATTTGTGAAAATAAAGAGATCTAAAAAATTAATATCGAGAATGGAATATGATGGAACATAAATAAAGTCAACATTGACAATAATTTTGTATATAATTTACCACTATATGTAATAAATAATAATAATAATAATAATAATAATAATAATAATAATAATAATAATAATAATAAGGATCATGAAATAAAGTTTATTAAAGATTATAGAAAAAGAAAAGCTTTAAGGAAAAAAATAGACGTGGAAACAAACTCACTTTGCAAAGCGAAAGTTTTTTGCACTTGTAGTCTGTACATCTCAAAATGTAAAACTAATTAGATATGATTGATTTTTCTCATGAAAAGAAAATGAGAATGAAGTATATACACCTGAAGTGAATTCAACAACCTTTTCATAATTCATTAAGATTAGTAGCCTTGAAAGACTCAATTTGCATGAAAGATGTGTTAAAACATAATTTTATGGTTCACTTGATAGTGATGATTATAGGAAACATCCTTAAGGATATTATTTCTGTGAGACATACAATTCAAACTATTGAAGAGATAATTTAATCAAAATGAGTAAGTCTATGTATGTGCTCAAACAATCTAGATGCACATTGTGCAATATTCTCGTGTGAGTCTTTTATGTATGAGTAATATAGAAATAACATCATTTGAAATCTACTTTCTTAAAGAAATTGTTTGAGACGAAATATCAAACAAAGATAGAGATTTTTTTGAGATTACAAAATAAGTATTTGAAGAATATTATTGTGAATTATGAAGCTTATATAGCAAGGATTCTAAAATGGTCCTACGTTGACAAGTAAAATCAATTGTGCACTCTGATTATTGTAAGTTCACCAATTGTGAACAAGTGTCTTTTTAGAACTCGAGAAAATAAGGATTACTAGATGGTTCTAAAGTACCATACATTATTGTGAAATATCTTTTGTTGTGAATTTATTAGACATTCATACTTCTTCGGAACATGATGAAGAAATTTCAGCACTATATATGAGGCAAGTCAACAATGTGTTTTGGTTGCAGTTTGTGATTCATCAAATAAAAGAGATTTTTGGTTTTTCTTCTAGAAAAGGTTATTGCAATGATTCTATGAAAATAATATTGAACGCACCTCTATTTTGAAGTAGATTATAATAAAGAAAACTGAAACAGATCATTTTACAAAGTCATCGTCAATGAAAGCTTTTCGCAAAAGATTGATTTTATAGCTTAAAGATTATTATCTACATGAGGGGTAGAATAAATATGTGTTGCACCCTTTTTTCCTTAACCAAGATTTTGTCCCTAGTAAGATTTTTAAGGAGGTAATTTCATCCTAAATGATGTTGTACTATTTTTCCTTTGCTAGAGTTTTTTTTTTTTTTTTCCACTGGATGTTTCATAGTAAGGTTTTAATGAAGCATAATCTTAATGGACATTCAAGGGAGAGTGTTATGAATATTTTGTGGATGTTCATATTCTGAAGCTTTCCACCTTCACATGAGTTTTCCACCTCCAAATTCTTAAGCTTTCCTAATAAGGCTATGAATAAGTAAAAGGTCTTATTCATTGATATTAGTGGAATATTAATTGCACATTATGTAAGGTCATTCATAAAGTAGTAGATTATTGGATGCGTGTCTTATAAATAGGACTTTTGTAACATTGTGAAGTACACCTTAAAGAGCGTAATACAATATTCCCATTCTTTTCTTCTTCCTTATCTCTATTGTTCTATATTTTGTTATAGTTTTGGTTAATTTCATAACAAAGTTCTAATAACAATCGTAATCAACAAAACATAGAATAGAGTATAAGATACAGTAGCAGAAAAAATAAATTCTCAAAAAAAAAAATGAAAAGAATACAGCAAAAAAAAAATAACGATCAAAGTTGTACAGCCCAAGATTAAAACGATGATGAACAGAGTAAAAAAAGAACAAAAACAATAGAGCAAGAACAATGACGGAGGAGCAACAATGATATAAAGGAAGAACAAAAACTATTTATTTTTTCACGATGCTAAACCAACCATTACTTGGGTTTGTAATAATAAAAACTAGATTATGGCCCGCGCGTTGCGCGGATATTAATTAATTAATTTTATAAATTTTATAACTAATATTTTATGTATTATAAATATAGTTATCTTATAATATTACTTTATTGATTCGTAATAATTGAATATGATTAAGAAAATTAAAATGAGGGAAAATCATGTTTATCATAATCATTTAATTTAATTTTTAAAATATATTGTAAAATTCGTATGATAACTTATTATATAGGATAATTGTTTGACTCATTGTACTTTGATTGTCAATTTTTTTTTCAACATATAATGGTACTTGTATTTATTTAAGAAGTAAAAAATGTTAATGTTGAATTATATTGTAGCGTAGCTAAATTTATTTGTTTTATTAGTATGATATTTTAATTGCGAGGATGAGAAGTTGTTATTAAAAAAATTATTGAATATATTTCATCAAGAGTTTGTAAAAAAAAATAAGTTGTTATGGCATCGGAAGTCTATTTTAAATATATATATAATAGATAATAGATTTTAATAATTGAAAATAATTTTTTTAATAATTTTTTATATATTCGTATTTTATAATTATTTTTAATGAATTTTTGTATTTTCTATCAAATAGAATATATATATATTTTTATTTTATAAAATGTTACTACAAAAATGGATTGACATAAATTGAAAGTAACTATAAATGGATTGACTTTAATGAGTAATTGAATTTTTAACGTATAAAATTATTACTCTGGAATAATATAATTGTTCATGAAAGGAGGATAATATAATGAGTATTTATGTCCGTATGAGTGATTAAGTGTTTTTTTAAATTGAATTTAATGACTAAAAATATAAATTATTATCATTGGTAAATAACTAATAATATTATAAAATAATTTATAAATTTATTATAAAATAACTTATAAAATAATTTGATAATAATATAAATTATAAATTATTATCAAATTGTAAAGTAATTTATAAATTATAAATTTATTATAAATAATTGTAAAATAATTTTATAATTTTATAAGTAATATTTTATATATTATAAATATAGCTATCTTATAATATTACTTTATTGATTCGTAATAATTCAATATGATTAAGAAAATTAAAATGAGGAAAAATCATGTTTATCACAATTATTTAATTTAATTTTTAAAATATGTTGTAAAATTCGTACGACAACTTATTATATAGGATAATTGTTTGACTCATTGTATTTTGATTGTCAATTTATTTTTCAACATATAATGGTACTTGTATTTATTTAATGAAATAAAATGTAAAATACAAACCCAACAATAAGATGTAAAAATTTAAAAATATAATTGACTATTTAATATTTTTTATTTTTAAAAAAAATGTTAATGTTGAATTATATTGTAGAATATATAATGATAATTTGTGTATTTTCTGTCAAATAGAATATATATTTTTATTTTATAAAATATTACTAAAAAAATGGATTAACATAAATTGAAAGTAACTATAAATCAATTGACATTAATGAGTAATTGAATTTTTAACGTATAAAATCATTACTCATCATAAAGAGTATTTATGTCGATTATGAGTGATTATTAATGAAAATAATATAAATTATTACCATTGGTAAATGACTAATAATATTATAAAATAATTTATAAATTTATTATAAAATAACTTATAAAATAATTTGATAATAATATAAATTATAAATTATTATCAAATTGTAAAATAATTTTATAATTTTATAAGTTTTGTAAGTAATATTTCATGTATTATAAATATAGTTATCTTATAATATTACTTTATTGATTTGTAATAATTGAATAGGATTAAGAAACTTAAAATAAGGGAAAATCCTGTTTATCACAATCATCTAATTTAATTTTTAAAATATTTTGTAAAATTGGTACGATAACTTATTATATATGACAATTGTTTGACTCATTGTACTTTGATTGTCAATTTATTTTTTAATATATAATGGTACTTGTATTTATTTGATGAAATAAAATGTAAAATACAAACCCAAAAATAAGATGTAAGAATTTAAAAATATGATTGACAATTTAATATTTATTAATTTAATATTGTAGCGTAGTCTAAATTTATTTGTTTTATTAGTATGATGTTTTAATTGCGAGCATGAAAAGTTGTTGTAAAAAAAATTATTGAATATATTTCATCAAGAGTTTAAAATTTATTTTATTAAAGATTAAAGATTTGCTTATACTTTAAATCAATTTTAGGTATTTAAAAGTTTTAACTAATTATTTGTGCGATTGAATTATAGTTATATTGATAGGTACCAAAAATAATTTCTATTAAAAAATAATTTAATTTTATGCAACACTTAATTTTTCATTTATTTTTTAACATTCAAATTATCAAATAAGGAAAATTAAAATAAAAAATAGCATTCAATTATAAATATATAATTTAATTGATAAAAATTTAATGTTAACATATTTTTTTAAAACACATATATAGTAAACGTTGGTTCATTATATTTTTTAATATATTCATATATATTATAATTTTAAATAAATTTGTGTATTTTAATAATTGGAAGTAACTTTTTTAATAATTTTTTATATATTTGTATTTTATTATTATTTTTAATAAATTTGTGTCTTTTATGTCATATAGAATATATATTTTTATTTTATAAAATGTTATTAAAAATATGGATTGACATAAATTGAAAGTAATTTTAAATGGATTGACATTAATGAGTAATTGAATTTTTAACGTATAAAATCATTACTCACCATAAGTGGAATAATATAATTGTAAGGAGGATTAGATAAATAGCATTTACGTCGATATTTATGAGTGATTATGTGGTTTTTTTCCATTGAATTTAATGACTAATAATATAAATTATTACAATTGGTAAATGACTACTAATACTATAAAATAATTTATAAATTTATTATAAAATAACTTATAAAATAATTTGATAATAATATAAATTATAAATTATTATCAAATTGTAAAATAATTTTATAAATTATAATTTTTTTATAAATAATTATAAAATAATTTTATAATTTATAAATTTATTATAAAATAATATTATCAAATAGATTTTAATGACCAATAATATAAATTATTACAATTGGTAAATGACTACTAATACTATAAAATAATTTATAAATTTATTATAAAATAACTTATAAAATAATTTGATAATAATATAAACTATAAATTATTATTAAATTGTAAAATAATTTATAAATTATAAATTTATTATAAATAACTATAAAATAATTTTATAATTTATAAATTTATTATAAAATAATATTATCAAATAGATTTTGGAGGTATTAAAGAAATTGGAGGTATTAAAGAAATTGTGGAAGGAAGATGAGAAGTTGTTGAAAGGGGAGGGTTACTCTCAAGAGGTACACATCAGCTTTTTGGCTGATGTGGATGAAATATGATGAAGTGGCAAAATATGATGAGATGGCAAAATATGATGAAGTGGTCTTAGAAGTCTGTTTTAAATATATATAATAGATTAGGGCTTAAGTGAGCGTGGAATAACTTATACACCCTTGTATGGTATGGTATGGTTTATTTGTGACTACCACTTTGAGGTTTTTTATTGTCGATTTATTGGAAAATTGTCTTTGTAAATTGTAGCCAGTGTTGGTAAGGAATATTACTAGATAGAACTGTCGATCAATCCGTGGAACCAGAACATTGCACTAGGCCCCAAATTTTTTAATATTGATATCTTTAATTTTGTATATTGAACACTCTAAAATTTTATATTTACACCTTATACCTAGAATAAATAGTGACATACTTAAATATTAGGGTATAAACGTCAAAAATGAAAAGGAAATATTTTTTTAAAGGAGCCAATCTATCACTTTCTCACCTTCGTTCTAATAACCTCTACACCACGACGGTTGTTCTGATCCGCGACCACTGTTTTGACCCGCGACCACTGTTCTATCACCTTCATTCTGACCCAAGCCCCAATCTTTCAGCGACGATTGACATCCCCATTCATTCACCTTTCTTTCTTGGCTACGACGACATCCACGACAACGACGATATCTCTGTTTTATCACCTTTCTTTCTTGGCTATGACAACATCTACGATGACCCGCAACATCTCCTGTCTCACAATCTTCCTCACACCTCACTACAATTTTGCCCCTGATATGTTTTTCCTTTAATGCTTATGCTAACAGTTTTGTTCTAGGGTTTCTATTTTTCATCAGTTAGCAGTTAGTAATGATTGATTGAACTGACTCTAAAGTAAATGCAATCCATTGTATAAACGCTAAGTAATAAGAACCAATTCTAAATTAGGTATTGTATTTACGTTTTTTTTTTGATTGTTACCAATTATGAGCATTGAGTTACAGGTACTAATTAAGAATATTACAAAACTTACTTCACTGTACTCTATTTTACTAGCTCATCACTTGTATGTGGTTACATGCTGGAGTATTCCATCTATTGAAAAAAATGTTAGGCCTTCTACTTGATGGAATTCGTCTTGAACAATAATTTGGGTTTGGTATGTACATCACATATTCAAAACAATCCGTATAATATTTTGTAATGTACATTTTCATGCCAAATTTTGCTTTATTCACATAGTTGGGAAGAAAAGTAGAATAATAAAGCTAACTAGATAGTCAAATAATTAGTTCTTTGTTCATTAGCAACATAATCTGTTGAAGGGCAATTATTTTAGAATTAGTACTAATCATATCTAAATAATGGTTATCAAATTAAGATTAAAATTGTGATTTGGAAGCTATGTATTCCATTTTTGAAAATCAAGCTTCTAACAATAGGTAGCAAGAGAGACACCAAAGAAAATGCAATAACTGTGTACCCAGATATATCTAGTAATTTATAGTATTCACTATGCAAGTTATTTAACTCATATTTTTAAGTACAACCTAACACTTCCTTAATACTTAGGGACTATGATGTGATACCAGAGTTAAACTTAAAACAAAATGAGTTAAACTTAAAACAAAAGTTGAATATTTGTTGCAACCACTAAAAAAATCACAAATCATTTTATCATACCAAGAATGACTCGTTGTGCTCCTCTATAGTAAGAACTAGTTAGTGTTTTGAAACTTTCCTGGCCAGCTGCAATAGAAGTAATGTTGTAACAAGTCAATATACTATGTCAATCAGTCATTTAGGTCAATTTGCAAATGGTTCAACATAATGACTCAAATGAATTTTTCATCATATTTATATTATGGAGACGTATGTTAGTGGTTAATTTGTTAAGGACAAAGGCAAATGTTAGTAGGAGGGATTGAACCCTGAAACCTCCTTCGTAATACTCCTTCAATTTCTCAACTCACAACTCAAATCACTCGGCTAATCATTCGGGGACCATTTTCATTATATTTGTTTGCATCCATTCACAAAATGCCAGGAAGTAATTTTTTTCTTCTATTTTCATGAACAAGAAGTATATATAAGATTTCACTATATAGTTAGTTTTAATCTCTGGCCACCTACTATTAGAAGTGATCTGCTGTCGCACAAGGGTTAAATACAATTGATAAAATGTAAATAGAGGTAATAACTCGAGTCGTTTCGCAAGGACTTCTGATATATTAATTTTAACTAAATTGAAAGTTGAAATTAGAAATGAGGTTTTTTAGATTTTTGTTTTAACATATGAGAAAAACGACTCATCCACTGATTCGAGTTTCAAACCTATCACAGATTCTACCAATGAGTTTAATTTCTAATTCATGATTCTATTCTTATTTGATTATAGAATTTATCAAACAAGCGTAATCAATTATATGTGAATTTGGTTTCTTTGATTGGATTAAGCATCACAATCATCAAAATATTACAATTAACGATCAAGCGTCGCAAAATTATAATTCAATTAAATTAGAAACCGAAACCAAATTATGTCAAATGAATTTAAACGATCCTATTGAAATTCAATTTAAGCAATCAAAATATCAATATAACCAAATAAACATAAATAGAATCATGAAGCAAAATTCACAGTGTAACTTGAATCTCAAGGTGTTGATAAACTCTGAACTGGTGGATTAATCTTATAAAATTAGTCTTCCATGAAATTAAAATAAAAAGTGTTTATTTCTTGTATCAATCTGAATACTAAATTCCATTCCTTAGAAAAGAAAGAAAACTCGCAATATATAGTACTCGATTTTGGGCTTTAGGGTTAAAAACCAAGTGACCCTCTATTTAAAATTATTACAAAAGTCAAGATTACGAAATTTTCAATTTAGGCTTAGTAAAGTTCCGCATTGGGCTTTTATTCCAACTCAAAAGTTGTAGCTATGATTTTTAGCTTTCTAATGTCTACTTGTATGCTTCAATCCGATATCCAGAGCTCAAGTTATGGCCTACAGAGCGAGCAAGAGTCAAAATGAAAATATTAAAATTATAATTCAATTTCAACCCAAAGTTTAAAAACAAACTAAAAATATTATTGTAAGCTATAAAAAGCTTTTAAAATACTAAAATAAAAAACTAGAAAACATGTGTCCAAATGCTATGATCAGAAACATATATAAGATTTGAGTATTCCATCTTTGAAAATGCAATATTTAATGATGATGTTAATCTAATTCATATATGTTTTTGGTTTTAGATGCCAAGTATTAAACCAAATATTCTATCAAATAAAGACTCAGAACCATTTGTTGAAACTGATCCAACTGCAAGATATGGAAGATACAATGAACTCCTTGAATCATGTTCTTGTAAAAAAGTGTACCGAGCATTTGATCAAAAAGAAGGAATTGAAGTTGCTTGGAATCAAGTTAAACTAAGGAACTTCATTAATGACCCTAAAGAGATTTAAATTAAAACAATGGTATTCTCCATCATAAGCTGCTCATTGTTTACCAAAATTTACAACCTTAAATCAAGCCATTAATCATAGCCTTTGGGCACATGTTTCTAAATTTTTAGTTTGGTATTTTAAAAGTTTTTTATAGCTTAGAATAATTTTTTAGCTTGTTTCTAAATTTTGGGTCGAAAATGAATTATAATTTTATTATTTGCATTTTGACCCTTTCTCGTTTTGTAGACCATAACTTGAGCTCTGGATGTCGGATTGGTGCATACGAGCAGACGTTGGAAAGCTAAACGTCAGAGCTATAACTTTTGTGTTGGAATCAAATCCCAATGCCGAACTTTAATGAGCCTAAATTGCAGATTTCATAATCTGGACTTTTGTAATAATTTAAAATAGCAGGTCACTTGTTTTCAAATCCTAAACCCTAAAGCCCAATATCGAGTATTATATATTGGCAGTTTTGTTTCTTTTCACGGGAGAAAATTTGTAGGATTCAGATTGCTACTAGAAATTTGGAGCTCATTGTTGAAATTGGAGATTCTGGACGGCCATCTGCTTAATGAGGTCCTCTAATGAAGGTGCATTATTTTGTTGTTGCTGCTGCTTAGGTTGCTGTTGTGCAGATAAATTCCCCCATATCAGGTTGGGATGGTTTCTCAAACCAGGATTGTGCCTGTTAAATGACATATCATAGTTGTCTTGTGGATTGTATATATTTGCTCCATATGCTTGAGGAGCATCATCAATTGTATATTCTTGCAATGTAGGACTAAAACCCGTATTTTTGGACCAAACGATGGCTAGTGTTTTAAATCTGACCCGACACTCGAAACACGGCTAAAAATTTAGGAGAAGAAACCTACAAGGTTCTCCCGGTCCTCGATTTCATCTAGACTTTTCAGGCGATTTTTGTACCACCCGACAAAAATAGACTCAAATTCATATTTAGTACCTGAAGATGGATAGTGTATGAAATCTGACCTGAAACCCGAAAATCGTTATAAATTTAGGAGAAGAATTCTACGAGGGTCTTGCTACAAAAATTGACTGAAATCCGTATTTTCAGACCAAACGAAGGCTAGTGTTTGAAATCTGACCCAGAACATGAAACACAAATATAAATTTTGAAGAAGAATGCTACAAAGGTCTCCCGGTCCTCTATTTCATTTGGACTTTTTGGGCGATTTTCATACCACCCGACAAAAATGGACCAAAAATCCGTATTTTCATACCAGACGATTGCTAGTGATTCAAATCTGACCCGGAACCCGAAACACAATTATAAATATAGGAGAAGAGTGTTATAAGGGTCTCCGGTCCTCAATTTCATTTGGACTTTTTGGGCAATTTTCGTACCAATCGACAAAAATGGATCGGAATATGTACTTTCTGAAGAGATGATGGCTAGTGTTTGAAATCTGACCCAGAACCCGAAACAAAATTATAAATTTAGGAGAAAAATGTTACAAGGGTATCCCGGTCCTCGATTTCATTTGGACTTATCGAGGAATTTTCAAACCACCTGACAAAAACGGACCGTAAACTGTATTTTCGAACCAGATGATGGCTAGTGGTTGAAATCTGACCCAAAACTCAGTTATAAATTTAGGAGAAGAATGCGACAAGGTTCTCTCGGTCCTCGACTTCATTTGGAGTTTTCGGGCAATTTTCGTACCACCCAACAAAAATGGATCGAAATCCGTATTATTAGAACAGACGATGGCTAATGTTTGAAATCTGACCCGGAACCTGAAGCAAACTGATAAGTTTAGGAGAAGAATGCTACAAGAGTCTCCTGGTTATCGATTTCATTTGCACTTTTTGGGCCATTTTCTTACAACCAAACAAAAATGGAATGAAATCTGTATTTTCGGAAGATACGGTGGCTAGTGTTTGAAATTTGAACCAGAACCCGAAACAAAATTATAAATTTAGGAGAACAATGCAACAAGGGTCTCCCATTCCTCGTTTTTATCTGGACTTTCCGAGCGATTTTCGTACCCCCTGACAAAAATAGATCGAAATCCTTTTTTTCGAACCAGACGATGGCTAGTGTTTGATATTTGACCCAGAACCTAAAACATAGTTTTAAATTTAGGAGAAGAATGATACGAGGGGCTCCCGGACCTCGATTTCATCTGGACCTTTCGAACCAGACGAAGACTAGTGTTTAAAACCTGACCCGAAACTCGAAATATTATTATAAATAAAGGGGAAGTGTAACACCCCGATTTTCATAGCGAGGGTGTATTTTTTTTTCAAAAGAGATTAAAATAAAATAGAGAAACAAATAAGATAAATACCTTTGGATAAATAATTGAGTCATTATAATTTACAAGCAGCGGAAAAGTTTCTCAAAATATGAATCCAAAATATTTACACATCAAAAAGTGGTACATGTAACCCATCGAAAATAACATGTGAAGCTGACAATATTAGTATAGGTACAGTCTTCCATTTTAAAATAAATACAATTCAAAAGAAAGACGTTTGTTCCCTCTATGTCAACCTAATCTGATCATTCTCCAAAACAAACTAAACGCCCTGAGTGATCTCCACGCGTCCCGTGAGATCCTCCTAACATAGCTCCAGTCTAGCATTCCCCTCTACATTCCCATTCGTAGGGTACGAACCGGTAGGATCGTCCTGGCTCTCATCTGAGGGCAAAGCCCAAATTTCCACAATAGTTGTAAAGGGTCACCAACCGAAATTAACAGTTAACACAACATTTAAGTTTTAAATGCACAAAATAACCTTTCAACTAAGCATGCACCTTAAAAGGGTTTTCATATGCTTAAAAGTTCATATAACACTTGCCAAATAAAAATGAAGTCAAAATAAAGTTCTCAATCCATCAAGTAATACATAACTGACCAAGACTTTGATAAATCAATTGAGCAATCTGTTATCTAACTCAAAATAAGAATTTCCACTGAGCCAATCGATTTCCTGAAGGTTTTTAGTGAAATTTAAACTCTGGGCTTAATTCAATCGATTGGGAAATCGATTGAATGAATAACTGAACCCCTGACTTAATGCCAATCGATTTCCAAATCGATTTTGTCAGTTTTGCTGAATTCCTGTATGGCCAAATCGATTTCCAAATCGATTTCTTAAGTGGTTTTGAAAAACATATTATAAAATCGATTGGCAAATCGATTATGTCAAATTAGGGAAGTCCCTGTAACCCATCCAATCGATTGGGAAATCGATTTCCTTGCATACTCTCCCAAAAATACAAAAACTAACTCAATCACATTCATACACAATTCCACATCTTAACACTTAGCAATTCCCACACGATCACCACGACAAATTGAGTTTCGATATAGTTTTACAACCCATCACACTTACACACAATAATCAATTCATAACACTTAACAATTTCAACACAATTCCCACGACAACTCAAATTCAAAACACTCAATCATAAACTTGAAACAAAACATGACTCGTGTGCCAAGCACCCTAATGCAATGCGTATATGCCAAAATGCATGGACTCGGAATTCCAAACCAAAACCCTCATCAAAGGACCGTAAATCATAATTGTACCGCCTATCGCAGGCCAAAGTACCAATTATCGAGGTGCCACCTATCACGGGTCAGCACGATTTACTAAAATGCGTAAATCATAAACGTACCACCTATCACGGGTCAGTACAGTTTACCGAGGTGTCACCTATCACAGGTCAACACGATTTACTAAAAGAAAAAGCGAGAATCGTAAACGTACCGCCTATCACAGACCAGTACTGTTTACCGAGGTGCCACCTATCACGGGTCAACACGATTTACTAAAAGAAAAAGCGAGAATCGTAAACGTACCGCCTATCACAGAAAAGGACCGTAAATCATAATTGTACCGCCTATCGCAGGCCAAAGTACCAATTATCGAGGTGCCACCTATCACGGGTCAGCACGATTTACTAAAAGAAAAAGCGTAAATCGTAAACGTACCGCCTATCACAGGCCAAAGTACTATTTACCGAGGTGCCACCTATCACGGGTCAGCACGATTTACTAAAAGAAAAAGCGTAAATCGTAAACGTACCGCCTATCACAGGCCAAAGTACTATTTACCGAGGTGCCACCTATCACGGGTCAGCACGATTTACTAAAAGAAAAAGCGTAAATCGTAAACGTACCGCCTATCACAGGCCAAAGTACTATTTACCGAGGTGCCACCTATCACGGGTCAGCACAATTTACCAAAACGTAAATCGTAAACGTACCACCTATCACGGGTCAGTACTGTTTACCGAGGTGCCACCTATCACAGGTCAGCACGATTTACCAAAATGAAATGCATGAGCATACACTGACTCCATCCACAACAATCGTTAAGCAAATGCAGATATTAAAAGATTCCCCATTTTTAATACTCATTTAACTTAAACGATTTTCACAACAAACATTAAGCAAACATAAATATTAAGAGATTCCCCATTCTTAATACTCTTTTAACCTAAACGATTTCCAAAACGAACATTCAGTAAACAAGACATTAAGAGATTCCCCATTCTTAATACTCATTTAACTTAAACGATTTTCACAACAAACATTAAGCAAACAAAAAAATTAAGAGATTCCCCATTCTTAATACTCTTTTAACTTAAACGATTTTCAAAACGAACATTAAGTAAACAAGACATTAACAGATTCCCCATTCTTAATACTCATTTAACTTAAACGATTTTCAACACAAACATTAAGTAAACAAGACATTAAGAGATTCCCCATTCTTAATACTCATTTAACTTAAACGATTTTCAAAACAAACATTAAGTAAACAAGACATTAAGAGATTCCCCATTCTTAATACTCATTTAACTTAAACGATTTTCAAAACAAACATTAAGTAAACAAGACATTAAGAGATTCCCCATTCTTAATACTCATTTAACTTAAACGATTTTCAAAACAAACATTAAGTAAACAAGACATTAAGAGATTCCCCATTCTTAATACTCATTTAACTTAAACGATTTTCAAAACAAACATTAAGTAAACAAGACATTAAGAGATTCCCCATTCTTAATACTCATTTAACTTAAACGATTTTCAAAACAAACATTAAGTAAACAAGACATTAAGAGATTCCCCATTCTTAATACTCATTTAACTTAAACGATTTTCAAAACAAACATTAAGTAAACAAGACATTAAAAGATTCCCCATTCTTAATACTCATTTAACTTAAACGATTTTCAAAACAAACATTAAGTAAACAAGACATTAAAAGATTCCCCATTCTTAATACTCATTTAACTTAAACGATTTTCAAAACAAACATTAAGTAAACAAGACATTAAAAGATTCCCCATTCTTAATACTCATTTAACTTAAACGATTTTCACAACAAACATTAAGTAAACAAGACATTAAAAGATTCCCCATTCTTAATACTCATTTAACTTAAACGATTTTCACAACAAACATTAAGTAAACAAGACATTAAAAGATTCCCCATTCTTAATACTCATTTAACTTAAACGATTTTCACAACAAACATTAAGTAAACAAGACATTAAGAGATTCCCCATTCTTAATACTCATTTAACTTAAACGATTTTCAAAACAAACATTAAGTAAACAAGACATTAAGAGATTCCCCATTCTTAATACTCATTTAACTTAAACGATTTTCAAAACAAACATTAAGTAAACAAGACATTAAGAGATTCCCCATTCTTAATACTCATTTAACTTAAACGATTTTCAAAACAAACATTAAGTAAACAAGACATTAAAAGATTCCCCATTCTTAATACTCATTTAACTTAAATGAAACGGGGAGGATTGTGTTTGACGGTTTTGAAATCCCTAACACCGTTTTTCTTCGTTTTCGAAACAACGAGGAAGTATGAAGTTGAGAAATCCTTGCTTTCTTACCCACTAATCCTTGGGTTTCTATTCTCGAACATAAAGGAAGCAAAGAAAACGAAAAATGGAGGAAAGAGGGAGAAGCTTTGCGCGAGGCAGAGGAAGAGGATGGAAAATGCTGTTTTCTCTCCTTTGTCTTTCTTTCCCTTGTTTTTCCTTTCTTTCCTTTTCTTTCTTTCCTTTTTATATCCTTTTCTCCCCAAACAAATATATACATATAGATATTTATATATATATTAATTACTTTTAACAAATATATAAAAATATCTAGATATTTGTTAAATTCCCATTTCACCCGTAACGCATTAAATTCTTCGTAAAAGATTCACCGCAGTTAATTTAATTTATTCATCGACGAGTAATTCTAATCGGCATCAAAATATCTTTTTGGTCATATAAACTCCAAAATATTAATAACTTTGGCTAAAAAGCCTCTGAGTTCAATACCAAAATACACTAAAATACATAAAGTATACTTTAAAATTATGGGTCTTACAGAAAGAATGCTACAAGGGTCTCCCGGTCCTCGATTTCATCTGGAATTTTTGGGCAATGTTTGTACCACCTGACAAAAATAGACTGAAATCGGTATTTTTGGACCAGACGATGACTAATGCTTGAAATCTTACCCAGAACCTGAAAAATAGATATAAATTTAGTAGAAGAATGCAAAAAGGGGCTTTCGGTCCTTAATTTCATCTGGACCTTTCGGGCGATTTTCGTACCACCTGACAAAAATGGCCCGAAATCCATATTTTTACACCAGACAATGACTAGTGTTTGAAATCTGACATGAAACCCGAAACACAGTGATAAATTTAGGAAAAGAATGCTAAAAGGGTCTCCCGGTCCTCGATTTCATCTATACATTTCGGGCAATTTTCATACTTCTCAACAAAAATGGACCGAAATCAGTGTTTTCAGACATGAAGATGATTAGTGTTTGATATCTGACCCGGAAACCAAAACAACATGTACAAATTTATAAGAAAAATTCTAGAAGGGTCTATCGGTCCTGGATTTCGTCAGGACTTTTCTGCCGAAATTCGTACCACCCGACAAAAATGGATTGAAAGCCGTATTTTCAAACCAGACGATGGCTAGTGTTTGATATTTGACCCTAAACAAGAAAAACACAGTTATAAATTTAGGTGAAGTATGCTACAAGGGTCTCCTAGTTCTTGATTTCATCTGGAATATTCGTGCAATTTTCGTATCACCTAAAAAAATGGATCGAAATCCGTATTTTTGAACTAGACGATGGCTAGTGTTTGATATCTGACCCGAAACCCAAAGAACATTTATAAATTTAGGTGAAGAATTCTACAAGGGTCTTCCGGACCTCAATTTCATTTGCACTTTTAGGGCGATTTTCGTACCAACCGACAAAAGTGGACCGAAATCTGTATTTTCGGTCCAGACGATGGCTAGTGTTTGATATTTAACCCAGAAATGGAAACACAATTATAAATTTAGGAGAAGAATTATACAAGGGGATCACGGTCCTTGACTTCATATGGACGTTTCGGGCAATTTTCATACCACCTGACAAAAATAGATCAGACGAATGCTAGTGTTTAAAATATGATCCGGAACCCAAACAAAGTTAAAAATATTGGAGATGAATGGACTAAAATCAGTTTTTCGGACTTTTCAAGTAATTTTCATACCACCCGAAATAAATGGACTAAAATTAGTTTTTCGGACCAGACGATGATTAGTGTTTGAAATCTGATTTAGAACCCGAAACATAGTTATAATTTAGTAGAAGAATGCTAAAAGGAGCTCCCAGCCCTCGATTTCATCTGGAATTTTGGGGCAATTTTCGTACCACTCGATAAAAATTGACACAAATTTGTATTTTCAAACCAGACGATGACTATTGTTTGAAATCTAACCCACAACCCGAAACACGGTTATAAATTTAGGAGATGAGTGCTTCAAGGGTCTCGTGGTCCTCGATTTCATCTAGACTTTTTGAACGATTTTCGTACCACTTGACAAAAATGGATCGAAATCCATATTTTCGAACCAGATAATGGGTAGTGTTTGATATATGACCCAGAAGCCGAAAAATAGTTAGAAATTTAGGCGAGAAATGTTACAAAGATTTCCCGGACCTCAAATTCGTCTAGAATTTTCGGCCGTTTATAGTACCACCCTAAAAAAATAATCAAAATCCGTATTTTCAGACCCGACGATGGCTAGTATTTGAAATTTGACCGGCAACACGAAACACAGTTATACATTTAGGAAAAGAATACTACAAGGGTCTCCCGGTCCTCGATTTCATCTAGACTTATTGGGCAATTTTCGTACCACCCGACAAAAATGTCTAGTGTTTGAAATCAGACCCACAAACCGAAACAAAGTTATATATTTAGGAGAAGAATGCTACGAGGGTCTCCTTGTCCTCGATATCATCTGGACTTTTTGGGCGATTTTCGTACAACCCTACAAAAATGGACATAAATCTGTAGTTTTGGACCAGACGATTGCTAGTGTTTGATATTTGACTCGGAACCTGAAACATAGTTAAAAATTAAGCAGAAGAATTCTACAAAGGGCTCTCGGTCCTCGATTTCATCTGGTCCATTTAGGAGATTTTTGTACCACCTGACAAATATTGGACCAAAATCCGTATTATTGGATCAAACGATGGCTAGAGTTTGAAATCTGACCCAAAAACCAAAACACAATTATAAATTTAGTAGTAACATGCTACAAGGGTTTCCCGATACTTGACTTTATTTGGACTTTTCGGACGATTTTTGTACCACTTGAAAAAAATGGATCAAAATCTGTGTTTTTGGACAATACGATGGGTAGTGTTTGAAATGTGACCCGGAACCTGAAACACAATTATAAATTTAGGAGAAGAATGCTACAAAGGTCTTCCGGTCCTCGATTTCATCTAGACGTTTTTGGAAATTTTCGTACCATCCTACAAAAATGAAACAAAATTCGTATTTTCGGACAAGATGATGACTAGTGTTTGAAATCTAAATCAGAACGCGAAATACAATTATAAATTTAGGAGAAGAACGCAACAAGGAGCTTCCGGTCCTTGAATTCATCTGGAATTTTAAGGCAATTTTCGTACCAACCGATAAAAGTGGACTGAAATCTGTATTTTCAGGCCAAACGATGACTTGTGTTTGAAATTTGACCCGAAACCTAAAATACAGTTATAAGATTAAGAGAAGAATGCTACAAGGGTCTCTCAGTCCTCGATTTCATTTGGACTTTTGGGGCGATTTTTGTACTAGCCAAAAAAAATGGACTGAAATCTTTATTTTTGGACAACACGATGGCTAGTGTTTGAAATCTGACCCAGAACAAGAAACATAATTATAAATTTAGGAGAAGAAAGCTACAAAGGTGTTCCGGTCCTCGATTTCATCTAGACGTTTTGGGCAATTTTTGTACCACCTGACAAAAATGGATTGAATTCCGTATTTTCGGACCAGACGATGGCTAGTGTTTGAAATCTGACCTGGAACCCGAAACACTGTTATAAATTTACAAGAAGAATGCTACAAGGGTCTCCCAGTCCTCGATGTCATCGGGACTTTTTGGGAGATTTTCGTACCACCTGATAAAAATGGACCGAAATCTATATTTTCGGACAAGACAATGGGTAGTGTTTGATATTTGACCCGAAGTTTAGCAACAAGCTAAAAATTCAACCCAAAGTTTAGAAACAAGCTAAAAATATTAATCTAAGCTATAAAGAGCTTTTAAAATACCAAACAAAAAAGCTAGAAACATGTGTCCAAATGCTATGATCAAATTCCCCCACACTTAAACTTTTGCACTCCGAGCAAAACAATGCATGTGATTCCAAATATTCTTATGAATGCAAAGTGGTGAGAGAAAAAAAATTCTAGCTTAAGACAATCACGAATAGTTTTGTTATCACAACCCAGGCAAACAAGAGGACAAGTTAACTAAAGAATGCATCATAAGTGATAGAGTCCTCCCAGGATATAAAATTCTCTCAAAGTGTTTACACTCAAAGTGTTTGGGCTACTGTTTACACTCAAAGCACATGATGAAAACTAGCACTACCATAGGCTTGACAAGCCTCTATAATCTATACTTGAAACACATGCACATAATGATCAAACGGTCTTTATTTAGGTTGTAACGCGGCCAAGGTAAGGGTGAGATAATCCTAAGGAGACTAGGGCTGAAAATCAAAGAGGATAAATGAGTAATGATTAAGAGAGAAAAACAGCATTAAGAAGTAACAAAACTTCATTGATTTTTCTTTTCACACTTTCTTTGCTCACAATACAATCATTTTTCCTCATATTTTTTTTATAACCCTCAAATTTAAACAAACAAGTTGAGCACCCCTACATTTATTTAAGGAAATACTCCTTTATCCCCCAAGATTGGGTCAATTCATTTTTTTTCTTTCACTTTTAGACTTGTAATGAGCTATATAGCAAATAATGGGGTAATTAGGCTCAAATGGGCTTAAACAAATGGATAGCTGTAGGGTAGGCTTATTTGGCTACTAGCTTAATCAGAAACAAATGCCTAGATCATTTCAATATATGCATGCGGACAAGAGTCAATGACAAAGGTTAATGACTTATCACAAATGATACACAATTTAGCATTTTAATCCAATTTATTTTGACAAAAATGCAAAGATACTATCCAATCATGCCAGTCCATACAAACTCTCAACATTTAAAACCATAAAATCTGATGAAAAGGCATGCGGTGCAATGTCCATTTTTATTTTTTTATTTTCTTATTTGTTATTTATTTTCTTTATTTTTATGTTGTTTTTTGTTTTTTTGAAATATAACAAATAAAATCCTAAAACAGATAAAATCCTAAAACAAATAAAATTATAGATAATAAAATCCCAAATAATACCCCCACACCTAACACATTGTCCTCAATGAAAGTAACAAGTATAAAATAAGAGTAAGGAAAGGGATCTCCCTGTTAAAACTTCAGTGTAGGTGGGTTTTTCAAAGGAGAGTTCTTCTATGGTAGCATCTTCAAGCACATATTTCTCATGGAATAGCTTGAGGCGTTGTCCATTTACTTTGAACAATTTCTCGGTGTTTTCACTTTTTATTTCCACTACACCATGAGGAAAAATGTTAGTAACAACAAAAGGGTCAATCCACTTGGATCAAAGATTCCCAACCATAATTTTCAGACGAGAGTTGAACAATAAAACATTTGGGCCAATGGAAAATTTCTTCCTAGAAATCATCTTATCATGAAAGTACTTAGTTTTCTCCTTATAGATGCGAGAGTTCTCATAAGCTTCAAGTCTAAGCACTTCAAGTTGTTGCAACTCAAGCTTTCTCTTCAAACCTGCTTTCTCCATCTCAAGGTTACAACTCTTGACCGCCCGATAAGCATGGTGCTCTATTTCCACTAGGAGGTGGCATGCCTTACCAACACACAAGTCGATAAGGGGACATCCCTATTGGTGTTTTGTAGGCTGTTCTATGACCCCAAAGAGCTTCTTCAATTCGGTGGCTCCAGTCTTTCCTACTTGGTTGCACGATATTTTCTAAGATTTGTTTGACTTCCCTACTTGAGACTTCAGCTTGCCCATTAGTCTGGGGATGATATGGTGTAGAAACTTTGTGCACAACCCGATACTTCCGAAGCAAAGCGTCCATGGTGTGGTGGCAAAAATGAGTGCCTTTATCACTTATGAAGGCTCGGGGTTTTCCAATCCTGCAAAAAAAATATTTGATTTGATAAAACCTACAACAACATTAGAATCATTAGTCCTAGTGGGTATTGCTTCCACCCACTTCAAAACATAATCAGCAACTAGTAAAATATAGACATAACCAAAAGATCGGGTAAAGGCCCATAAAGTCAATGCCTTACACATCAAATACTTCACAGAAAAGCATAGGTTGTTGAGGCATCTCACTCCTACGAGTGATTGTTGTTCCCGCTATTTAGCATTGTTCACAAGTTTTGTAAGTCTCAAAAGCATCTTTAAACAAAGTGAGCCAAAAGAAACCCGACTTTAAAACTTTTCTTGTTGTTCGTTGAGGACCAAAATGTCTTCCAGTTTGAAAGGCATGACAAAAATAAAGAATGGATTGAGCCTCATGGTGGGAAACACACCACCTAATCACCTGCTCACTACAGAATTTCCACAGATATGGATCAACCCACACATAGTATTTGGAATCACTATTAAGTTTATGTATTTGTGTTCGGGATGCATCTGCAGAAAAGACTACATCAACTAGATAATTAACTATATCAGCAAACCAATGAGTTACCTCACACAACTGTAGTAGTTGCTCATCAAGGAAGTCATCTTGAATGGGGATGAGTTCCTCATCCATTTCTAATATGCTCAAATGATCTGCCACCAAATTTTCAACTCAACTCTTATCTTTAATCTCTAAATCAAATTCTTGGAGTAACAACATCCATCGGATCAATCTCAGTTTTTCTTCCAGTTTCTTCAACAAGAACTTCAAAGTTGTATGGTCAATAAAAACAACTACCTTCGAACCTAACAAATATGATCTATACTTATCAAGTGCAAAAACAATAGCTAAAAGTTCATTTTCAGTGGTAGTATAATTAGCATGTGCAAAATCTAAAGTCCTAGAAGCATAATAAATAACATGGACAACCTTACCAACCCTTTGTGCAAGGACTGCTCCCACTGCATAGTTAGATGCATCACACATGATTTTAAAAGGGAGGGTCCAATTGGGTGGCTGAATTATGGGAGTAGAGGTCAGTGCTGCCTTTAAGAAATCAAACGCCTTCTTGCATTTGTCATCAAAGGTGAAACTGAAATCTTTTTGCAGCAAATTTGACAACGGAAGAGCTATCTTGTTGAAATCCTTGATAAAACACCTATAAAAAGATGCATGGCCAAGAAAAGAACGAATCTTGCGGATGCAAGATAGGTAAGACAAATTAGAAATCACATCAATTTTGGCAGGATCCATTTCAATTCAATCCCATTTTTAGAGATCACATGTCCCAAAACTATGCCTTGTTCAACCATAAAATGACATTTTTCATAATTCAGCACAAGGTTAGTTTCAATACATCTCTGCAAAACTCTATCTAAATTGTTCAAGCATGCATCAAATGAGGAACCATACACAGTAAAATCATCCTTGAAAACTTCAATACAATTTTCTATCAAGTCAGAGAAAATACTAATCATGCAGCGTTGGAAAGTGCCAAGAGCATTACATAAGCCAAAGGGCATCCTCCTGTAGGCAAATGTGCCAAAAAGGACAAGTGAACGTGGTCTTTTCTTGGTCCTCTGGTGCAATATGGATCTAAAAATGACTAGAAAAACCATCAAGAAAACAATAATGTGACTTACTAGCCAACCGTTCAAGCATCTAATCAATGAATGGTAAAGGAAAATGATCCTTTGTAGTTTCCTGATTTAGTCTTCTGTAATCGATGCATACCCTCCAGCTGTTTTGCCCTCGTGTGGGGATAAGTTCATTATTTTCATTATTAACCATTGTGAGTCCAGTTTTGTTATGAATTATCTGCACCGGACTCACCCATTGACTATCAATGATGGGGTATATAATGTCTGCTTGCAAGAGCTTGGTCACTTCTTTTTTTATAACATCCAAAATTAATGGGTTAAGTCGCCTTTGAGGCTACCTGACGTATTTTACCTCGTCCTCCAGTAGTATCCTATGCATACATATGGATGGGGTAATACTAGGAATATCAGCCAAGGTTCATTCGATGGCCTTCCTGTGTTTTCTCAAAATCTGCAACAGGTTATCTTCATGTTCATCTTCAAGTTTGGCTGAAGTAATCACAGGTAACTTACCACTTCCTTCTAAATATGCATATTTCAAATTTTCAGGAAGTGGTTTAAGCTCTATAGTCGGTGGGTGTTCAATGGAAGGTACAACACCAGTGGCCGAAGCTAAACCTGCAAAATAATTTATGTTAGTAGAAATATTAATTAGCACAACGATCAACCTGCAAGGTAGCTTCGATCTCAGCACACACAGAGCATAATTGAGTATATGTACATAATTCACAAGTATAAGTATCATCAAAACTAGACAATGAAGGAAAATCAGTAGCAAACATATCGGGGTAAGTTTCATCAACCAAATCAGCAAGCAATTCAATTTGAAAAATAGAATGCTCTTCCATGGGGTGTTTCATAGCATCAAAGATGTTAAATTTTACAATGCTATCCCCAAATTCCATGGATAGAATTCCAGCATGCACATCAATTTTTGTTATAGCATTTTTCAATAATGGTTTGCTTAAGATGATAGGCGCCCTGTTGGACTTATTCTCTCCCTCCATGTCTAGAATATAAAAATATGCAGGAAATATCAATTCATTAACTCGAACAAGTACACCCTCCACAAGTCCAGTGGGACGAGCATTGCTCCTATTCGCCAAATGAAAGGTAACACTTGTAGTCTGTAAAGGTCCAAAACCAAGAGAGTTAAAAATAGATGTAGGCATAACATTAATGGAAGCTCCTAAATCTAACATAGCATTTTCAAATTGACTATTCCAATGGTACATGGAATGGAAAAAGTTCCTGGATCTTTGCATTTCAGAGGCATGGGCTGAATGAGGGCTATTTTTCCCCACGTTTAATCTTTCATTACCTTTTAACCTTCTCTTGTGTGTGCACAAATCTTTTAGAAATTTTGCATATCTTGAAATCTGTTTAATTGCATCAAGGAGAGGAATGTTCACTTCCACCTTCCTAAATGTATCTAGGATCTCGTTTTCCCTATCTACCTCGTCCATTTTCTTAGTCTTCCCTGCCCTTTGAGGAAAAGGAAGTGGTATATTTTGCTTAACATCAATATTTTTAGATATCAAAGTATCCTCAACAACCTTGTTATTTTTCACAACAGTTTCAGGTACCTTTGGTATTTCAACAGCTTTCCAATACCTCAATGTAATTGCACTGACATTGGTAGCATTTGGATTTACTACTGATTGTGCAGGCAATTGGCTTGACCCTTGAGCCTGCAATTGATTGATTGAAGTGTCTAGATAACCAATCTTAGTTTCTAAATTTTGAATGGTGGAATATGTTCTTTGTTGAAATTTGAGATTCTGGACAGCCATCTGCTTAAGGAAGTCCTCTAATGAAGGTACATTTTGTTGTTGTTGAGGAATATTTTGTTGTTGCTGTCTAGGTTGCTGTTGTGCAGATGAATTCCCCCATCTTAGGTTGGGATGATTTCTCCAACCAGGATTGTACCTGTTAGATGATAGATTATAGTTGGCTTGAGGATTGTATATATTTGTTGCATATGCTTGAGGAGCATCAACAATTGCATCTTCTTGCAATGTAGGACATTAATCTGAAGGATGCTCTTGAGAAGTGCAAATACCACAATCCACTTCTATATTTTCGAACAAACCATGGCTGGTGTTTGAAATCTGACCTGGAACCCGAAACACAATTATAAATTTAAGAGAAGAATGCTACAAGGGTCTCCCGGTCCTCGATGTCATCTGAACGTTTTGGATGATTTTCGTACCACCCGATAAAAATGAACCGAAATCCATATTTTCGAACAAGACGATGGCAAGTGTTTGCTATTTGACCCGAACCTGAAACACATTTATAAATTTAGGAGATGAACGCTACAAGGGTCTCCCAGTCCTCAATTTCATTTGGACTTTTCAGGAAATTTTCGTACCACATGCATAAACATAACAAAATCTGTATATTCGGAACAAACGATGGCAAATGTTTGGAATCTGAACCAGGGTCTACCAATCCTCAATTTCAATTGAACTTTTCAAGCTATTTTCTTACCACCCGACCAAAATAGACTGAAATCTGTATTTTCAGACCAAACGATGGCTAGCATTTTAAATCTGACCCAGAACCCGAAACACAATTATAAATTTAGGAGAAGAATACTACAAGGGTCTCCCGGTCCTCAATTTCATTTAGACTTTTCGAGCGATTTTCGTAACACCCGAAAAATGTTGACCGAAAACCATATTTTCGAACCAGAAGATGGCTAGTGTTTGAAATCTTACCTGGAAACCTAAATACAGTTATAATTTTAGAAGAAGAATGCTACAAGGGTTTCTTGGTCTTCGATTTCATGTTGATTTTTGGGCGATTTACGTTCCACCCGACAAAAATGGATTGTAATCCGTATTTTCGAGGCAAACGATGGCTAGTTTTTGAAATCGGGCCCTAAACCCGATACACACTTATAAATTTAGGAGTAGAATTATACAAGGATATGCCTATCATCGATTACAATTGGACTTTTCGAGCAATTTTTGTACCACCTAACAAAAATGGACCGAAATCGGTGTTTTTGAACCAAATGAAGACAAGTGTTAGATATCTGGCCAGGAACTCGAAACAAATGTATAAATTTAGAAGAAGAATGCTACAAGGGTCTCCACATCCTCAACTTCAATTTGACTTTTCAGACGATTTTCGTACCACCTAACAAAAATCGACTTAAATCCGTATTTTCGGACTAAACGATGACTAGTGTTAGATATTTGACCCTGAACCCAAAACAAATGTATATATTTCGGAGAATAATACTACAATGGTTTGCCGGTCCTCAATTTCATCTAGATTTTTTGGGTGATTTTCGTACCATTCGACAAAAATGGACTGAAATCCGTATTTTCGGACCAGACGCAGCCTTGTGTTTAATATTTAACCCAGAACCCGAAACACAGTTATAAATTTAAGAGAAGAATGTTGTAAGGTTCTCCCGGTCCTCGATTTCATTTGGACTTTTCGGGCCACTTTCTTGCCACCCGACAAAAATATACCAAAGTTTGTATTTTCGGACCAGACGATGGCTAGTGTTTGAAGTCTGACCCGGAACTTGGAACACATATATAAATTTACAAGATGAATGCTACAAGGGTCTCCCGGTCCTCGATTTCATTTGGACATTTCGGGCAATTTTCGTACCACCTGACAATAATTGACTGAATTTTGTATTTTCGGGGTAAATGATGGCTAGTTTTTGAAATCTGACCCAGAACCTGAAACACAATTATAAATTTAGGATAATAATATTTCTAGCTTTTTAGTTTGGTATTTGAAAAGCTCTTTATAACTTAGAATAATTTTTTAGTTTGTTTCTAAAGTTTGGGTCGAAATTGAATTATAAGTTTATTATTTGCAATTTGACCCTTGCTCGCTCTGTAGGCCATAACTTGAGCTCTGAATATCAAATTGGCGCATACAAGCAGGCGTTGGAAAGCTAAAACTCGGAGCTACAACCTTTTTGATGGAAAGAAATCCCAAGGCCAAACTTTACCGGGCCTAAATTACAGATTTTGTAATCTAGACTTTTGTAATAATTTTAAATAGTGAGCCACTTGTTTTTAAACCCTAAACCCTAAACCCTAAAGCCCAAAATCGAGTGCTATATATTGTGAGTTTTCTTTCTTTTCTAAGTATGGAATTTTAGGATTCAGTTTGATACAAGTAATAAATACTTTTTAATTTTAGGATTTAGAAGGGACTTATTACGGGATTCGACGCTCAAAATCCCAAATTCCTTCGTTTAGATCACTTTTTCGATTTTTTGAAATTATCATATTCTCTAAAAAGCCCAAAAAAATTTGTTTTTCCTTTATTTGATTTTTAGAAATTCTTGGTGGTATTTTTACCTTTTTTGGATTTTATTTGATAAGGTTTTCGATTTTTCACTTCAATTTTAGCAATAGGAACATTGTTGGAATTTTCATAATTGTGATTTTGCATTGTATTGTTATGATGATTGATCATAGCATTCGGGCACATGTTTTTAGCTTTTTAGTTTGGTATTTTAAAATCTCTTTATAGCTTAGAGTAATTATTTAGATTATTTCTAAACATTGGGTCGAAATTAAATTATAATTTTATTATTTGCATTTTGACCCTTCCTCGGTCTGTAGGTCATATCTTGAGCTCTGGATATCGGATTGGCGCATACGAGCAGGCGTTGGAAAGCTAAAAATCATAGCTACAACTTTTGTGTTGGAATAATAGCCCGAGTAATATATATTGGGAGTTTTCTTTCTTTTCTCGAGAGGAAATTTTAGGATTCGGATTGATACAAGGAATAAACACTTTTTATTTTCATTTCATGAAAGGCTAATTTTATTAGATTAATCCAAAAGTTCACAATTAAATCAACACCTTGAGATTCAGGTTACTCTGTCAATTTTGCTTCATGATTCTATTTTTGTTTATTTGATTATATTGATATTTTGATTGCTTAAATCGAACTTCAATAGGATCTATTAAATTCATTTGACAAAATTTGGTTTCAGTTTTTAATTTAATTAAATTATAATTTTGCGACGCTTGATCGTTAATTGAAATATTTTCATGACTGTGATGCTTAATCCAATCAATTAAACCGAATTCACATATGATTGATAACGCTTGTTTGATCAATTCTATAGTCAAATAAGAATAAAATATCGAATTAGAAATTAAACTCATTGATAGAATCTATGATAGGTCTGAAACTTGAATCAGTGGATTAATTATTTTGCTCATCTGTTAAAACAAATATATAAAAATAAAAAAAAACCTTTCTAATTTCAACTTTGAATTTGGTAGATATTATTTTATCAGAAGTCATTGCGAAACAACTCGATTTATTACCTCTATTTACATTTTATCAATTGTTTTTGACCCGTGTGCGACAACAGATCAAATTGGCGCCGTTGGCGTGGACTCTCTAATAACAGTACTAACCAATATTAACATGTTTTAGAGTATTATTAACTATCCTAACAATTGTTTCTTCGTGTTTTGTTTCTCTATAGGTCGGATAGACTTGTTGCTAGCTCTTAGGCACGTTCCTAGAAGAAGAAAAAAAACCAATTTTTCAAGCAACTGTCTCAGATTGACCCGAAATTTCGCCAGAAAATCTGAAAAAAAATCAAGGAATATGACTCCCATATAAGGGACTTATAAAGGGATTTTAGCAATAGGGTTTTTGATTTTTCACTTCAATTTTAGAAATAGGGACATTGTTAGAATTTTCACATTTGTGATTTTGCATTGCATTAGTTTGATGTTGCGTGACTAGGGCTAGTTCTGCATATCTGCATTCCCTTGAACCTGAAATAGATAGGACATTTCATTTACGTCGTAGTCTTAATAGAGCTGTTAGTGCTAATGAGTCAGAGTTAGAGTTAGATAGTGAAAGTGACAACTTGCTGCAAAGTATGGCTCATGCAAATAATAGAACCTTAAGAAAAGTTGTTGCACCTAATGTCAATTATAATGCATTATGTATCACATATCCTGAAATTATTGTACCATTTGAACTTCAATCTAGTTTAATACACTTGCTTCCAAAGTTTAATTGTCTTGCAAGTGAGGATCCCCACAAACACTTGAAGGAATTTCATGTTGTGTGTTCTACCATGAAGCCTCAAAGAGTCACAGAAGACCACATTTTCACTCCAAGATGCTGCCAAGGACTGGTTATACTACCTTCAACCAGGTTATGTTACAAGTTGGAATGATCTCAAGAAATGGTTTCTAGAAAAATTCTTCCCTGCCTCAAGAGCTGCTTCAATTAGAAAATAAATATGTGGCATTAGGCAGATTGACATAGAATCATTACATGAGTATTGGAAGAGATTCAAGAAATTAGTGTCCAACTGTCCTCATCACCAGATTTCTAAGTAATTGCTCATCTAGTAATTTTAGGAAGGCTTGCTACCTATGGATAGAAGCATTCTGGATGCTTCTAGTGGGGGAGCACTTGTCGATAAGACCCCAGAAGCAGCAAAGACTTTGATTGAGAACATGTCCATTAATTCTCAGTAGTTTACAACTAGAAGCAACTCAGTAGTGTTGACAAGCAGTTTGAATGGCATGAAGCTTCTTCCCACAAGAATTTAGAAGGCAGACTTGCTGAGCGTACATCTTTAGTAAAAAATGTGGCAATAGGTAAAACCCAAGCAGTGGTTTGTGGTATTTGCACTTCTCTAGAGCATCCTACAGATTCATGTCCTAAATTCCAAGAAGATCAAATTGTTGATGCTCCTCAAGCATATGCAACAAATATATAGAATTCTCAAGCCAATTATGATCTGTCATCTAACAGGTACAATCCTTGTTGGAGAAACCAGCACAACAGCAGCAGCAACAAAATATTCCTCAGCAGCAAAAAAAAGCACCTTCATTAGAGGACCTCATTAAGCAGATGGTTGTCCAGAATCTCCAATTTCAACAAAGAACATATTCCACCATTCAAAATTTGTAAACAAGGATTAGCTAGCCACTTCAATTAATCAATTGCAAACTCAAGGGTCAAACAAATTTCCTGCACAGTCAATAGTAAATCCAAACGCTCCCAATATCAGTGCAATTACATTGAGGTCTGGGAAAGCTGTTGAAACACCAAAGGTACCTGAAACTGCTGTGAAAAATAACAAGGTTGCTGAGGACACTTTCATACCTGAAACTGTTGTTGTTGAGTAATATATACCACTTCCTTTGTCCTCAAAAAACATTGAAATCTAAGAAAATGGACGAGGGAGATAGGGACAAGGAGATCCTGGATAGATTTAGGAAGGTGGAGGTAAACATTCTCATCCTTAAGGCAATTAAACAGATTCCAAGATATGCAAAATTTCTAAAAGATTTGTGCACACACAAGAGAATGTTAAAAGGTAATGAAAGAGTAAACATGGGACTAAATGTTTCAGCCCTCATTCAGCTCATGCCTCATAAATGCAAAGATCCAAGAACTTTTTCCATTCCATGTACCATAGGCAATAGTCAATTTGAAAATGCTATGTTGGATTTAAGAGCTTCCATTAATGTTATGCCGACATCTATTTTTACCTCTCTTGCTCTTGGACCTTTATAGAGTACGGGTGGGGGATGTACTTATTCGAGTTAATGAATTGATATTTCCTACAGATTTTTACATTCTAGACATGGAGGGAGAGAATAAGTCCAACAGGGCGCATATCATCTTAGGCAGACCATTCTTGAGAACTGCTAGAACAAAAATTGATGTACATGTTGGAACTCTATCGATGAAATTTGTTGATAGCATAGTAAAATTTAACAGCTTTGATGCTATGAAACACTCCATGGAAGAGTATTCTATTTTTCAAATTAAATTGCTTGCTGATTTGGTTGATGACACTTACCTCGATATGTTTGCTACTAGTTTTCCTTCATTGTATGGTTTTGATGATACTTATACTTGTGAGTTTTGTACATATACTCAATTTTGCTTTGTGTGTGCTGAGATCGAAGCTGCCTTGCAGGTTTATCATTGTGTTGTATTGATATTTCTACTAGCATAATTGATTTTGCAGACTTAGCTTCTGCCATTGGTGTTGTACCTATCATTGAACAGCCATCGACTGTAGAGCATAAACCACTTCCTAAAAATTTGAAATATGCATATTTAGAAGGAAGTGGCAAGTTACCTGTGGTTATTTCAGCCAAACATGAAGATGAACAGAAAGATAAGTTGTTGCAGATTTTGAGAAAACACAGGAAGGCAATCAGATGGACCTTGGCTGATATTCCTAGTATTAGCCCATCCATGTGTATGCATAGGATACTACTAAATGATGGGGTAAAATCAGTCAGGCATCCCCAAAGGAGAGCAAACTCTTGCAAGCAAGCATTATATACCCCACCTCTGATAGTCAATGGGTGAGTCTGTGCATGTAGTCTTTAAGAAAATTGGACTCACAATGGTTAAAAATGAAAATAATGAACTTTTCTCCACACGAGTGCAGAGCAGCTGGAGGGTATGCATCGATTACATGAGACTAAACCAGGAAACAAGAAAGGATCATTTTCCATTACCATTCATTGATCAGATGCTTGAACGTTTGGCTGGTAAGTCACATTATTGTTTTCTTGATGGTTTTTTTGGTTATTTTCATATCCATATTGCACCAGAAGTCCAAGAAAAGATCACGTTCACTTGCCCTTTCGGCACATTTTCCTGTATGAGGATGCCATTTGGCCTATTCAATGCTCCTAACACTTTCCAACACTGCATGATTAGCATTTTTGTTGATTTCATAGAAAATTGCATAGAAGTTTCAATGGATGATTTTACTGTGTATGGTTTCTCATTTGATGCACGCTTGAACAATTTAGATAGAGTTTTAAATAGATGAATTGAAACTAACCTTGTGCTGAATTATGAAAAATGTCATTTTATGGTTGAACAAGGCATAGTTTTGGGACATGTGATCTCTAAAAATGGGATTGAATTGAAGTAGATCCTCCCAAAATTGATGTGATTTCTAGTTTGTCTTACCCATCTTGCATCTGCGAGATTCGTTCTTTTCTTGTCCATGCAGGTTTTTACAGACGCTTTATCAAGGACTTCAGCAAGATAGCTCTTCCAGTGTCAAACTTGGTGCAAAAAGATGTGAATTTCACCTTTGATGATAAATGGAAGAAGGCATTCGATTTCTTAAAGACAACACTGACCTCTACTCCTATAATTCAGCCACCCAATTGGACTCTCCCTTTTGAAATTATATGTGATACATCTAACTATGCAGTGGGAGCAGTCCTTGCACAAAGGGTTGGTACGATTGTCCATGTTATTTATTTTGCTTCTAGGACTTTAGATTCTGCACAAGCTAATTATACTACCACTGGAAAGGAACTTTTAGCTATTCTTTTTGCACTTGATAAGTTTAGATCATATTTGCTAGGTTCGGAGGTAGTCGTTTTTACCGACCGTGTAGCTTTGAAGTTCTTGCTAAAGAAACCATAAGCAAAACCAAGATTGATCATGTGGTTGTTGTTACTTCAAGAATTTGATTCTGAGATTAAAGATAAGAGTGGAGCTAAAAATTTGATGGCAGATCATTTGAGCAGAATAGAAATTGATGAGGACCCCATCCCCATTGAAGATGACATCACTGATGAGCAATTGCTACAGTCGCGTGAGGTAAATCCTTGGTTTGTTGATTTAATTAATTATCTAGTTGTTGGAGTCCTTCCTGCAGATGCATCCAGAACACAAATACACAAACTTAAAAGTGATGTCAAATACTATGTGTGGGATGATCAATATTTGGAAATTCTATAGTGACCAAGTGATTAGATGATGTGTTTCCTACCATGAGGCTCACGATGGGGGGACATTTTGGTCCTCAACGGACAACAAGAAAAGTCTTAGACTCAGGATTCTTTTGACACACTTTGTTTAAAGATGCTTTTGAGACTTAAAAAACTTATGAACAACAATCACTCGTAGGAGTGAGATGCCTACACAACCTATGATTTTCTGTGAAGTATTTGATGTGTGGGGAATTGACTTTATGGGCCATTTTCCTATATCTTTTGATTTTGTCTACATTTTATTAGTTGTTGAATATGTTTTGAAGTGGATGGAAGAAATACCCACTAGAACTAATGATTCTAAAGTTGTTGCAAGTTTTATCAGATCAAATATTTTTTGCATGTTTGGAATACCTCGGGCCATCATAAGTGATCAAGGAACTCATTTTTGCAACCGTGCCTTGGAAGCTTTGCTTCGGAAGTATGGGGTTCTGCACAGAGTTTCTACACCTTATCATCCCCAAACTAATGGGCAAGCTGAAATCTCAAACAGGAAAATCAAACAGATCTTAGAAAAGATGGTGCAACCAAACAGGAAATACTAAAGCCACTGATTTGAAGAAGCTCTTTGGGATCATAGAACAGCCTACAAAACACCAATATGGATGTCCCCTTTTCGACTTGTGTTTGGTAAGGCATGTCAGCTCCCAGTGGAAATAGAGCACCGTTCTTATTGAACGGTCAAGAGTTGTAACCTTGAGATGGAGAAAGCATGTTTGGAGATAAAGCTTCAATTGCAACAACTTGAAGAGCTTAGACTTGAAGCTTATGAGAACTCTCTGACCTATAAGGAGAAAACTAAGTACTTTCATGATAACATGATTTCTAGGAAGGAATTTTCCATTGTCCAAAAAGTTTTATTGTTCAACTCCCATCTGAATATTATGGCTGGGAAACTTCGACCCAAGTGGATTGGCCCTTTTGTTGTTACAAACATTTTTTCTCATGGTGTAGTGGAAATAAAAAGTGAAAACACAGAGAAAGTGTTCAAAGTAAATGGACAATGCCTCAAGCTATTCCATGAGAGTTATGTGCTTGAAGATGCTACCATAGAAGAACTCTCGTTGAAGAAGCCCTGAAGTTTGAACAGGGAGCTCCATTTCCTTAATCTTATTTTATACTAGTTACTTTCGTTGTGGACAATGTGTAATTTAAGTATGGGGGTATTATTTAGGATTTTATTTAAAATAATAAAATAAATATAAATATAAAATATAAAAAATAAATATAAATGGACATTGCACTGCATGCTTTTTCATCAGATTTTGTGGTTGTAAATGTTATGAGTTTGTTTGGACTAACATGATTGGGTAGGATCTTGGCATTCTTGGTAAAATAAATTGGATTAAAATGTTAAATTGTGTATCATTTGTGATAAGTCATTAACCTTTGTGAGATTTTTTAGCCTTATTATAAATGGAATACATTTTTTACTTCTTTTTTTTTTCTTGTGTGTTATCACACTCATGATTGCTAGTTACGCTAGAACTTGACTTGACTCATGTCCGCATGCATATATTGAAATGATCTAGGCATTGGTTTCTTGATTAAGCTACTAGCCAAATACAAATACCCTATAATTATCCATTTGTTTAAGCCCCTTTGAGTCTAATTGTCCCATTATTTGTTATATAGATCATTACAAGTCTAAAAGTAAAAACAATGAATTGACCTAATCTTGGAGGATAAAGGAGTCTTTCCTTAAATAAGTTTGGGGTTGCTCAAATTTTTTGTTTAAATTTAAGGGTTATAAAATAAAATAAAAAATAAAAAGAAAAAATATATGAGGAATAAAATGAGGAAAATAGTTGTGTTGTGAGCAAAGAGAGTGTGAGAATAAAATTCTATGATATTTTGTTGAGTTACTTCTTAATGTTGTTTTTCTCACTTAATCATTATTCCTTTATCCTCTTTGATTTTCAACCCTAATCTCCTTAGGATTATCTCACCCTTACCTTGGCCACGTTACAACTTGAATAAAGACCTTTTAATCATTATGTGCGTGTGTTTCAAATATAGATGTTAGAGGCTTGTCAAACCTATGATAGTGCTAGGCTTCATCATGTGCTTTGAGTGTAAACAGTAGCCCAAACACTTTGAGTGGTTGAGAGAATTTTATATCTTGGGAGGACTTTATCACTTATGATGCATTCTTAAGTTAACTCGACATCTTGTTTGCCTTGGTTGTGAATAAAAAACTATTCATGATTACCTTAAGCTAGAACTTTTGTTTTCTCTCACCACTTTGCATTCACGGGAATATTTGGAATCGCATGCATTGCTTTGCTCGAAGTGCAAAAACTTAAGTGTGGGGGAATTTGATCATAGCATTTGGGCACATGTTTCTAGCTTTTTAGTTTGGTATTTTAAAATTCCTTTATAGCTTAGAATAACTTTTTAGCTTGTTTCTAAACTTTGGGTCGAAATTGAATTATAATTTTATTATTCGCATTTTGACCCTTGCACGCTCTTTAGGCAACAACTTGAGCTCTGGATATCAGATTGGCACATACGAGCAAGCGTTGGAAAGCTAAAAATCAAAGCTACAGCTTATGTGTTGGAATAAAAGTCCAATGCTGAATTTTACTGGGCCTAAATTGCAGATTTCCTAATCTGGACATTTGTAATATTTTAATTAGCGGGCCACTTGTTTTTAAATCCGAAACCCTAAAGCCCAAAATCGAGTACTATATATTGGGAGTTTTCTTTCTTTTCTAGGGATGAAATTTTAGGATTCATATTGATACAAGAAATAAACACTTTTTATTTTAATTTCATGGAAGGCTAATTTTATAAGATTAATCGACGAGTTCATAGTTTAATCAACACCTTGAGATTCTGGTTACACTGTCAAATTCGCTTCATGGTTCTATTTCTATTTATTTGATTATATTGATATTCTGATTGCTTATATTGAATTTCAATAGGATCAATTAAATTCATCTAACAAAATTTGGTTTCCAATTTAATTGAATTATAATTTTGCGACGTTTGATCGTTAATTGTAATATTTTGATGATTGTGATGCTTAATCCAGTCAAAGAAACCAAATTCACATAGGATTGATTCTACTTGTTTGATAAATTATATAGTCAAATAAGAATAGAAGCACAAATTAGAAATTAAACTCATTGATAGAATATGTGATAGGTTTGAAACTCGAATTAGAGGATTAATCGTTTTTCTCATCTATTAAAACAAAAATCTAAAATAAAAAATCTAATTTCAACTTTCAATTTGGTTAATATTATTATATTAGAAGTCCTTGCAAAACGACTCGATTTATTACCTCTATTTAATTTTATCCATTGTATTTGACCCGTGTCTGACATCAGATCAGTCTCTCAGTCCTTGATTTCATCTGAACTTTTCGGGCTATTTTCGTACCACCCGACAAAAATAGACTGAAATCCGTATTTTCGGACAAGACGACGACTAGTGTTTTTTATTTGACCCGGAACTTGAAACACAATTATAAATTTATGAGAAGAACGCTACAAGGGGATCTTGGTCCTCGATTTCATTTAGACTTTTCGGGTGATTTTCGTACCACCTTACAAAAACATATTGAAATCAATATATTCAAAACAGACGACGGCTAGTGTTTGAAATCTCACCAGAATCTAAAACACTGTTATAAATTTTGGAGAAGAATGCTACAGGGGTCTCTACGTCCTCGAAGCAGACGATGGCTAGTTTTTTAAATCTGACCAAGAACCCGAAACACAATTATTAATTTAGGAGAACAATTATACAAGGGTCTCTCGGTTCTCGATTTCAATTGCACTTTTCATGCAATTTTCGTTTCACCCAACAAAAATGGACCAAAATCGGTATTTTCGGACCAGACGATATCTAGTGTTAGATATCTGACCCGGAACATGAAACAAATATATAAATTTAAGAGAAGACGATCTCTAGTGTTTGATATATGACCCCGAACCTGAAACGCAGTTATAAATTTAAGAGAAGAATGCTACAAGGGTCTTCTAATCCTCGATTTCATTTGGACTTTTCGTGCAATTTTCGTACTACCCAAAAACAATGGACCAAAATTCGTATTTTCGGACCCGGAACCCGAAACACTGTTATAAATTTTGGAGAAGAATGCTACAAGGAACTCCAAGTCCTCTATTTCATCTAGACTTTCGGGCGATTTTCGTACAACATGACAAAAAATGACTAAAATTCGTATTTTCGTACCAGACGCGGGTTAGTGTTTGATATTTGATCTGGAACCTGAAACACAATTTTAAAATTAGGAGAAGAATTCTACAAGGGGTTCCCAGTCCTCGATTTCATCTACCATTTCAGGAGATTTTTGTACCACCTGACAAAAACTTACTGAAATCCATATTTTTAGACCAGACGAAGGCTAGTGTTTGAAATCTGACCCAAAACTAGAAACACATTTATAAATTTAGGAGAAGAGTGCTACAAGGGTCTCTAGGTCCTCGATTTCATTTGGACTTTTCGGGCGATTTTCGTACCACCTGACAAAATTGGACTGAAATCCATATTTTCAGACAAGATGTTGGTTAGTGTTTGAAATCTGACCCGGAACCTAAAATACAATTATAAATTTAGGAGAAGAATTCTACAAGCGTTTCTTGATCCACAATTATAAATTTAGGAGAAGAATTCTACTACGGGCTCCTGCTCCTCGATTTCATCTAGACCTTTCGTACGATTTTCGTACAACCAAACAAAGACTAGTGTTAGATATCAAAACCGGAACCCGAAAAAAATGTATATATTTAGGAGAAGAATCCTAAAATGGTCTCCATGTCCTCAATTTCATCTGGACTTTTTAGGTGATTTTCGTACCACTCGACTAATATAGACCAGACGCTGGCTAGTGTTTTAATATTTGACCTAGAACACGAAACACAGTTGTAAATTTAAGAGTAGAATGCTACAAGGGTCTCCCAGTCCTCCATTTGGAATTTTCGGGCAATTTTCTTACCACCCAACAAAAATAGACCAAATTCTATATTTTCGGACTAGACGATGGCTTGTGTTTGAAATCAAACCCGGAACCCGAAACACAAGTATAAATTTTGTAGAAGAATACTACAAGGGGCTCCCGATCCTCGATTTCATTTGGACATTTTGGGCGATTTCCGTACACCCAACAAAAATGGACCGAAATCCGTATTTACGAACCAGACGATGACTAGTGTTAGATATCTTCCCCAGAACCCGAAATGAAAGTATAAATTTAGGAGAAGAATACTACAAGGGTCTCCGGGTCCTAGATTTCATCTGGAATTATGGGGCGATTTTTGTACCATCGGACAAAAATGGACTGAAATTCGTATTTTCGAACCAGACGATGGCTAGTGTTTGATATGTGACCTGGAACGTGAAGCACAATTATAAATTTAGGAATGGAATTCTACTAGGGGCACCCAGTCCTCGATTTCATCACCTTTCAGGCAATTTTGGCACCACCTAACAAAAATGGACCAAAATCCGTATTTTTGGACTAGCAATGGCTAGTGTTTGATTTGTGTCTCCAAACATGAAACAAATTTATAAATTTAGGAGAAAAATTCTACCAGGGTCTCTCTGTCCTCGATTTCACTTGGACTTTTCGATTGATTTTTTGTACCACCCGAAAACAATGGATTGAAATCCGTATTTGTGTACTAGACGATGGCTATTATTTAAAATCTAAACTGTAATCCGAAACATTTTTATAAATTTAGGAGAAGAATGCTACAAGGAACTCCTGGTCCTCGATTTCATCTCGACTTTCGGTCGATTTTCGTACCATAATACAAAAATAGACCGAAATCCATATATTTGGACCAGACGATTGCTAGTGTTTGAAATCTGAACTAGAACCCGAAACACAGTTATAAATTTAGGAGAAGAATGCTACAGGGGTCTCTAGGTCCTCGATTTAATTGGACTTTTCGGGCGATTTTTGTACTACCCGACAAAATTGGACCAAAATCCATATTTTCAAACCACACGATGGCTAGTGTTTGAAATCTAACCCGAAACCTGAAACAAAGATATAAATTTAGGAGAAGAATGCAACAAGGGTCTCCTAGTCCAAAATTTTATCTGGACTTTTCGTAGCATACGATGGCTAGCTTTTTTAAATCTAACACAAAACCCAAAACACAGTTATAAATTTAGGAAAAGAATGATACAAGGTCCCCCAGTCTTCGATTTCAATTGGACTTTTCAGTCAATTTTCTTACCATCCAACAAAAATGGACCTAAATTCATATTTTCGGACCAGACGATGACTAGTGTTAGATATCTGACCCAGAACCCGAAACAAATGTATAAATTTAGGAAAAGAATGTTACAAAGGTCTACACTTTCTCGATTTCATTTGTACTTTTTGAGCGATTTTCGTACCACCTGACAAAAATCGATTGAAATCCGTATTTTCGGACTAGACGATTACTAGTGTTACATGTTTCACTCGGAACCTAAAACAAATGTATATATTTATGAGAAGAATGCTACAATGGTCTCCCGGTCCTAGATTTCATCTTGGCTTTTCGGGTGATTTTCGTACCACTCGAAAAAAACGGACACAAATCTGTATTTTCGGACTATACGATGACTAATGTTTGAAATTTAACCCAGAACCCGAAACACAGTTATAAATTGAGGAGAAGAACGCTACAAGGGTCTCCCGGTCTTCGATTTCATTTGGACTTTTCAGGTGATTTTCTTACGATCCAACAAAAATGGACCAAAATATGTATTTTTAGACCAGACGATGGCTAGTGTTTCAAATCTGGCCCAGAACCTATAAATTTTGCATAAGAATTCTACAAGGGTCTCCCGGTCCTCGATTTCATTTGGGCTTTTCAGATAATTTTCGTACCACCCGAAAATAATACACACAAATCCGTATTTTCGAACAAGACTGTAAACTACAAGTTTTTGATGATGACAAAGATCAACCATTATGGTCAAAGCAACAAGATCAAAAAGAAGATCAAAATATCTTCATTAATAAGCTTCAAATCCAAACATTAAATGTTAAAATGTAAAGGTATATGATACAAACCAATATTTCAATTACATGAGAACAAGTCATATTTACATATGCATTTAAAGTATTTTCAAAAGTCAAAACAACATTAACAAAGTCTTAAAAATCATATTTTTGACAAAATGCATAAGTGTATTCGAATACAGCATCTTGTATTCGAATACAAAGCAAGTCATAAGCAAAAGTCTCAAAGTTGTATTCGACTACGACTATGTGTAGTCGAATACACTGCAAGTCAGTGGCCAAAATCCTTATATCTGTATTCGACTACAAACATCTGTAGTCGAATACAAAGTAAGTCAGTGGCAATTTTTCACTAATCTGTATTCGACTACACACATGTGTATTCGAATACAAGGTGTAATTTTTGAATATTTTGTAACGTTACAAAGAGGTTTATTCGAATACACACATCCTGTATTCGAATACAACTGGAAGCAATACAATTTTTCAGATCTGGAATGGCTCCAAATCATTGTATTCCTTCATCAAACCTCTTGGGTTATTGGCCACTAATCTGAAGAGATGTTTATGGAGTATAAATACCCCATAACTTCAGATCAAATAACACACAATCCTTGAATTCGTAACCTAAACAATTTTGAACAAAATTCTGATTTTTTACAAAGTACTTGCATTTCATTTTCATGTCATTCAGAAAGGTTCTCAAGAACTTGAAGTGTTATTGGATTGTATATCAATATACCTCTCCTTATTCTTATTCAAATCATATTGTATCACTTGTAAAAGAAAGTAATACTTTCTTAAAAAAGTAGCATAATCTAAGATAGTGGTGTGCTATCTTAAGAGTGTTGTTAGAAGTTTGTAGCAAGA
>NC_021160.2:29903747-29904314 GCF_000331145.2 Cicer arietinum | reverse complement strand
TAAGGGGAACCAGGATAAATCTTTGAGTTCATTTATTTACTGCACCTTACTATTAGTAGACATTATATTAATTCAGAAAATTCAACTACCATATTAATAAAAACAGGAAAATTTACTAACACCTAATTCCCCCCCCCCCCCTCTTAGGTGCACTTCTATACTTACAATTGGTATCAGAGCAGGTTAAGGTAACTTATTCCTCGATCAATTACTCATGGCTTCCGCACAACCTGTTTTTAGAGACGGGGGTAGCAGTACCAAGCCACCATGTTTTGTTGGAGAGCACTACGATTTTTGGAAGATACGTATGCAAGCGTATCTCGAAGCACAAAGAGACGACATATGGGATGCAGTTGAAAATGGTCCTCACACTCCAAAAACTGTCATCAATAACAAAGAAGAAATAAAGATAAAAAATTCTTGGACTGATGATGATAAAAGAAAAGTGATGTTCGATAAGAAGGCAAAGAATATATTACAATCTGCACTAGGAATGGATGAATTTTTCCGCATATCTCACTGCAAAACAGCAAAAGAAATATGGGATACGTTGGAAGTAACTCACGA
>NC_021160.2:29901133-29903420 GCF_000331145.2 Cicer arietinum | reverse complement strand
TAGACTTACAAAAAAGGTTATCCCACTTAACCAATCATTTGACAGCACTCGGAAAAATCTTCACCAATGATGAATTAAATCTAAAAGTACTGAGATCATTGACAAGGGTCTAGCAACCAAAAGTGACAGCAATATCCAAAAAGAAAAGTCTATCCAAAATGTCTCTTTCTGCACTATTTGGAAAACTTCAAAAGCATGAAATCGAACTTGGAAGGTTAGAACAAAATGAAAGTCAAGAAAAGAAGACCAAAAGTATTGCTCTAAAGACCGAATCAAGAGAACAAATCAAGGACGACAATTCAGATGAAGATGAAAACATTATTTTTCTTGTTAAGAAATTTGGTAAGTTTCTTAAAAATGACAGAACTTTCAAAAAGAAAAGTTTTAGAAAAAAAGATAGTTCTACTTCAAATCAAAACTTCACTTGCTTTGAATGCGGAAAACAAGGACATATCAAAGCGGATTGTCCAAACCTTATTAAGAAAAATGCCACCAAGAAGAAAGACTTCAAGAAGGCATACATAGCTTGGGAAGACAGCGAAGTAAGTTCATCCTCAGAATCAGAAAATAAAGAATGCGCTAATTTTGCATTGATGGCATCACATCAATCAGATAACGAAGAAGAGGTTAGTAACAAAGACTCCCTTCATCTTCATAAAACTATTAGTGAATTGATTCTACAATATAATGAGGCTCAAAATGCCATCAAGGAACTACTTATTGAATGCAAAAATCTGTTCAAACTAGTGTCAACACAAAAGAAACAAATCTCAAGTCTTCAAGAAAAAGTTGACACTATGGAAAAGAATTCTGAGACTCTAAAACAGAATTTTGCATGCAATAAATGTGATTCCCTCTCCTTCAAAATTGTTCAATTAAATAGAGTAATTGAACGATACGAAAAACGACAAATTGGCTTGGAAAATGTTTTAAATATGCAAAGATAATCAAATGACAAAAGTGGTCTTGGGTACTCAAAATTTGATAAACCAAACTTGAATAAGACCATTTTTGTCAAAGCAAGTAATCAATACAATCAAGAAAAGATTATAACTGTGAAAAAGGATCACCTTTATAAAGAGAAAATAATTCATAGAAAATTTCATACACATGCTTTTAAAAATAGATTTACACCTACTTGCTCTTATTGTGGTCTCAAGGGTCACACCCCTAATACTTGTCATATTAGAAACATTAGTATTCCAAAAGGGCATTACGTGTGAATAGAGAAAGGTACTAACCATCAAGGACCCAAAGCACATTGGGTACCTAATAAAATTTGATTTTAATAATGTAGGTATATACAAAAAGTACCTCAAATATGTGGTACTTAGATAGTGGATGCTCTAAACACATGACGGGTGATATAACAAAATTTTCAGCATTGACTCTTGAATCAAAGGGATATGTGGTCTATGGAGACAACAACAAAGGAAAAATTTTAGGCATTGGAAAAGTTGGCACAGCCCCATCCCCCTCAATTGAAGGTCTAAAACACAATCTCATAAGCATTAGTCATCTTTGCGATAAAGGATACAAGATAGCCTTCAACAAAGATGAATGTATCATCCAAAATGAAGCTACAAATGAAATTCAATTTATCTGTAAGTGTTTCAAAAACATCTTTATACTTAATCTTGACGATTTATCCTTAAAAATTAAATGTCTTTTGGTAAGTGACAATAATGATGCTTGGCTATGGCATAAGAGATTTGCTCATATTCACATGGATCATTTAAACAAATTGGTCAAGCATGATCTTGTTGTAGGCTTACCAAAAATAAAATTTATAAAGGATAAATTATGTGACGCTTGTCAAAAAGGCAAACAAACAAAAAGTTCTTTCAAACCTAAAAATGTCATTTCAACTTCTAGACCACTACAATTGATACATATGGATTTGTTTGGTCCATCAAGAACCAAAAGTCTTGGTGGAAACTCATATGGACTAGTTATTGTTGATGATTACTCAAGGTTCACTTGGACCTTATTTTTGGCAAATAAAAATGAAGCTTTTAAGGCATTTAAAAACTATGCCAAGCTAGTCCAAAATGAAAAATCTACCAAAATTGCATCAATTATGAGTGATCATGGAAGAGAATTTCAAAATACTTCATTTGAAGAATTTTGTGAAGAAAATGGAATTTTCCACAATTTTTCTACACCAAGGACACCACAAAAAAATGGGGTTGTTGAAAGAAAGAACAGATCTTTGATAGAGCTCGCAAGAACTATGCTAAGCGACTCAAACCTACCGAAATATTTTTGGGCAGATGCTGTAAACACA
>NC_021160.2:29896766-29900849 GCF_000331145.2 Cicer arietinum | reverse complement strand
CTTCCACATTTTTGGATGTAAGTGTTTTGTGTTAAACAACGGTAAAGATAACCTTGGAAAATTTGATGAAAAAGCTGATGAAGGTATATTTATCGGTTACTCTTTATCTAGTAAAGCATTTAGAATTTTCAATAAAAGAACTTTATTAGTCGAAGAATCAATGCATGTAACTTTTGATGAAACTAACCCTATAAAAGAGGAAAATATTATTTCTTGTGATGATGATGTTTTTGAAAGCGATGATACAAACAAAGACCATCAAACTGACCAACCATGTCAAGAAAGTGAAGTCAACATTGAAAGACAAAATGATGATCTACCTAAAGAATGGAGAACCCATAGATATCATCCAATTGATAACATCATAGGTGATATCAATAAAGGAGTCACAACAAGATTAAAACTACAAGATGCTTGCTTAAACATGGCATTTGTTTCTCAAATCGAATCCTCCAAAATTGGTGAAGCACTTAAAGATGATCAACGGATAATTGCCATGCAAGAAGAACTCAACCAATTTGAAAGAAGCCAAGTATGGGAACTTGTCCCTAATCCTGGAAATAAACACATCATTGGTACAAAATGGGTGTTTAAAAATAAACATGATGAGAATGGCATAGTTGTCCGCAACTACTTGCGTATGCTTGTTCCATGCACTTTGAGTTATATCAAATGGATGTGAAGAGTGCATTTCTCAATGGATATATAAATGAAGAAGTCTATGTCAAACAACCACCTGGGTTTGAAGATTCCAAAAATCCCTCACATGTTTACAAATTAAAAAAGGCTCTTTATGGTCTAAAACAATCTCCAAGAGCTTGGTATGATAGATTAAGCACCTTTTTATGTGAACGAGGATTTGAAAAAGGGAAAGTCGATAAAACATTATTTGTCAAAAGAGATAATGGTCACACCTTATTGGTCCAAATCTACGTTGATGATATAATATTTGGATCAACCAACAATGACATATGTGAAGAATTCTCTTCTATAATGCAAGGAGAATTCGAAATGTCCATGATGGGAAAGTTGAACTATTTTCTTGGACTTCACATCAAACAACTTGAGCATAGGATCTTCATAAATCAAGCAAAATATTGCAACGAATTACTCAAAAGATTCGAAATAAAAAACTGCAAAGAAAGTGCAACTCCAATGGGCTCCGAAACCTATGTTGATAAAGATGCATCAGGTAATTCAATCGACAAATCCAAATATCGAGGTATGATGGGATCCTTATTGTATCTAACGGCCAGCCGGCCAGATATTATGTTTAGTGTTTGTTTGTGTGCAAGATTTCAGGCAGATCCGAAAGAATCGCATCTTGTAGCCGTTAAAAGAATTATGAAATATTTAAAAGGAACAACAAATGTAGGCCTATGGTACCCCAAAGGTAGCATATGTAGCCTAGTTGTATATTCGGATTCAGATTATGCAGGATGCAAAACGGATCGTAAAAGCACAAGCGGCACTTGCCATATTTTAGGCAATGCACTAGTATCATGGTCTTGCAAAAAGCAAGCTTGTGTTGCACTTAGTACTGCTGAAGCTGAATACATAGCAGGAGGAAGTTGTTGTGGCCAGATTCTCTGGCTCAAACAGCAATTACATGACTATGGAGTTGATCTCGGATGCATTCCCCTAAGATGTGACAACACAAGTGCAATAAACATCTCAAAGAATCCAATCATGCACTCTCGAACTAAACACATCGATATACGTCATCACTTTCTACGCGATCATGCGATGAAAGGTAATGTTGAGGTAACATTTGTTGATACACACAATCAATTGGCTGATATCTTTATAAAACCTTTACCTAAGGACTCATTTTATAAGATCCAAAGAGAACTTGGAATTTTAAATGAAAACGATCTATGAAATTGCATGATACACATAATTTGTCATCTCTCTTAAATTTGTGCATTACGTCTTAAAGTTGTTAAAAATAAAATTCCTTGATGATTATTGGTTCTTGATATATGAAGTTGTGCATTGCATGATGAGATTTCCATAAATATTTTAGTTTTTAAGCAAAAATTTGCATAAGTAGTCGAATACAAATGTCTGTATTCGAATACATACTTTTCCAGAAATTCTTGTATTCCAATACAACTAATGTGTAGTCGAATACACGTTCCCAGAACAATGTGTATTCGAATAAAACTAGGTGTAGTCGAATAAACATTCGCGTTTTTGCCCAGATATAAAAGCTGTTTCACATTTTTTAGGGTTATTTTACATTTTGTATTCAAATACACAACTGTAGCTTCTCCTCTCCTCTCCCAAAATCTCGTCCATCCTCCTTTCACTCAGTTACCCATTCACCCAACCTTGCATACTACATCAATCCTTACTTCTTTCTTGGCATTTATCATCAGATTTCTCACATTTCTCTCAAACCCATTTTTCACCAAAACCTCATTTCTCACCATGGATGCTCGCAAACGAGGACCAAGAACCAAGCATGCAGCAGTGGGTCCTTCAAGAAAACGAACAAGGAATCCCAACATCACAGATTTATCCCGGCTTCTACACACACCGGAAGAAATTGATCATTTTCGCACATTCTACTCTGACAAGCGACTTATCATTCCAAAATATGGTACTTTAAACTCTTTCTCTGCCTTTAACTTTCCTGAGTTACTCAAGGCCCAACATGTTGAAGAGTTTATAGGTTACAAAGGTCCTGTCTATCTTGACTTAGTTAGGGTTTTTTATTGCAATCTCATCCAATAGGGAAAAATGTTGGTTTCTCGAGTTAAGGGTAAAACCATTCGGTTAAATACCAAAATTATAGGCGAAATTATGAACATTCTCTTTAACGGTCAAAAGTTTTGTCCCAACAACTTATGTGAATGGGCTGATATCTCTAAGTATGATGCATATGTTGCCCTATGTCGGTTTGACAGACGCACAATGGAACAAAAGCGGACTCAGGCTGGTCCCAAATATGCCCAGCAACGTTATGGAGTGGGATATCTTACCGTTGATAATCGCCTTTTGAACTATTTCCTTAGCTACATTCTGGTTTCGAAGGCTGGAAATTACTCCCAAATTTCAGAGTTTGAATTACAAATTATGAATTTCATATATGAAGGTTGTCAACTAAATTGGGCATATTTTGTGAAATCTGTCATGTTTGGATCCCGAGAGGCAATTGGCTTACCGTATGCAAAGAAAGTTTCCCGGATTTTAGAACACTTTGGGGTGGACTTCTCTGATGAAGTCATGTATACATCCACAAAAGAAAATATGTTGGATTTGGGCGTCCTGCCTAGCATGCGGATAGTATGGAATGAGCAACTTAACTCTTTTGTGCATAAAGGAGATTATGATCAACCATCTGATGCTGCTCCCGAAGACACTGCTGGACCCTCAAATGCTGCTGCCCAGGCTGATGAAGATGTCGAGGATACAGCCTCTGATGATGAATATATCTCCAATCAAATGCTCATGGCTCGCCTTGATTCCTTCCAAACCTTCTTTCAAACTCAATTCGATAATCTAACCACTTCTATCAACACTCGCTTCCAGACCATTGAAACTACTATTGCTCGCAACCATGACGAGTTGTCTCAAGACATTAGTAGTTTATCTGACAAACTTGATCATTTTCACATTCCAAGGGATTTTGATCGACACTAGGATTCTATTTGTAATATGTCAAAATACTACCTATTATGCCTTGTAGTTTGTCTCATGTCTTAATTTGTAGTTTGTCTTATGGTATTTTGTATGTACTAAGTTGAACTTTGCTTTCATTAAACTCGTGTTGACTATTTTGATGTACTTAATTGCACTTGCCCTCATCCTTCTATATGTCATTCCTTTTTATTTACAATATGTACTACTTTTACCTTTACTTGTGTATATTCTTGCCTATGTATGTCTCTATAGTTTTCCTTCTTTTTGATCATGTCAAAAGGGGGAGAAATTTTGGTATTGTTGTTGCCTTACACATCTTGTAGGTCCTCAAACAATTTGTTAATTAATCACATACAATGGGGAGTACGCATACATTACGGGGGAGCAATGATTCAATTTCCATAAATCGCTCCACAGCAGCAACATTTTGTAATA
>NC_021160.2:29879606-29896266 GCF_000331145.2 Cicer arietinum | reverse complement strand
TTCGAACCAGATGGTGACTAGTCTTAGATTTCTGACCCAAAACATGAAACAAATGTATAAATTTATGAGAACACTTCTACAAGGTTCTCCCGGTCCTCGAGTTCAACAAGACTTTTCGGGCAATTTTCGTACCACCCGAGAAAAATGGACTGAAATCTGTATTATCGGACCAGACGATGGCTAGTGTTTGATATGTGACCCGGAACCTAAAACACATTTATCAATTTTGGAGAAGAATACTACAAGGGTCTCCTAGCCCTCGATTTCATTTGGACTTTTCGGGCAATTTACGTACCACAACACAAAAATGGACCGAAAATTGACTGAAAACTTTTTGGACCGAAAATTTTCTGGTCGTCGATTTCATCTGGATTTTTTGGTCGATTTTCGTGCCACCTGACAAAAACTGACTGAAAATCCTGATTTTCATACCAGACGATGGCTAGGGTGTGAAACCTGACCCGGAATCCGAAACACAATTATAAATTTAGGAGAAGAGTCTACAAGTGTCTCCTTGTCCTCGGTTTCATTTGGTCTTTTCAGGCGATTATCGTACCACCTGACAAAATTGGACTGAAATCCAAATTTTTGGACTAGACGATTGTTAATGTTTGAAATATGACCCGGAACCCGAAACACTGTTATAAATTTAGGAGAAGATTGCTACAAGGGTATCATGGTCCTTGGTCTCATTTGGATTTTTCGGGTAGTTTTCGTACCACCCGACAAAATTGGACCGCAATCGGAATTTTCGGACCACACTTAATTAGTGTTTGAAATCTAACCCGAAACACCGTTATAAATTTAGGAGAATAGTGGTACATAGGTCTCTCGATCCTCGATTTCATTTGGTCTTTGCGGGCGATTTTTGTACTACCGGACAAAAACGGATTGAAATATGTATTTTTCGACCACACGATGGCTAGTGTTTGAAATCTGACTCGGTGCCTGAAACACAAATATAAATTTAGGAGAAGAATGCTACAAAGGTCTCCCAGTCCACGATTTTATCAGGACTCCTCGAGCGATTTTCATACTACTTGACAAAAATAGACCGAAATCCGTATTTTCGGGCCAAAGGATGGCTAGTGTTTGAAATCTCACCCGGAACCTGAACACAAATATAAATTTAGAAAAAGAATGCTACAAGGGAATGCAATTTTCGTTCCACCTGATAAAAATGGAAAAAAATTATAAATTTAGGAGAAGAATGCTACGATGGTCTCCCTGTCTTTGATTTCATCTAGACTTTTGGGCGATATTTGTTACACCCGACAAAAATGGACAGAAATTCGTATTTACGGGCCAAACGATGGCTAGTGTTTGAAATCTAACCTCGAACTCGAAACAAATGTATACATTTAGGATAAGAATGATACAAGGGTCTCTTGTTCCTCGATTTCATATGGACTTTAATGGCGATTTTCGTTCCACCCGTTAAAAATGGACCGAAATACGTTTTTTCAAATCAATCAATGACTATTGTTCGAAATCTAACCCAGAACCCGAAACACCATTATAAATTTAGAAGAAGAATGCTACAAGGGTTTCCTGGTCCTCTATTTCATCTGGACATTTCGAGCGATTTTCGTACCACTCTACAAAAATGGATCGAAATCCATATTTTCGAACCAGATGATTGCTGGTGTTTGATATTTTACATGGAACCTGAAACACAGTTACAAATTTAGAACAAGAACGCTACAAGGGGATCCAGATCCTTGATTTCATCTGGACTTTTCGGGAGATTTATGTACCTTCTGACAAAAATCGACTGAAATCCGTATTTCTGGACCAGACGATCGCTAGTGTTTGAAATCTGGCCCAAAATCAAAAAGAAATGTTTAAATTTAGGAGAATAATGCTACAAGGGTTTCCCGGTCCTCGATTTCATTTGGACTTTTCAGGCAATTTTCATACCTATAGAAAAAAATGGACCGAAATTTGTATGTTTGAACCAGACAATGGCTATTGTTTGAAATCTAACGCGAAACACCGTTAAAAATTAAGGAGAAGAATGCTACAAAGTTGTCTCGGTCCTTGATTTCATTTTGAATTTTCAGACCAGACGATGGCTAGTGTTTGATATTTGACATAGGACCTGAAACACAGTTATATTTTAAGGAGAAGAATGCTACAAGGGGTTCCCGGTCCTCAATTTCTTCTGGATTTTTCTGGCGATTTTTGTACGACCTAACAAAAATGGACCGAAATCAATAATTTCGGACCACACGATTGCTAGTGTTTGAAATCTGACTTAGAACCTGAAACCCATTTATAAATTTAGGAGAAGAATGCTACAATGGTCTCCTAGTCGTCGATCTCATTTGGATTTTTCGAGCGGTTTTCGTACCACCCATCAAAAATAAACCAAAATCTGTATTTTCGGACCAAACGATGGCTTGTGTTTGAAATCTGACATGGAACCCGACACACATTTATAAAATTAGGAGAACAATTCTACTAGGGTCTCCCGGTCCTCGATTTCATCTGGAGTTTTCAAGCAGTTTTGTACCACCGACAAAAATGGATCGAAATCCATATTTTCGGACCATATGATCACTAGTGCTTGAAATATGACCCGGAAACCGAAACACATTTATAAATTTATTAAAAGATTGCTACAAGGTTGTCCCTGTCCTCGATTTCATCTGGACCTTTCGAACAATTTTTGTACCACTTGACAAAAATGGACCGAAATCCGTATATTTGAACCTGAGATGGCTAGTGTTTGAAATCTGACCTGGAACCTGAAACACAGTTATAAATTGAGGAGATTTTTGTACCTGAGATTGCTAGTGTTTGAAATCTGACCTCTAAGTTGTCTATTTCATTTGGATTTTTCGGGCGATTTTTGTACCACCCGACAAAAATGAACCAAAATCTGTATTTTAGGACCACACGATGGTTAGTGTTTGAAATCTAACACGGAACCCGAACAAAATGTATAAATTTAGGAGAAAAATGATACAAGGGTCTCCCGGTCCTCGATTTCATTTGGACTTTTCGGGCGATTTTCCTACCAACCGAAAAAAATGGACCGAAATTCGTATTTTCGGACTAGACGATGGCTATTGTTTGAAATCTTACTCAGAACCCGAAACACTGTTATAATTTTAGGAGAAAAATACTACAAGGAACTCATGGTCTTCGATTTCTTGTGCACTTTTCGGGAGATTTTTGTACAACCCAAAAAAATGGATCGAAATCCGTATTTTCATCTGGCATTCGATTTCATCTGCACTTTTCGGGCAATTTTTGTACCGCCAGACAAAATGGACTGAAATCCATAATTTCGGGCCAAACGATGACTAGTGCTTAATATTTGACCCGAAACCTGAAACACGGTTATAAATTAAGGAGAAGAACGCTACAAGGGGAACACGTTCCTCCATTTCATATGGATTTTTTGGGCGATTTTTGTACCATATAACAAAAATGGACCGAAATCAATATTTTCGAACCACACTATGGATAGTGTTAGAAATCTGACTTGGAACCCGAAACACATTTATAAATTTAGGAGATCAATGCTACAAGGGTCTCCGAGTCGTCGATTTCATTTGAACTTTTCAGGAGGTTTTCGTACCATCCAACAAAAATGAACCGAAATCTGTATTTACGCCCCAGACGGTGGCTTGTGTTTGAAATCATACCTAGAACCCGAAAGACAGTTATAACTTTAGGAGAAGAATTCTACAAGGGTCTCCAGGTCCTCGATTTCATCTGGACTTTTTAGGGAGTTTTCGTACCACCGACAAAAATGGATCGAAATCCGTATTTTCGAACCATACAATGACTAGTGTTTGAAATCTGACCCGGAAACCAAAATACAATTATAAATTTATGAGAAGAATGCTACAAGGTTATCACGGTCCTCGATTTCATCTGGCCCTTTCGCACGACTTTCGTACCAATTGACAAAAATGGACCGAAATTTATATTTTCAGACTAAACGAAGGCTAGTGTTTGAAATCTGACCCGTAACCCGAAACACAATTATAAATTTAGGAGAAGAATGCTATAAGGGTCTCTCGGTCTTCCATTTCATATGGACTTTTTGGGCGATTTTCGTACCACCTGACATAAATGGACCGAAAATCCATATTTTTAGAACAGGCGATGATTGTTATTTGAAATCTAACTAAGAACTTGAAACATTATTATCAATTTAGGAGAAGAATGTTACAAGGGGCTCCCGATCCTCGATTTCATCTAGACTTTGTTTGGGCAATTTTCGTACCACCTGACAAAAATGGATCAAAATCTGTATTTTCGGATCAAACGGTAGCTAGTGTTTGAAATCTAACTCATAACCTAGTACAAAATTTAGGAGAATAATGCTAAAAGGGTCTTCCGGTCCTCGATTTCATTTGGACTTTTCTGGCGATTTTTGTACCACCAGACAAAAATGGACATAAATCTATATTTTCATACAAGACGATGACTATTGTTTGAAATCTGACCCGGAACCCAAAACACCATTATAAATTTAGGAGAAGAACTCTACAAGGGTGTCCGAGTCCTCGATTTCATTTGGGCTTTTCAACCGATTTTCGTACCATCTGACAAAAATGGACCGAAAATCATTTTTTCGTACCATACGATGGCTAGTGTTTGATATTTGACCCAGAACCTGAAACAGATGTATAAATTATGGAGAAGAACGCTACAAAGGGATCTTGGTCCTCCATTTCATCTAGACGTTTCAGGCAATTTTGTACCACCTAGCAGACATGGACCGAAATCCGTATTTTGGACCAATCGACGGCTAGTGTTTGAAATCTGACCCAAAACCCGAAATACAATTATAAGTTTAGGAGAAGAATTTTACAAGGGTCTCCCGGTCCTCGATTTCATCTAGACTTTTCGTGCAGTTTTCATACCACCGAAAAAAGGAACTGAAATCCGTATTTTTGGACCATACGATGACTAGTGTTTGAAATTTGACATGGAACCCAAAACACAGTTATAAATTTAGGAAAAGAATGCTACAACGATATCCCGATCCTCAATTTCATGTGGACCTTTCAGACGATTTTCGAACCACTTGATAAAAGTTGACTGAAATCCGTATTTTCGGACCTGGCGAAGACTAATGTTTGAAATTTGACCCCAAACCCGAAACACAGTTATAAATTTAGGAGAAGAATGCTACAAGGTCTCCCGGTCCTTGATTTTATCTGGACTTTTTCTGCAATTTTCGTATCACGTGACAGATATAGACTGAAATCCTTATTTTTTGACCAGACGATGGCTAGTGGTGGATATTTGACCCGGATCTTGAAACATTGTGATAAATTTAGGAGAAGAATTCTACAATGGGGTTTGGGTCCTCGATTTGATTTAGACTTTTTCCGCGCGATTTTCTTACCACCTAACAATAAAGGAGTGAAATCTATATTTTCATACCAGAAGATGGCTAGTGTTTGAAATCTAACCCGGAACCCAAAACATAGTTATAAATTTAGGAGAAGAATGCTAAAAGTGTCTTTCGGTCCTCGATATCATTTGGACTTTTCGGACGATTTTCGTACCACCCGACAAAAATGAACCGAAATCTATATTATCGTACCAGACGATGACTAGTGTTTAAAATCTGACCCTTAACTCGAAACAAAATTATAAATTTAGGAGAAGAATCCTACAAGGTCACTCAATCCTCGATTTCATCTAGACTTTTAGGGTAATTTTCGTACCACCCAAATAAAATGGACTGAAATTCGTATTTTCGTACCAGACGATGACTAGTGTTTGATATCTGACCCGGCACCCGAAACATAATAATAAATTTAGGAGAAAAATGCTATAAATGTCTCTCGGTCTTCGATTTCATCTGGAATTTTCGTACCAGACGATGACTAGTGTTTGAAATCTGACCTAGAATCTGAAACTCAATTATAAATTTAGGAGAAGTTTACTATAACGGTCTCCCGTACCTCGATTTCATCAAGACATTTTAGGAGATTTTCGTACCACTAGACAAAAATGGCCCGAAATTCATATATTCTGACAAGACAATGGCTTGTTTTGGAATATGACCCAGAACCCGAAACATAGTTATAACTTTAGGAGAAGAATGCTACAAGGGTCTCCCGTACCTCAATTTCATTTGGTCTTTTTGGGAGATTATCGTATGATTTAACAAAATTGGACTGAAATTTTGTATTTTCGGACACGCAATGGTTAGTGATTGAAATCTGACTCGGAACCCAAATTACAATTATAAATTTATGAGAAGAATACTACAAAGGTCTCCTAGTCCTCGATTTCATCTGGAATTTTCAGGCGAATTTCGAACCACCCTACAAAAATGGACCAAAATTCGTATGTTCTAACGCGAAACCCGAAACACAATTATAAATTTAGGAGAATAATACTACCAGGGTCTCCCAGTCCACGATTTCATCTAGACGTTTCAAGCGATTTTCGTACCACAGGATAAAAATGGACCAATATCCATATTTTCAGACCAAACTATGGCTAGTGTTTGAAATCTGATTCGGAACCTATAGGAGAACAATGATTCAAGGGTGTCCAGATCCTTATTTTATCTGGACTTTTCTAGCGATTTTCAAACCACCCGACAAAAATGGACTGAAATCCGTATTTTCTGACCAGAAGTTGGCTAGTGTTTTAAATTTGACCAGGAACCTGAAACATTGTTATAAATTTAAGAGGAGAATGCTACAAGGGGTTCGCGGTCCTCGATTTCATCTGGACTTTTTCTAGCGATTTTCGTACCACCTGACAAAATTGGACCAAAATTCTTGTTTTCGCACCAGATAGTGGCTAGTGTTTGAAATCTGACCCGGAACACAAAACACAATTATAAATTTGGGAGAAGAACGCTACAAGGGTCTCCCAGTCCCCGATTTCATCTGGACTTTTCAGGCGATTTTCGTACCAGCCGACAAAAATGGAACGAAAACTGTATTTTATATATAATTAACAATTGATTTCATAAGTTGTTAATTGTTTTTTTAAATTTTATTTTATTTTTATTCAAATAAGTTTGTGATTAGTTTCGTATGTAATTAATTTTCTTTCTTATTTAATTTCTATTAATATCACTAAATCAACGAAATATTTTTATAATTTAATATAATTGTGGATAAATTAAATGCTTTTATTTACTATTGTCGTGATTTTAATTTAAATACCTTTGATTTTATCTTTTAAATCGATATTTTGCGATTTAGCAGTGAAAATTAATTCAAACGCTAATAATAAATATAAGTATGTGGTACACGTATTCTAATGGTATAAATAGAATCTTTAAGATTCATAGTCACATACACCTTTAAATACAAATATTTTTTAAAATATGAATAAAAAGATAATATTATAATATTTTACTCAAACTCTACTAAATGTCATTTCTATTTATTATATTCGTATGTAAGTTTTATTTTTATTAATAAAAAGTGGTAATATTTGTACAACAAAGTAATAATACTAATTAAAGTTATATTTGAAAACAAAATAAATGCATATAAATTTGAAAATCACCTTTTATTTTCTTAACAACACCAAAATATCAAAATAAAGGTTTCGCAGCATTAATTAACAGTTGTACATAGAGTACCGATTTTTGCTGCCAAAAACCGGTGGAATAGGGGATGACAGAAACCTACAACTGACAATACGATACAACGAATTTCGAGATTAAATATTATTATGACATGTACTAACATACAATGTTACAATCAGAATCAATTAAAAATGGATCAGTTTTGTCGACATGAATATGGAGGTATCTTTATAAAGTTAAAACGGAACTAATATTGAAAAGCTAATTAATATTGAGTCGATACAAACTATATATGGTTGAACGAACTAACCTATCCTTTGACGGTGGCGTGGGTATTTTAGTTGAATTTTATCGTGAAAACGTGCGGGGAATTCAAACAAACGTAATGTACTTGATGGAGATTATTCAACTAGAACCAATTTATGATCTGCCACTTTTGGTATTCTCTCAACTGTCATGTATTAATGCAACCAAATATGGTGTACACGATTGTGTGCTCTTCACATATCAATTAATTAGTTTGATTTCTCATATATGCTGTTTGTAGCAAAAAAAAACAATGGCTTGATTTCTTCTGTATTCTATTTGTAACGAAAAAACAAACATATCTATATCCTCAACACATGTTACTAGATCATTACCATAGATTTCAAATCAGGGAGAACCCAGATTTTTTATAGTTGCTGCCCCTATAATACCCAAAGACTAAATTACTTCAGACCCACAACTCATTAAGTATGTGACGCTGGTGGCAGTCTAGCCGTCGTCATAGCATTCGAATCACTAGTCAACCGCAACTTGTGATCTGATATACGATTTTTGAAAACTTTTCCGTATTAATTTGATAGAATGTATTGAAATTGTTAAATTTTATACAAAAAATATATTTATATTAAAAAATGAATAATTATTAAATGTGATAAAAATGTGAAAATTAAATTATATAAGTTTATAGGATAGTTATTGTTTTATATATATTAATCGGTTGTAAAGAATTTCGACTAAACTTAACAAAACATATGTTAATAGATATGTTAATTAATATAGATAATGTTGTGTATGTTGCTGTAAAATTGATTTTATGGATAAAATTGTGGTTGTCGTAAATTTGATTGTACTTTATGAGTATAATTGTTTTCATGGGTAAAATTGTGATTGTTGTGTGAGTATATATTTGAGGATTTTTTATTTCAATATCTTTTTTTTTTATTATGCAATTACCACCCTTTGAAAAAATATTACGAGATTGCGTAATAAAAAAAAAATTGAAATAAAAAATCATATATTTTGAGTTTAATATGTAAAAATAACATGTTATTTAGACCTATTTTGTTATTACATGAATTAACCTAACCAAATAAAATCTGATAGATGTATAGAGACTAAAATTTATTTTACTAATTTTTTTAATTATTAAAATTGTACTATATTTTAAGATACATTACATCTGTGGTCCTTTAACTTAATTTCAGTTAACGTTTTAATCATTTATCTTTTTTTTTTTCTGGATTTGGTCCTTTATTTTAATTTTAAGTGACAATTTGATATTTTATGTTTTAAAATGTCAACAATGTTATCCTTTCTTTTACAAAAATTCAAAAAAAATCATCAACTTTTTCAAACAAAACCCATAACATTAATAATAATCTTCAATATGATGCAAATTTCATCAAATCTATAACTCTAATATGTTGAAACAAACTCTCAAATTAAAGTTTTGATGAAAATAAACAAAGGTTAATTAAAGATATTAATTATGATTCTAAAATGTTATGTTAATTTAAATTGTGCTTTTAAGTGAATTAATTCAAAGATAGGAATCAAGCAAAGCAAAGAAAACAGTTAAAAATTAAACAGACAAAGAAACGAGAACATTCTGGACAAAATGGAGAAAGATCTCTAGGTTCAAGACTGATCGTCACATCATTTTGACCAATCAATCTCCACTATTTCAACGAAGCTTTTGCCTCTGAATTTTATACGAACATCATCAGTACATGACAAGGAACAAATAGGTTTCATCCCAGTAAAAGAAGGTTCTCGATCATTAAAATAAAAGGACTCGAAACAGGCTAGTTGAAACAGTTTGGAAACTATTCAGCCAAACTATCAAGAAAGTTCAATCAATCTTGATTTGTTCAAATACATTACAAAGACACCCAAAATGATCAAAACAGGAACTTCAGATTAATTATCAAATCTCTAGAAAGATCAAACTGCCAGAACCAGATTGATAATCAATCTCCGTTTTCTGCATAATTCCAATAGTGATCTTCCTACTTCTGAAAAGTTTTATAAACACTCTCCAAACTATTTTGGACAATTTCAAAGCTCCAAATCGAAGTTGTAACATCAATGATTAAGTGGGAAGCTTCAAAGACTTTTTAACTAGAAGACAAAAGGTTTAAGCAAGGCTGTAACAGACTCAGTTAAAACAGATTCAAATCATTCAAAGGTTGAATTATTTTAATCTCATATATTGGTTTTGGTCAAAACTGACAGAGCACTACCAACAGCTCTTTTGACCATCATTAAATGCTTCTAATCACCTATAAAAGGAAGGCCAATGTCCAGGATTAAGGCAAAAATTCAAGTGCTGTTAATTACCACAAATCATTCACATTCACATACGTGAAATTCTCATTGTCACAAAGAATAAGCAATTTTGAATCTTTACATCATATTGTGTTGTTACTAATGAATTCTTTGTAAAGAATCGAATCTCAAACAAGAGTTGAGACATCTCAGATTCTATCTAAACAATCTCATCATTATTGTAAAAATTCAAACTATAAGAGTTTAATTATAGTTTGATTAGATTGTAACGAATCATATCAAGAAAGATAGGTGTTGTATTCGCTTTCTGGGTGGAAAGGAATAGGGCTTGAAACAGATCAAGGTCGATCCGTGATCAGTGTTGTAAAATCAAAAAGGCTCTTTGTTTTAAACACTTAGTGGAAAATCTCATAGTTGTGAGGACTGGACGTAACCCAAGTTGAGTGAACCAAGATATATTGTTGTGTGGTATCTCTTCCCTTATCTATTTATTTTCAGTTTGATTGATTAACAGGTTAAAACTTAAACAAAATTATTAATTTTAACTAACCAAGAACGTTCTCCGTTTTCTAGTTAAAACCAAGAACGTTCTTCGTTTTCTGTTTTCACAACCAAGATCAATCTTGAGTTATTTTCTTAAGTTTTTAACAAGAATTTTTAAAAGGTGCATTTACAATTCAAACCCCCCTTTCTTGTAAATTGACATTGTTACTTCAAAATATTCAAATAAACTCATATTATTATCTCCAACAACCAAATAAAGAATAAAAATATGAGTTTATTTAAAGAATTAAGTTATGAATTTGACTAAATTTGCATTTTATTGAAGATGATAATGAATTTTACTGATTTTGTTTGAAAATTTTGATTATTTTTTTGAAATTTTGTAAAGAAAAAATGACAACATTGTTGACATTTTAAAACATAAAATATCAAATTGTCACTTAAAATTAAAATAAAGGACCAACTCAGAAAAAAAAAAAAAAAAAAAAAAAAAAAAAAAAAAAAAAAAAAAAAAAAAAAAAAAAAAAAAAAAAAAAAAAAAAAAAAAAAAAAAAAAAAAAAAAAGATAAAGGACTAAAACGTTAACTGAAATTAAGTTAAGGGACCGTAGATGTAATATAAAATTTTAAAATTTCGATTCTAATTTCTGTAAAATAAAATTATATTTTTTAATCATTACAAATAGTTTTAGTTTTTGCTTATATGTAAATATATAAATTGGAATTATTATTGGATATGTTTGAAATAATATATGTAAAGTTCATTCACAATAAATGAGTTCAAAATTCAACTTTTTATTTTGTATTTTGTTATTTTTATTTTAAAATTACGATATTTAAAATATGTATATTTAATCTATAGCAAATTCTAAAATTCTAAATTTTTGTGGAGAAATATTTTATAATATTTTAAACATATTTACAAAAAATTATATGTTAAAAAATTTAAAGATTAGAAGATAATTAAATATTTTAATTTCATCAAACACTAAAATTACTTAAAGAAAATTTTGTTGAAACTATAACATGTAATTTTTTATATAAATAAAATATTAAAATTTTATAGTAACTAAATTTATTTAATAAGGCGAATCGTGTTTAGAACCGGTTTTAAATTGTTTAAATGAGTTTAGGATATAATAAGGTTTGTATGCATATGTTACTTAAAAATTAAGCAATATTACTTGGATCTTCCCACATCTGTCAACAAACTTAGGCTACAAGTACAACGTATTAGACCCGGGTTGGCTCAGGACATGTGCCACGTCTCATTGGACCTGACAAAAAGAAAAGGAATTTTGGAAACTTTGAGTTCTCTAAACGATTTAAAATTCATTAACCAAATTTGGACCAGACTTGCCTATAAATACAGGATCTCAAATCCTTCCACTTCATTCATATCTTGAATAATTTCCTCCTCTTAAATATGTGTTTTCGAGAGTCTCTCTCCCTTCTTGTGTGAGATTTGATACTTGGTTCCCACTAAATAAATTTTTGGTTCGTTAATGTCTTGTTCGATATTTCAGAGATATTTAGGTTTTCAACCAAAAACTACAAAAATAATATTTGTTTTATTTTTCGTACATTCTTAAGATTATTAGGATATTAGAGGCATGTTGAAATTAGAGTTTTTATGTCATTATTAGGTATATCCATATTCTACACTCTCAAAAAACATTTACATAAAAATGCTCATTTAAAAATGTCTTAAAAACAACCTATAATCAAAAAGTATCATTAAAATATTTCTGGACATTAAACCATTCACAAAACTTAGAGATTATTTTCTTGCGTCTTCAAAACTCATAAATTATAAAATAATACTCGGAGCCAATAATTTCACAAAATACAATTGTTGAAAAAAAAATATTTTTGATATATGTTTTAATGACAACAAACCTTATGAAATAAATAATTAGGTTTTATGAATGGTGATCTACTATTGACTGCACTTGAGTTTTATTTTAGGAACATGAATTGCATAAGTGAACAAGCAAGAAATCATTCACTTCATCAAAGTGCATAAAAATTGATGACAAGATTATTTTGAAAAAATAAAGATCATTTTGGTTTATTAAAAACAGAAATCTGAGAAAGTAAGACTGTTATGGTTATTAAACAGAAAAATAAAGATAATTCTGGTTTTCACAACATTCAGTCCAAGAACACTCTGGAGATAGATTCCATTTAACCAGTCTTCAAAATGAAAGAACAGAATTATACAACAAGATTGCTTTGTACAGATTCAATAAACAAAAAGCGAAGTAAAGTATAAAAAACAAATAGCAAGATCAATCTCTAAATTGATGGCTAAGATAAGCAAGTACAACCTAAATAGAAATGATAAAGTCACAACATCACTGACATGCACACAGAACAAAAAAGTTTGGCACGCAACAGTTGTCAAAAGTTCAAAATCCAGCAAATCACTCAAAACAGAAACTTAGATCGTTCTGGTTTTCACAACATTAATCCAAGCACATTCTGGTTAACAAAGAACAAAATATGTTGTAATTTAAGATCGATTTGGACTACGAAAGTACATCTATCTACACTAGAAATCATCAATATTTATTATAGAGGAATTTAATAATCTACTAAAGATCGTTTTGGATAGATTCGCTCAAAGAGGATCAACAAAGGCAAAGCAAAACATCAAGAACAAAAGCAAGATCAAATGATTAAAAAGTACAACAAGGACAGAAATACCAAACACTAAATCTCTGCAAAAAGAAACACGCGTACAAAGCAGAAAAGCATGATACACAACAACTGTCAAAATCCAACACTCATACAAAACATAAACAAATAATGTTCTGGTTTTACAAAAGAACATTTTGGTTATTCTCTTTTAAAGACATAATTAAAAAAAAATAAGTTTTCACAATCCAAACCACATATTAAAGAGTATCAAGACTGCTTAAATCAATGGTGAAGCCCATAACTCGATTTGAATGCCCAAAAGAGGAAATCAACCTCAAGATTGATCTCTAAATTAATGAGTTTTGAGCAAGGACATAAGTACATTGTACTTACAATATTATGCAGAAAACTCTGCATAATTCTGATTGGAAACAGTACCAAACTAACATTTCATAGCTCATTCACTCACTCATTCACGTTTTCCATCAAACCCAAAAGCAAGAATGTTTTTCAATTGTCAAGAACGTTCTAGATAACAATATAAACAAATGTTTAATTGCTTTAAAATATATCTAACACTTGGGAAGTGTGTCCAATGACTATATTCAGTTTAAACTGAATATTCAAAGCCTTTTATCATTTATAAATTGAAGATCAATTGGAAGATGAAGGCAAGAGTTCAATTTACTAATTTACCAACATTTGTTCAAGTAAGAACAAGTCAAAAACTCTTCAAGCAAACTCCAACTCTTTTCACTATATATGTGGATCATTATTTACTGAGTTTGTCTTTCATTTATCTCAAACAAGTATTGAGAAGTTTCAAGATCCCAAATACTTTTATCATACACATTATTTGTAACTCAAATCTATCTTTTTATGTTAGATTGAGTGTGTTTGTAAAAATCCTTTCAAGCCTGAAAGGTGATTGTAAAAATCCTTTCTAGGTTGAAAGGTAAAGATTGTAATTGATCAAGGTGTGATCAATTGAAAATGTGTGAAGTTGAACATTCTTGGTTCTGAAGCACATAGTGAAAATTTCACGGTTGTGAGGACTGGACTAGCTCGAGTTGGGCGAACTAATATACTTTTTGTGTGTGATCTTTCTATCCCTTATCTTTAATTATTTGCACACACAAATCACATTTCATTATAAACTAATTTGTTTTATTTACTTCTAACATATCTAGACATTTTATTTTAACCAATATTGATCTTGAGTTAATTTAAATTAAGCACAAGAATCAAAATTTTAAAAGAACCACAATTCAAACCCCCAATTTCTTGTGATTGAAATTGCTACTTCAACAATTTCAGTTCAATACTCGATAAAATAAGATTGATGATTTTCCCATCTGGTATCACCTATCAAAGAGATGATCATCAATTAAAAACCTGAAATAACTGCATTTTTGCAATTGCACGCACACATACAACTAATGAGGTGAATTTTGAAATCATATTGATAGTATAATTAATATAAGTAAAAAAAACATGTAAATTACCATAGTAGAATTATATAATAATACATCACAGTATATCAAAACGTTTAAGGAAATAATATCATATTATAACATTAAAATCACTCAAGGAAAATCAATATATCATTATAACATCAAATCATCGTCTAAGGGAAATTATTATCACCTTCAACAAAACAATCACAAGATAATGCAATTCTTTGCATGAGCTTAGACTCTACACGCATGACCATTTGGTATCATTTTAACTCTGAAGTATTTGGTTAGAAGGTTTGATACTATGTCACCACACAAGTGGACGAGAAATTAAATTGACCATATCCTCATAGATCTCATCAACTCAACTACAGACACATATACACAACAATCGAGGTAAATTGGAGTTGCATGGTAGCTCCTTATGATTGAAGTGCTACCCCAAGTCACCTAGGAATTTGCTACCAGAAAATCTTGTCATACACCTCAACAACGATCGCCACAATCAGAGTCAATCAATTGTAGTTTGCTAACATCACCAAGCTTATCAGACCTTATCTATATGATGACACGATAATCTCCGCATCAAAGACCCAAACACCTAATTCCTCCCCTCATTGACCTATACTACTCTATTAAGAGGACCATCTTTAGCACAAGATAAAATCATCACTATTTCATTAACTATGGGGTGACATATACTAATTACAAATTCATAACATCAAAATCGTAAATCATATATCATCATCACATAAACTCATATCACATAATGCGTCCATATTTTATCATCACACATAGTCATCAAGTGAAACATAGACACAATTCATTCAACATTCAATATCGTAATAATATCAAATACGACACATTCATCGAGAATTAAACCAATAAACACCTTATAGATATTTTTATTCCACATTATAATCTCACAATTTCCTTATTTCCATATTAATTAATTTATCTTTCAAAGGGTTACAGCCGTATGTAGTGAGCTCCGAATAAACTGTTGAAAAATACAACTTTTTCGTTCATCTCACATTATAATATACTCATGAATTTAAACTCTCTCTCACCCATTGCATTTTTTCGAAGCTTTCACGTGTTAATCCAGGTGCACAAGCAATAACTTTTGTTCCATTGCCTTTAGTCCTCCAACCTATCCAACTCGATAATTTATGGCTAAAGGTCAAAAATAAAATATGAAAATACACTATAAAAGGTCAATTAAAAAATTGTATCAAAGAAAATTATCCCAAATAAGAAAACTAATCAGTGGATAATATAGCCAATGTTCATACGCTCGTTTTGGCCTTGGTTTCACACAAATTAGATTTACGGTCAAGAAGAACGAAAAAAAATAGTGGGTTTCATAAATGGAGAAGTTCAATATTGTAGAGAAAAAAGGGAAAAACTTAAATTCTAGAATTATGTAAAGTATAACTAACTCAAGGAAAGAAACAACATACTCAATTTTAGACAAACATATACAAACTTTTGTAAACAGTCATCGATCACCAATGTCAAATTGTTCTCTCATGGTGCTCTGATTCTTTGTTCTCTCAATTAGGGATGGGGATAGGTTAGACCGTTTGTCAGGAGCCTATGGTTTGACCTACTTATGGTATGGCCTGGTCTGACTTATTTAATAAAAAGGCTAGACTCATGTTATTTTTAAATTCTATTTATTTAAATATGTCAGGCTCAAGCTTATAAAAAAGCCTATTAGGCCTGACAGGCCGACCTATATATATTTTATTATTTATTAATATTATTACACGTTAAAAGACAAGATGAAGTAAACCTCCTGTAGTACCCTGCCAATCCTACGAAACTTCGTATGTCAGTGACAGTCTGAGGCTGTTTCCAAGCAAGAACCGCCTCAATCTTAGCCGGATCTACAATGATTCCTTCCTTGGTTATCACATGTCCTAAGAAATTCACTTTCTCTAGCCAAAACTCACACTTCGACA
>NC_021160.2:29879077-29879516 GCF_000331145.2 Cicer arietinum | reverse complement strand
TATGTCAGTGACAGTCTGAGGCTGTTTCCAAGCAAGAACCGCCTCAATCTTAGCCGGATCTACAATGATTCCTTCCTTGGTTATCACATGTCCTAAGAAATTCACTTTCTCTAGCCAAAACTCACACTTCGACAAATTGGCATGCAATCGCTTCTCACGTAAAATCTCAAGAACTTGACGTAAACGTTCTCCATGCTCTTCTTCAGTTCTTGAATAAATTAATATATCATCAATGAACACCACAACAAATTTATCAAAGAATGGATTAAAGATTTTGTTCATGTAGTCCATGAAAATTGCTGGTGCATTGGTAACTCCAAACGGCATAACAAGATATTCATAATGTCCGTAACGGGTTCTGAAAGCAGTTTTCTGAATATCTCCTTCCCTTACTCGAATCTGATGGTAACCCGACTTCAAGTCAATCTTCGAAAATATC
>NC_021160.2:29875518-29878497 GCF_000331145.2 Cicer arietinum | reverse complement strand
TCTTCCCCACATCGGAAACATCGAACCACTCGTCCCAGTTGTCTCCCGAAATTATGGTTCCCTGGGCGATTCTGCCCACCGTTGTTAGTTCGTGGTCGATTATAGGGTTTAGCAACTTGTTTCCCCTTGCTGTTCTGATAATTTACCCGACTGGGCCCTCCTGCACTAAAATTCCCTCCTCGGCTAGCCCTCATATTCTTCATATCCTCAACTTCCCTACATTTTTCCACAAGAACTTGGAAACGTTGAATTTCCAAGGGCAGGACAGAGTCTTGAATCTCATACTTTAGTCTGTCTTGGAAACGATGACACATGAATGGTTCATCAATCTCTTCACGGAAAAACTTGAAATGTCTCGATAGTGATTCAAACTTAGCAGCATATTCACCCACAGTCATGTTCCCCTGATGCAGTTTCAGGAAATCATCACCCAGCTTAGTCCTGGTACTCATCGGGAAGTATTTGTCTAAAAACTTCCTTTTGAATGATTTCCAGTTCACCTCCTCGTGAGCTGATCTCATCAACAATCTTGCACTCCTCCACCAGTACTCAGCATCCACTAATAGCATATAAGTGGCATGGTTGACCTTCACTTCTGCCTGACAGTTAATCATTTCGAAGATCTTCTCCACTTCTTGGATCCATTGATTCGTTTTCTCTAAATTTTCATCCCCCTTAAACTTGGGAGGATTGTAACGACGGAAGTCTTCTAATCCTCTTGACTCTGCAGCACGAATCTCTCTTCCCCTCTTTTCAAGATCACGTTGAGTCTTGGCAGCAGTCTGTGCAGCAACAGAAGCAGCCATGTTATTCATAGCCTCCGCCATTCTATCGTCCCTATTAGCATTGGCTCTTGGAACGTCAACCCTTCTTGGCGGCATGGTTTTTCTATAAAACCATCATCAATTAGAGTCTTAACACTACATCATCACATAATAATTATTGCAGACCTGACAACTCAACCCACCTAAACCGATGCATGATCAGATAACAACTCCCAACCTACAAGTTGACCTACAATCTATAACCAAAGGCTCCACAGCCCCCAAAGAAAACCAAACCAAAGTTTTGATCATTCTATGTCAACCTAATCTGATCATTCTCCAAAACAAACTAAACGCCCTGAGTGATCTCCATGCGCCCCGTAAGATCCTCCTAACATAGCTCCAGTCAGGCATTCCCCTCTACATTCCCATCCACAGGGTACGAACCGGTAGGATTGTCCTCGCTCTCATCTGAGGGCAAAGCCCAGATTTCCACAATAGTTGTAAAGGGTCATCAACCGAAATTAACAGTTAACACATAACATTTAAGTTTTTAAATGCACAAAATAACCTTTCAACTAAGCATGCACCTTAAAAGGATTTTCCATATGCTAAAAGTTCATATAATGCTTGCTAAATAAAAATGAAGTCAAAATAAGTCTTAAATCAATCAGGTAATAAACAACTGGCCAATCCATTGATGAACCAATTGAGCGATCGATTATCTAACTCAAAATAATAATTTCTACTAAGCCAATCGATTTCCAAGTCGATTTCCTGAAGGTTTTTAGTGAAATTTGAACTCTGGGATTAATTCAATCGATTGGGAAATCGATTGAATGAATAACTGAGCCCCTGACTTAATGCCAATCGATTTTGTCAGTTTGCTGAGTTCCTGTATGTCAAATTAGCGAAGTCCCTGTAACTCATCCAATCGATTGGGAAATCGATTTCCCTGCATATTCTTCCAAAAATACATAAACTAACTCAATCACATTCATACACAATTCCACATCTTAACACTTAGCAATTCCCACACGATCACCACGAAAGTTGGGTTTCGGAAATAGTTTTACAACCCATCACACACTTGGCAATTATAACACAATCACCATGACAACATAAGTTTCGAAATGGTTTTGCAATCAGTCACACTTACACACAATATCAATACATAACACTTAAACATAACTTGATTCAAACACGACTCGTGTGCCAAGCACCCTAATGCAATGCGTATATGCCAAAATGCATGGACTCGGAATCCCAAACCAAAACCCTCCTCAAAGGGCCGTAAATCATAATTGTACCGCCTATCGCAGGCCAAAGTACCAATTACCGAGGTGCCACCTATCACGGGTCAGCACGATTTACTAAAAGAAAAAGCGTAAATCGTAAATGTACCGCCTATCACATGCCAAAGTACTATTTACCGAGGTGCCACCTATCACTTTCACGACAACATTAAGTAAACGTAGACATTAAGAGATTCCCCATTCTTAATACTCGTTTAACTTAAACGATTTTCACGACAACATTAAGTAAACGTAGACATTAAGAGATTCCCCATTCTTAATACTCGTTTAACTTAAACGATTTTCACAAACACACATTAAGTAAACAAGACATTAAGAGATTCCCCATTCTTAATACTCATTTAAATTAAACGATTTTCAAAACAAATATTAAGTAAACAAGACATTAAGAGATTCCCCATTCTTAATACTCGTTTAACTTAAACGATTTTCACAAACACACATTATGTAAACAAGACATTAAGAGATTCCCCATTCTTAATACTCATTTAACTTAAACGATTTTCGCAAACACACATTAAGTAAACAAGATATTAAGAGATTCCCCATTCTTAATACTCATTTAACTTAAACGATTTTCGCAAACACACATTAAGTAAACAAGATATTAAGAGATTCCCCATTCTTAATACTCGTTTAACCCTAATGGTTTTCAAATTCCACACAAAACAACTCAAACATATTATTAAAACCAAATCACAATTCACACCAATTCACGTCTCGAATTTCATAAGCATCAATTATGAACACGTCAAACACGATTAACACAAATCATCACAACATACCACTCAAACACATCAAATTTCATTTACTCAAAATCATACACAAATGAGTTAAAGTCATTTTCCACGAAACATTCATCAATAACACCAAAACCTAACTCTAAGATTTTACCCATA
>NC_021160.2:29865937-29875278 GCF_000331145.2 Cicer arietinum | reverse complement strand
AAACGAAGCTTAGATCTAGATGAAACGGGGAGGTTTGTGTTTGACGGTTTTGAAATCCCTAACTCCGTTTTCGAATCTGAGAATGAGGAAGGAGTTGGAAACTTGATCTGTCTCACCCACTAGCCTTGGGTTTCAATTCTCGAACTTAAAGGAAACAACAAAAATGAAGAAGAAGGAAGAAGAGAATGAGTTTCGCGGGAGAGGAAACATTTACTTCCTTTGTTCCTTTTCCTTTTGTTTTCCTTCTTTTCCTTGTCTTTCTTTTTCTTTTCTTTCTAATTCCTTTCCTTTTTCCTCCACACAAACATATATATATATATATATATATTAATTAATTAATTTTAACAAATATCTCCAAATATCTAGATATTTATTAAAATTACTATTTCACCCATAAGGCATTAAATTCTCCGTAAAGGATTCACCGCACTTAATTTAATTTATTTATCGACGAGTAATTTTAATCGGCATCAAATATCTTTTTGGTCATATAAACTCCCAAAATATTAATAACTTTGGCTAAAAAGCCTCCGAGTTCAATACCAAAATACACTATGGGTCTTATAGTTTCAATCAAAATAGGTGCAGTTGCTGGAGATGAAGATGCTGCAAGTGTGGGAGTAGGAGTCGGCGCCCTAGTTTCGACTAAAGAAAGCATAAATTTATCTTTAGCCTCATGTTTGAACATCAACCTCTTCTTTCTGGTGGCAAAGTCCAAGTTAAGACCTGCCTTTTGAGCTAATAAGGATTTCAACTTTCCAATTATGTGAGTTGACTCAATGTATAAGCCAATTATTCTATTGTTTGTTGCATTGATGGTTTCAGATAACTACATAGCATCTGGTTGTAGCCTCATCATTTCCTCTTTAACTTTCTTGTTCAACTTTAATGAAACACACCTTATCTTCAATGTCTTGCTTGCATTAAATGGATGTTTTCCTTTTTTCTTCGAGATCTTAATATGCTTGTTTGAGAATTTTTGTCATTGATTGGATAACTTCCACATGATTGAGATTGTGGGAGGCACAACCATATTGCTCTTTAAGGCCTTAATAACTGGTGAAAATTCCCTGTTGGGAGGAAGGGATTCCATCAGCTATCACTGGTCGAAAGAGTAGAGTTCTCAAGGAAGAAAACTCTCTTGGTTTTGAGGAGATCTCCCTTTACAGTTCTACATCAACCATGTCCATATCTTCCTTGGTGGACAAGAAGACCATAGAAAGGCCATCAACGGCTTTGGAGAAGTACTTTTTCAATTCCTACTATGAAATATCTAGAAAGACAGTTGATACATCACTGGGCGGAGAAAAGGCTCGCCTATGAGGTTTCAGATCTCTTAAAGGAGAATTCTCCCTATGGAAATTAGGAGACCCATTGGCCTCACAGATCAGGTTCATAGGAGCACAAAGTGACTACAAATGAAGGATTAGGGAAGTTTGTTATAGATCTATGGAAAAAATAATGTTAAAGGTTAAATGAGCCAATTTATCTTGGAAGAGGACTTGTGGTGATATTTTTGTCTTCATTTGCTAAAATAAGGAGGGGAAATTGAAGTTAAATGATAAATAGGAGAACAAGCACAAAAAATATGATATCATGTGTAATGAGCTATTACCTTTGTTCTCTTCTTCTTATTGATTGACGCTAACACTTCTTCATTTAAATGTCTCCGGATGACATGGAGAGACATGGGATTTGAGGATTCATTGATATGAACTCCTATTGGGTTGCACCTTTTCTTGGGAGTTGAGGTGCCTCTTTCTCATAAGTCTACAACAGTTGTATATGTGTACGAAAGTACAAAGCATAGTTAAAAGAAAGATGTTAAAATTTGCTAAGCTAAAAAGGTGTTGGGGCCTTGTTTCTAGTTGATTTCTTGAAGTTGATTGAACGGTTACTAATTACCCTTTTGGATAGCCGATGAGGCCTTGTTTCTAGTTGATTGCTTGAAGTTGATGGAGCGGTTACTAAATTACCCTTTTGGCTAGCCGATGGGGCCTTGTTTCTAGTTGATCGCTTGAAGTTCTCATGTGGGGAGTTGACAAGCTCTATGGTATCAATCAAATCATCACTAGTAATTAAGAGCATCAAGAGAAATAAACATTTGCAAACGTGTTCTTCTTTAAAGCTTATCTTGACAAACAACCACTAGTTGGTGAAACCTTAGATTATACTGGTTGATTGGGAAACTCCACAATGGAAAAAGAGTGAACCTTTTCCAAGCTCAGATGAGCAACCTTATCTAGCTCGAGTTCATCAATAAATCTCTTGATGGCTTCAAGAATAGTTGGTTATGCTTTGGGGTTGTAACACTCCACAATTTTTTTTTTTTTGTTATTATTGTTTCCTAGTTTCAAACCACATAACATGTCTCTAATAGTTAGAATCCTAGCCCTAGTCGGTAAATATCTCCTTTTCTTGCATCAAATATCTAGCGTGGATTACAACCTTCTAGGAAGATAGGGGTCCAACTGAATCATACCCAATTCAGCTAGATCTGCTTAGCTATTGCACATGATATTTCTTCGTTACCTGCAAGACGGATTAATCACCTCAATAGAACTCGTCCCTCATTAGGAATTGAGTTGAGGTGTAAAGAAGTATCCAAAAATTCAAGGAAATAAAGTCTAAACAAAAATTGAAGGAACCAAAGAGATCCTCGAATGTTTTAAAATAGTGTGCAACAAACAAAAAAAGGAGGAAAGGAATCAAGAACCCCAAGTTATGCTTCATTTGGATTGAAGCAAGGAAACATACAATTATAACTCTAGGATAATGCCTATAAAACCAATTGATCCAATATAGCAAGAAAGTGTTGGGCTCCACTTGTTAATCCAATATAACAATATTATGTGCCCTAAAAGAAGCATAAATAGAAAACGTTGGAACTTAACGACCAAAAGCTCAGGAGGCCAAACACATTGTCCATGTTAAAGCTTATGTCCACCTACGAGAGCATGATCATATCATATGTGACCCTACCTTTTTCGGTGTTACTTTTTAGATGAAGACACCCTAGTGAGCCATTTCACATACTAAGGAGGTTGGACGATGATGTGTCTTAAACTTGTTGGGCTTCCTATTGACGCTAAACCGTACATAACTTAATGGAATTTTGTAGCTGAGAGGTTTAAGGAAAAAGGGTTCAATTATTATGTTAGAAATACATGAACATAATGTAAGGTATTCTTTAATGGGCTGAAATGCACCAGGATTGTGTTTCTCGTTTTGGTTATGACTTTGAAAATTGGATGAAGACATAGTTGAAGATAAGGGAGACCGAGATTCAAGAAAATAAGTTACAGAAAGCAAAGAATGCAAGAGAATTCATGACAATGCGATAAAAGCAATGAAAGGAAATAGATAGCAAGAAGTGAAGAGCGAATAATTCAGCTAAGGCTATTTATATTGAAATGATTACGAAAAATTGGGGTTGATTAGCTGAGATAAAAAGGTTACCATTAAGGTAATTGGTCAACATGTATCATTAAGTTTAACCCTTTAAAAAGCCGAGGTAAGATTTGTAACTACTACTTTTCATTTTTATAGCACAATGATGACTTTGTTCATGCACAATAATTATTGTTTGTGTCACATCATTTTACAAGCTATCAATTATTCGATAATATGACTTAGGAGACATTTGTTTCCACCTAAAAATAAATAACTACTTAGCTGAGGACGACAAACAGTTGAATGTTTGGGTTGCCGAATAACTCTAAGCCAAGGGACGATTAGGTGCACAAGAAGTAGTCGAATATGAGGTTAGCCGAGTCTTTCTCAGGTATACGGGAGTCCGCACTCAGAGAGGTCCAATATTGAGTCAATACCTACTACAACCGTATAATTCAACAATTAGGTTCACCGTCCATGTTTTTAGCACAATTAATGATCAACACAAAGACATGATAGGAAGAAAAAGCATGCATGGATATTGCCAATGTGACAGGTCGAAAAAATAGGGAAATAATTCATCCATCGGGCGCCACAAACTCCCTGAAAAAAGAAGTTATCATGCACTACTCGTACAATATACTGAGCACGCCAACATGTCTATAGCCCAAGATTGATGACTAGTAGAATTAGCTCTGCTTATAAATACTAGTACATGTAATATTTCTAAGACGCAATCAATCAAACAAGCTTTTTGCTCTATCTTTATATTTATCAATTTACTTTATTTTATTTTATGCATTTTGTTCATTAGCTGAAACATTCACACCGTACTTAACACTCTTTAGAGTATTTAAGGAACCCATGGTTGAGGGACAAAGTTTCTTCCACACCATAATCATTTGAAGCAAAAGGGAATCAGAAAGTTAAGAACAATTAGTTGTTTCCTAAACAAAGTCTTTTCCCAACAACACATCTCAATGGAGAATTTTCTAATAGGTAATGTTAGTGAAAAATATCAGAGATTGCATATTGCACTAGAAAGATTTTGAACTTTAATGATTGCATATTGTAATATAAATATTTTGAAATTTAATGATTGCATATTTTAATAGAAATATTTTTGAACTTTAATCATTTCCCAAAGTGTGGGGTTTTCACGATACAAAGTGAAGGATGGTGATTCTTGTGATGATGTGAGCACAAAAGATCCTCCTGCAAAAGTGATGTGATACCTACCATTACTACTTATTGATATCAATGATTCATCATAATCCAAGGACAAAGAGTTACCTATCATCCAATTACGTTGGGCAAGTTATTTTCATAAGTTTTATAATAATGCGTGCAATTGAAGATTAAAGGAAATTATTAGATATTTGGTATATGTAGTTTGTTATAATTGTAACCATGTTATTTTAAGAGTTTCTATTATCTCATTCTATCATCGCTTCGGAAATTATGCTTCTCTGATTTATAATAGCATGTTCATTGTAACCATGTTATTTTAAGAGTTTCTATTATCTCATTCTATCATCGCTTCGGAAATTATGCTTCTCTGATTTATAATAGCATGTTCATCTCATATCACTTCACGACTTGTTATTACCCATTGAACCTAATTCTTGGGATCTCCGGTCTTTTAGGTTGGGTTGCCATCATGAGTGACTTTATAGGCAATAGTCAAATCCTTTTTGGATGTATTTAAGACTTTCTCTCTAGCTAATCCTTTTGACAAAGGATCCACTAAATTCTCATCAGTGTGTACTGATAGAAGCAAGTTAATTTTATACTTAAAGTTTTGATGATAACAAAAGTATTTTATGTGAAAAATATCATTGACTTCAAAGAGAATAAAAGAAAATTCATATTTTTGAAGAAAATCTAAAATAAGATTTGATTCAAATTTATAATTGAAGAAAATATAAAATACTTTTTGATTCAGATTTATAATTGTAGAAAATCTAAAATAAGTTTTATTCAAATTTATAATTGATGAAAATCTAAAATAAGATTTGATTCATATTTATAATTGAAGAAAATCTTTGAACAAGTAGAAAAGAAGATATGGTCAAGATTTAAAGAAGATACAACACCAATATTGTAAATTCTTCAGATTGATTATGTTCGTATTTTGTTTAGATTGCTTTAGTAGATTCTTTAGATTTATGATGTTCATATTTTATTGTAGATAAATCTTCTTCAAATGTTGATCAAATCTTGACCATATCTTCTTTTCAACTCGGTCAAAGATTTTCTTCAATTATAAATATGAATCAAATCTTATTTTAGATTTTCATCAATTATAAATTTGAATAAATCTTATTTTAGATTTTTTCTTCAATTAAAAGTTTGAATCAAATTTTATTTTAGATTTTCTTCAATTATAAATTTGAATCAAATCTTATTTTATATTTTTTTCAATTATAAATTTGAATAAAATCTTATTTTAGATTGTCTTCAAAAACATGAATGTTCTTTCATACTATTTGAAGTCAAATATATTGTTTTCATAAAATACTTTTGTTATCATCAAAACTCTAAGTATAAAATGAACTTGGTTCCAACAGTTTCTACTTGGATCATATGATGTGCAAACATGTTTACAGTAAAAGTATTTGTATTTCTTGAGGATCTTTTCAACATAGTGAGATTGATACAAAGAAATTCCCTTTTCTAACCTAGTAATATTGATACCAAGGATTACACTCGCTTCTCTGAGGTCTTTCATATCAAATTTGTTATACAATAATGATTTCACAATATTTACAACATAAATGTTTGAACCAAATATGAGTAGGCCGTCTACATAGAGACATATGATAGTGCAAATGCCATTTTCAGATTTGTAATAAATACATTTGTCACTTTCATTCACTTTAAACTCATTCAATATAATTAAGTTATCAAACTTTTCATGTCATTGATTAGGATCTTGTTTAAGACCATGTAGAGATTTATCTAAGTTACAAACCTTGTTTTCTTGTCTATGAATCATAAAACCTTCAGGTTGTTCCATATAGATTTCTTCTTCCTAATCACCATTTAAAAAAATTGTTTTGACATCCACTTAGTGTACCACCAAGTTATGAAGAACAACTAGTGAAATGAGTATCCTAATGGATGTAATTCTAGTGAACTTTGAGCCAATGTTGAAGAAATCTATTTTTTCTTTTTGTCTAAAACATTTGGCTACAAGTCGAACCTTGTATTTATCAACAGTTCCATTGGGTTTTAGTTTTATTTGAAAATCCATTTACAACCTATCGGTTTAGAACCATGAGGCAAGTCTACTAAATGCCAAGTTCTTTTATACTATAGAGAGTCCATCTCATCGTTTATAACTTTTTGCCATAATTCTGCATCCAAAGATGCAAAGCTTCTTGAAGATTTGCAGGATCCTCTTCTAAGGTATAGACCGTATAATCGTATTCGTAATATTTAGAAACTTTAACTCTCTTACTTCTTCGAGTTTCTATTTTTCCTTGTTTGTTGCTTTTAGTGCTCCTCATCACAAGAACATGACTTGGTTCGCTGCCCCACTTTTTATCAATTTGAGAAGCAATTTATTTTCATAGAAGTCAACGTCATTTGACATTATGGTCGCTTTCGCATTTAGGTCATGAGACCTATATGCTTTGTTGTTTACTACATACCCAACGAATAACATTCATAAACTCTATTGGCGAGTTTAATTCACTTGGGATCAAGGATTCTGATATAACCCAAAAACCCTCAAGTTCGAAAATAAGACAAATGCGATTTTCTTTTCTTAAAAATCTTATAAGGAAATGTTTTGTTTAGATTAAGGAAATCTATTCAACATATAGCAAACAATCAAATATAATTTCTCCATATCAATAAGATACAACACCAAAGTTAAACATAATAGCAACAACTAGTTCAGTAAGAGTTTTATTTTTTCTTTTAACTTTATCATTCATTTTAGGTGAATATGGTGCAGTTGTTTCATGTATAATTTCATGCAATTTATAAATCTCATTAAACGAAGTAGAATCATACTCGATTCATCTTAATCTTTCAACTAAACTGATTTTCAATTTCAATTACAAAGATCTTAAACATGTCAAGCGCTTCACTTTTATTGTTCATTAGATATACGAAAGTATAGTCAAAACAATCATCAATAAAAGTGATAAAATAACGTTTTCCATTTGTTGTTAACGTCCCATCAAGTTCACATATATATTAAATCTAATGACTCATATTCTCTGACTACTAATTTATGTGACTTTTTTGTTATTTTAACTTGACTATAAAAATCACCTTTTTCAAAATTATTTAAAGATAACTTTAAAATTAAATCTAAATTACTTAAGTTTGAAATCTTTGTTCACATGCCAAATATTAAAATCACACAACATGTAAACAGAAGAAGACATTCTTAATTTCAACATTTAATTTAAACGTGCATCACCAATTGCCAAAAAAATATCATATATTAAAATTGGTGTACAAATCTACCCCTATAGAGTAAGTAAACATTTCCTTATTCACAAGAAAACCATAAACAATATATTCTTTTAAAAAAAAAATTGGAGTAGTTTTTCAATAATAACAACAATTTAAATTTTGTCATCTAAAGTCATACCATAAGAGATGATCTCATGAGATATCTTCTAAATTTCACGGGAGTGAGCCTCTACGAATATGTTCTCGGTCATCTGATACTTGAGGTAGCAGCTCACAATATTGTTGGAACTGTAGTAGTCATACAGATCATCAGCAAGTCCATTAAGAATATACTTCTTATAGAGGTAATCAGTATCCTCCCATGGGTGGGTTAATTCTTCAGCTTTCTTATCCTTTTCTGTTTGCCTCAATGAAACAGTTGATTGAAATCAGAGACACCAAAACCAAATCTATAAATCTTTTTGGTTGATATGACAGAAAAAAATCTTAAAATTGTTATTTTTGAGTTTTGAAAACTGTTTCAAAATCAATTTATGCTACTGAAGATATTATTGGGTTGAGTCGCAGATTAGGTCGCTCTCTATAAGACGTTTTGCATCATTGGCTAAATTATGCCAGACAGACTATCAACCACAAAGTCTCAGAGATAAAACAACTCAGACAAACTGTATCGGAGTTCTACTACACCATAGAAAACCGTTCTAGAATTACACCTTCAATATGGCGATTAAAGCTATTCTCAATATGAAGATTAAAGTCACTCACAATATTGTACTATGGCCACTCATAAATCAAAAGAACCACGACACAAAAAACCGCTCTAAAAGACTACGACACAAAAACTGCTCTAAAGACTACGACAAAAAAACCGCTCATAGTGGTATTAGGGCCACTAAAAAAATTAATGGGACTACGACATAAATGTCGTTCTAAAAGGATAGTGGTATTAGGACCACTCAAAAATCGACAGAATTACGACAAAACAACCGCTCTAAAAATCGAAGGGACTGTGGTACAAAACCGCTCTAAAATATCGAAGAAATTACGGTTCAAAAACGTTCTAAAATATCGAAGGGACATAAAGAGATGAGAGAAGTGACTCAGAAGTATATTGAGCAGAATAGAAAGGGATCAAAGAGAAAGTTAGAAAATGCATCCAACTTTGATGTAATTTTCACTAGACTTTGAAACTCATTATATAGTGATGAAAGCAAACCCACATATATTTTCTATCTAATGTGAGACTTTAGCATTTATAGAGTGAAAACTACTTAATATATGAGATTTGTTCAATATGAGACTTCAACAATTTTTAAATTTACACACTAACATACTCTATGTTCTAAAAGTTTATTCCTAAAAGTGAAATGTTTGATGTGAAGGTCACAACAAGAAAACAAGCATTTTGTGAGGGCTTTTGCCCTCACAAATGGGTATAATCAGCCACAAAGGTGACTTTTGTGAGGGCTTTTGGCAGCCACAAAGAAGCTGGTCACAAAATTTTGTGAGGGCTT
>NC_021160.2:29844658-29860106 GCF_000331145.2 Cicer arietinum | reverse complement strand
AAAAAAATCAAATTATATAAAATATACTAAATAAATAATACTCAAATGTTATAAGAGATAAAATTTACTATCAATCCATATTTTTAACATACATAAATATCTTTTTCTCACATGCCATTCGTGAACTTTAAAAGTCACATTTAATATATGAAGAATAGATAGAAAGTTCTCATGATACATATTTAATGTAGTCTTACAAAAAGAAACTTTTTAATATATGTACAAAAAACTAGTCAAAAAATACTACATAGATTAAGAGTTGATAGAATTAAAAGTAATATAAAAAGATACACAATCGATTTATATAACATGTAAAATTGATTTTTTTAATTGATATTATATCCAACACCAAGTCGTCGTTGCAAATTTGAACTTTAAAAAAAAAAAAAAAATGACAAATAACGACTTTTAATTATGATAAAAAATAGAGTAATTTAATAAATAATTTTTAAAATGAAAATCTGGATAATTTTATTGAAATTTGGGTTATCTAAAAAAAACCTATATACAAAGTAATTTATGTTAATGACTTTCAAAAAAGACATGCAGTCTCCCTGTGAATTAGATACATTCGAGACTAATTACCTCATTGTGAACTAAGAACAATTACAAAGTATTTTATACCCATCACAGTGCAAACCAAGTACTTATTAGAAATATAGTGAAACACTAGACAGAGAGGATTACTAACAGTTTGAAAGTGACATTGATAATAATTAATGTCGGGTAATTTATGTAGGATTTGAGTCGACAAGACTAAATTACTAGATAAAATCATCATTATTAGAACCGAACAAACTTTACCTAGAAATTGAGAGCAGGTGAAATGTGTAGGAATTGTAGGAGGTTTTTCTTATTTATTTTGCTTTTTGCTTTATTGATTATGATGTCCCATTGGACATGTCCGTTACTGTTGTTTGACATCAACGCGTGGGAATTATAGTTTCACATGAAATTTTTTTATGGGCAAAGCAATTTAAGTGATATTGGATCACACACTTCTTGTGTTGCTCTCTTTACAACCTAGCAATAATAGTTGATGGTGTCCTATTAACAATAGTAATATAACAAGCATGAAAAGTGGTTCACCTTCACTAATAGTACTAATTAACCTAACATCCTATTTTTATTTATGTTGCCCATGGTCCATGTTACCTTAAAATATAAGCAAAAAAAGGTTTGAGGATTCTCCTCAGCACATTCATATTTAAATCTATCATTCCTTCAATAAATGTGAAAATATAATTATATCTTTTATAAAACTTTTAACTTTTTTAACTTCTTATTTTTTCACCCCTATTTTTAAAATATTCAAAGTTTCGAAATCATAATTTTTAGAATTTTCGAAACTTTTGAACAATTCAAAATTTTTCATATTTAGAGAATTTCGAAACTTTTTATAATTGGAAACTTTTGAAACTTTCCAAATTTTTAAAATATAATCTTTAACTTTCCAAATTTTCGAAATGTAATTCTTATTTTGAAAATTTATATTTTCATGTGTCTTGAAGGGTTGACATGTTTAGGTGTGGGGATACATGATATAATCTTCAAAAAAAAATTATATATTGAATGTAATTTTAGACTAAATAAATACATTACTTTTTTAATATTTTTTATTTTAAATTAGATATATAAAGTGAATGCACGATAATTGTCGGAACTAAGGTACCGTTATCAAGCTTTTTCTAATTATGTCATTAATATGAAATATAATTGATTTTATTGAAAATTAATTTTTATTGAAGAACTTGTTTAGTCACTTTTAATGAAATTTCCTTTATCAATCACATCTTTTTATTCACAATTTTGAAACTCGAAGACATAAAATTGAGAATGAATGATGTGAGCTTGTGATCAAACATCATGATTCGTGACAAAGATGTACAGCTAGTAATTTTAAATTATCACTATGATTATAAGCTATGATAGAGGAAACACTAAATATTGCTCACTATAGATAGAGCAAATCATCATTTTCATACATCAAACTTATATAGTTTGTCTTTCAAGAAAATAAAAATAAAAAGTAAATTATAACTTTTTTTATATCTGCATTCTTAGTCCTTCTTGACGTAGTTGTCAAATCTGTCTCTTTACTCTTTGGCCTTTTGTCAAAACAGATTATGAGGAACCAACAGGATGAGTGTGACAAAAATTTGAAGACTAACTATTTATATTTTTCATTTAATTAAAAGACAAGTGTAAGTTTAAGGATAAAATAAACTCAAAAATTCAGTAGTGGAACTTAACCTTGAGTAAAAAAACGTTATTTCCTTAAACCTCAGATTTTCTTCATCCATCAAAGATAAAATAATTTAAAGCTATTTTTTGTTTGAAATTATTTCTTATAAATCCACTTATCTTTCTTTTTACTAAATAAATAGATTCTATATATATTTAATTTTTTTTTTATATTTTCGTTGAGATTTGGTTATTTGAATATGACACTATTTTATTCATTATCTTAACACGATGTTGTTTGATTTTTCATCTTTAATATGATTTTTTATTTATTTGCAATCTTGTTTGAGCATCCTTTAAACAAAAGTGCTCAATCATCTTTTAAAATTTTTCCATTTGTTAGTTTCAAAACTCTAATAAAATTTGAGATTTGTTTAAAGCAATCTATAAATTGCCTTTTCCGTCTAGTAATACTTTCTCGGTTTAAATTGCCTTAATACACATGTATATATATAGGGACTCTTGTCTATTTTTTCTATTCATGATTATAGACATATTTTTACCATTGTTGATGATTGCATTAAACATGTTTGATGGCAGTTATTAGCATTATTCTATAAAAAATAAGTCTAAAACTAGAAAGTTCCACTACAAATTTTTTTTGACTTATAATGACTGGCAAAAAATCGTCAATAAGGATATAAAATTCATAGGTGTAAGAAGTAAAAAATATATCAACGAGATTTTTATTTATTGTCTATAATCAATATATATCTACAGTATTTTACCGTCACTATATTAACGTTTGTCTATCGGACAAAACTAAGAGTTTTACCTATGAGTTTTGTTTTGTGGACATAGAAATTAATTTGTGTAACTTTATAAATTATGCACCTACATTTTGTCCTCGTCACTATTCAGTTTAGCGACACTTCTATTCGGTAGGTATAGATTTTGACATCAATTTGATATTTAGTAAATACACAATAATATATATATATATATATATATATATGAATCAAAATAAAATAAAAATTCAATATCATATATTCAAAATTAACATAAAGTCTTATAAACATATATGGAATTGACAATAGCTAAACTATTTTTAAATGAAAGTACTTTAGAATATTTATAGAAAATATTATCTTACTAACATAACAAAATCTTATATAGCAATTTTAAAAAATTAAAAATCACGTCAAAGCAATAAAAACAACTTCATTTTCATCAACAAAATAACCTATATTGTCAAAACTTCATCTTCATCAATAAAATAGTTTTTAATCTTCAACAAAATAACCTAATTATCAAAACTTCATCTTCATCAACAAAATAACTTTTAATCTTCAACAAAATAATCTAATTGCCAAAACTTCATATTGATCAACAAAATAGCTTTTAATCTTCACCTACAAACAATAATAAAAAAAATATAGACTATTCAAACGTAAAAAATAAAGAAAATAATAAATTTAGTGATAATTAATTAAAAGCAAAACTAAATATCATTTTCATTATCTTCATTGTTGTCTGAACTAGAGGAGAAATTCAAATGATTAGGAGGTACTAGAATACAAATCAAATTGTATGTTACCTATGAAGATCAATAAAAAAAAATCATGTACACATCGCGCAGCTTTGATTATGTCATTCACATCTTCTCTAGAAAATCTATTTTGAATTAAGGTCATAACATTTACTAACATACAATCATTCATGTAGCCTTTTCATTGACATTTGATATATTTTATGAGTACGAGTTTCAACGTAAATCTCTTCATGTCAGGTACCACTCATTTGTCCTTTTTTTTCTAAACTCCAACAAATAAGTTAAATGTATTTTGTTTTTTAATACAATTCACCATGTGAAAAGTACAAATCAACAAAACTTTTTCATCCATAAATTTTAGGAAACTTTTTTATCCATACAACGGATATCTTGGAAGTTGAAGTTGCGTGCTTAACATGAGAAGAGAGGGAATCAATACCCATTCAAGTCTATGAGTGGTTATTTTCTTGTCTAAGAATTTTTCCAACCAACTACCAAACCAGAACATACATTAATTATATAATAATTGCAAGTTAGTTGCAAATTGGATTATAATGATGCATCTTACATTGCAAAAATATGTCAACATTTAGTATTTACAAGTCATAGCAAAAAAACATAAAATAGATTATTTGTATTTAGTACAAAATGAATCAAACCAGAGCAAACATCAAAACAAAATAATACAGTATTCTTCAGCAATATTTGTTCAGAAAGTTTGAGATAATAATGTATATTCAACAAAATAATAAACATCAAACTAAATAACAATCTAAAAGTTGAGTTAACAATAATCTAGAACTGTAAGCACATTCCATCTACTCCTCGTAGAACCCAACCAATACCTCATAGAACCCACACAATAATCAAAGTTTCAACCAGAACCACCTTCCAACAGCTTCACCAAACCATGGAGAGAGAGAAAATCAAACAAATAGTCAAATAAACAAAATGAAAATCTTCATAACTTTATTTCCCTTGGCCTACATCTCTCTCAAAAACTTTAAGAATGAACTACATTCACTTTTCATACAATTAGTAAAAATCACATAAACAAAACAAATAAATAGAAGGGAAAAGGGAACCCATCTGAGACCGCCGAAGGTGGATGAAGGTGATTGGAGTGATTGAGTGGGACTGATGATGAGACTTGTGGTGGGTGAGGCGAGACGAGGCTCGTTCATGGAAAATAGAGTTAAGTGGCAATAATTTTTTTACTAATCCAATTACCTATACTCATGGTCATTGCAAATCTAAATGTGTATGTTACTTATACCTACGGTCTTAATTGACCATCACTAAAAACATAAGTAGATATATGGTAATTTTCTTGCGGTGTTCATGCATGACTTTGTTGTTCTCGTTAAAATTAAAACTCCATTCAACAAAACTATTAATTTGATTAGGTCTAATAATGATAGTGAATTTATGTACCCTGAATTTTATGTCAAATATGAAACAATTCATCAAATCTTTTGTGTTGAAACTTCAAGTTTAACTCTTTGAACTTCTTCTTTATTTTTTCTTCTAAATGATGGATGTTATTTTTATATATTAAGTTTTAGACAGTTAATTCTAGAAAAATTATACTCCATCCTCTACGATTACACTCTTATCCCACAAATCATCTAAAAATTTACATTTATCCTTGATTTAAAATAAAATAAAAAATTATTCTACCCCACACAAAATTTCAAAAATATTTTGAAAAATTCAAGGAATTAAAATTAAATTATTTTGAATTGATCAATCTATTAGTATATTTGGTAATATAAGAGAAAATAAAAACTGCAAAAAAAAAATTTAAAACCTAAAACTTAGGGCTTGTTTGATTCACATCCCAAAAACTCTATTTTAATATTTTAAAATTTAAAAACTAAAAAAACTTATTTGGATTACTTGTTTTTAAAAGTTGTTTTGTAAAATTATTTTTAATATCATACTTTTTAAAACTAAAAAACAAACACTACAAGAAAAACATCATTTTGTGGCCAACTTTATAAATATTTTGTGGCCGAATAAAACTCTCACAAATTAGTGACCGAAAAAGCCCTCACAAATGTCAAAATTGAAATTGGTCTTTATTTGTGGCTGAAAAAGCCCTCACAAAATCCTTAAATATTTAACTTGATTTTGTGGCTGCCTAAGCCCTCACAAAATCACAACATTGTGATTTTGTGAGGGCTTAGGCAGCCACAAAATCCAGTTAAATATTTAAAAATTTGTGAGGGCTTTTTCAGCCACAAATAAAGACCAATTTCAATTTTGACATTTGTGAGAGCTTTTTCGGTCACTAATTTGTGAGGGTTTTATTCGGCCACAAAATATTTATAAAGTTGGCCACAAAATAGTATTTTTCTTGTAGTGGGTGAAAGAAGGAAGAAGAAGATGGGTTAGTCGTTGTTTGGGTTCTAAATCTGGGTGGTAGAGAGAAAAATGGAAGGGTAAATATTGTTGGGGTTTGGGTTAAGGGTTTGTGGACAGATTTGAGGAGATGAGTATGGGTTTTGTATGAATTTTTATGCTTGTAGACACATATTTATGGACTTGTGGAGATAGAGGTGGACAAATTTCTAGGTTTATGACTTTATTTTGATTTTAATTATAATAAAACTGTTTTATTAAAAATATAAATCTTTTCTTTAATATTTCAAAATAAATATTAATAATTAACGGCTGACATAATTAATCACTTATTTTAATTTTAATAATAATTAAATAAAGTCTAATCAATAATTTATACCGTCAACATTTGTCTTATTAAAATTAGGCGACATCATCATTTTTAAATCAAAAAATGATTCTAAGAATTTTTTTAAAATTTCAAAAATTATTTTTGCAATGGCTAAAATTATAATGAAATTATTTTACGTAAATTAAAAGTGTATAAGCCAATAAAATAATAAGAGAAAAATAATTATAGTTAGACTACGTCTAAAAAATGAGATTGCATATCAAAATCGTGAATTTTATCGGATATCTATGGAATTTTTTTTACATACAATATATATTTATTAAACTCAAATAAAATAATAACGTGCTTATTCGTTATTCCTTTGAAGTTGAAAATAGAAGAATATTGATTTTTTTTAGTTTTATATATTGAATTAAAGAACTTTAAAAGCGGCCATATACCCAAAAAAAAAAAAAACTTTAAAAGCGGGAGGGGCGGGAGGGCCAGGTGGATTGTATTTAACGTAGTGGCTGGGTGGATGCCAATTCTGTGCCACTCACATCGCTGGCCCTAAACACACTATTATTATTATTCTCTTCAATTCATCCATCGTTTTACTTTTCGAGTTCAAAATTTAATAACAGAAACAAAATCCAAAACAAGAGAGAGAGAGTGTTGACACGACGGGAAAAAGGCTGTTTTTGCGTTTATTCGCAATCCAACAAGCCTCTTCTTCCCGTTTCAACTCTTCGCTTTCTTCTCTAGTTTTTCATTTTCTCATCTTCTCTCTAAGGTACTAAACGCCGCGTTTTATTCCTTCTTTCATTTCCCTTCTCATCTACCTCAACCTGTAAAGTAAAACTGCCCAGAAAAAATCCGCGTTTCCTTTGTCTGAACTTCATTTTTGAGACTTTCAATGCAATATTGGTTTCCTTTGTTTTCTAGATTCAAAGTCAGATCTACACCAACATCATTTTGCTTTGCTTCGCTTTTATTGTATATTTATTTCCTAGTAATTGATTTTTGTATGAAAAATCTTTATTTTTAAGGTGGTAATTGCTCGGCAATTTGTGTTTGAAATTTGTCTTTTCATTCTTTCTTAAATAAACTAACTTTGCAATTACTAAAATTCAAGGTTAAGAAAGACCACATTAATTAATTAATTAATTATTGTTTTGTTGGCTGAATTTTTGTTTTGTTTTGTTGTTGTTGTTTTTATTATTAAGGTTTATGATTATTATTATTATTATTAAGTGTTGGTTCAACTTTGCATGCAGGTGTAAAATTCAATATGGTTGCAACTGCTGCTACATCATCGATTTTTCCTGTTACTTCATCTTCATCTGATAGTGGTGGAAGGCCCCCCAAAAATGGAGGTAGCCCTGCAAACCTTGGAGGATTCAAATCCAAACAAAGCTCTAATGGATTGAACATTAAGGCGAAAGCAGCCCCTTCAAAGATCAATGGAACTGTGGTTACTTCTACAAATGTAGAAAGTGTGAAGGTTGTTGAAAATGGTTCAACATCACAACATCACCCAAGGACTTTCATCAATCAATTGCCTGATTGGAGCATGCTTCTTGCTGCCATTACTACCATTTTCCTTGCTGCTGAAAAGCAGTGGATGATGCTTGATTGGAAGCCGAGACGATCAGACATGCTTATTGACCCTTTTGGTATAGGAAAAATTGTTCAGGATGGTCTTGTGTTCCGCCAAAACTTTTCAATTAGATCCTATGAAATAGGTGCTGATAAAACTGCATCTATAGAGACGTTGATGAATCATTTGCAGGTATAGTATTGTTTACGGAGGATTAAATTAAATTTTGCAATAGCGTGGTGATTTTATCTTAATTATTTGTTTTGGCAACAGGAAACTGCACTCAATCATGTTAAGACTGCTGGCCTTCTTGGTGATGGCTTTGGTTCTACACCCGAAATGTGCAAAAAGAACCTGATATGGGTTGTAACTCGGATGCAGGTTGTGGTTGATCGTTATCCGACATGGTTAGTCAGTCTAAACTCTGAATTTTCCTTTTAATTTGTCAACTACAATGATGTCCGTGTTCACCTGCTATTTGTATTTCTATCTTGGTGGCTCTTAATTTATGAATCATTAATTATAATTTCTAGCTGAAATTTTTTTACTTCTGCTTTTCTTCTATTTATTATTATACATGATGATCCACGAAACTGGCATAATAGTTGGGAACTTGAGGTTTAACTATGAACATTTTAATTGTAATATATGTGAAATTTTTCTGGGAAGGTAGGATCGTGGTGTTTTTATTGGTTGGAGTCACCGATTCAACCTCCTACAAATGCTTGATAGGTAAGATTGGAAATAACAGATTCCGTACGGATTCAACCCTTTCCCTGGATTCCACTGTCTCAAAAAATTTATAGCACCAGATTGCCGTTAGTGTTAAATTCTTCTGGGATGATGATAGATCTGAAAAGTATAAGCTTTATTCATAATGAATTTTGGGATTTCCTTTGCCTTTAGGCTGTTGACAGGGTTTGAAGTATAATACGGTGTTACTTATAAATTTGTTGACCTACTTTTATAAAAGTTTTGTAGATTTCTTGAGTTAGTCTACCTACTATTATGGTAAAAATGTGAACATATGCCCTTTTGAAAGAAGCTACTTATACCAAATATGTACTAATGCAAATTGTTTCGTTACTTGTTGTATACCTTTATTCTGACTGCAGACTGAACAGTATTAAGTTTTTTAGGCATAATGTGGAGTATTTTGTATCTGTTCATCTGAAGTTGAGTGAATTTTTATTTGCTTCAGGGGTGATGTTGTTCAAGTAGACACTTGGGTTTCTGCAACAGGGAAAAATGGTATGCGTCGTGATTGGCTTGTGCGTGATGCTAAAACAGGTGAAATTTTGACAAGAGCATCCAGGTAGAAGTCAATTCCGAAATTTTTCTTGCTCCTTTCTTTTGCGGCCATTACACATGTTTAAAGTGTTTTTATGAATCTGTTTTATATCTTGCAAGCTTTACTATTTTATGTGTATGTTAATCTTATTTTATCAGAATTGAAAATTGAATATTCACTTTGCTTGTCTCAAATCTATTTGAGATTTAAGTGGAGCAGTAAATTACTTATTTAAGCTTCTAATTTTTTTCACTTATAATTTTTTATTCTACCAACAGAATTTAATATTTCAAATTGTACATGATGCACCTTGGTTCTAGTAACAAATACATTTTCTGTTCTGTTGTTTTGATGTTCTACAGTGTTTGGGTCATGATGAATAAGCTGACAAGGAAACTATCTAAAATTCCAGAAGAAGTCAGAGGAGAGATAGAGCCTTATTTTGTTAATTCTGATCCAGTTGTGGATGAAGATAACCGAAAACTACTTAAACTTGATGATACGGCTGAATATATTCGCACTGGTTTAAGTGTATGTGAACTATTTTGCAAACTGTTATCATTGATTTAGTTTATAGAAAATATCAGATGTTTTCTAAATATTTTTTACAATTGACCTCTATTTTCAGCCCAGATGGAGTGATCTAGACGTTAATCAGCATGTTAATAATGTGAAGTACATTGGATGGATACTGGAGGTAATTTTCTATTCTTGTACTGATATCTTTGATGAGTAAATCGACGATTGATGTTCTAGCACATCTATGAATGTTAGCATGTGCAAGTAACATTAACCATTGATTAATATCAACAATTGAAATTGCTTACTTTATTATTTATTTTAGAGGAGGCAAATACCTTTTTGGTTGGGATGTCGAGTTATTTTGAGAAAAAAACATGATGTGCATTATTTGTTTAGTACTTAACAGGCCGGTTAATCAAAAGGGTTTCTGCTTTGATTCCTGCAGAGTGCTCCACAACCAATTTTGGAGAGTCATGAACTGCATTCCATGACTTTAGAGTACAGGAGGGAATGTGGAAGGAACAGTGTACTTCAGTCCCTGACTGATGTCTCTGGTGCTGACATCGGAAAGATAGCCGACGGCGGATTTGTTGAATGCAAGCACTTGCTTCGACTCAATGATGGTGCGGAGATTGTGAGGGGTAGGACTGAGTGGAGGCCAAAACCTGCCAACAATTTTGATGTTTTGAATCAGGTTCCATCACAGAGCACCTAAATCTTGACTCATTGTTAGCTGGAGGAGCTAGCAAGCAAGCGCATGATTAAATGTGTTTACTATTGATTGATGTGTTAATTCAATAGGTGAAAGGGTGATAGAGTAGTGAAATCCCATTCTCATTGTAATTAGCTCTTACTATGTTCTCCCTCTGCTCCATCTTCCATTTCATATATTGTTATTCTACTGCTAGGTGTCATCAGTATTATTTAATTGTTTCTACAAAATAGCTAAGCATGTATATTTAATTACTCTTGTTATTATTTTACCGTTTCGCTTATTTGAAAGTTAGCAACTTTTTCTGCCTAACTTTTCCAATGTAAAGTTGGTGCTTGTTTAATTGGGTCATGGATAGGTAACGATGGTTTCCTAATAAAGGCTTACTTATTTATGATACACAACTCTGTAACTGCATAATCTTAGCTTCTTTGTCATCATGGTCCCATGTAGAAATTATTCGGTGCTGCAAAAATCTGTTAACCTATGCTATCATACAATAAATGAGTTTAATTGGTGTGAACCTTTCATATAAAAAAAGTTTTATACTAGTATTCGCTCACTTTTCATCAACTAAGTAATTGTGAAGACATTTTGAAAAATAATAAAAGAAACTAGTATAATAATGAGAGATATGATTTATACTATGTTTGACTGGAAGAGTCTTTTTCATAGATGTTTTCTTTTGTTATCTAGTTCGTTGTTGAATTAATGAATGAAAATTATAGTTCTATTAATATCGAATTGTAATATATCTGTAATACTCATTTTAAGTTAGTGGGGTGGGAATTACTTTTTTTACTCGGTGGGGGTGGGACTTGATTATGCCAACTGAAATGAGCTTCTTTTAACGATGTTATCTTTGCTGTTTTGCTTCTCCAAAATTCTTTACAAAAATTGATTTTCAAAATTCTTAATTTCATAATCAGTTCATCTTACACTAATTTCTTTTATAACTATGAATATTATAAATATAGTAGTAAAAATTCGGTATAAAATTTCAAGTGTGCGGAGAAAATATGGCGATAAACAGTGGTGTAAATTATCTGAGGTGAATCATGTGTAGTTTTTATTTTTTGGTACAATCTCGTACATAATTCTTCTCTTGGCGGAATATCAAATTTAAAAGGATTTTATCCTTTCTTGTAACGAGCGTCCGTGTTCGTCTTTCCCTTTTTTTTATACTATAGAACATTTTAATTATAAATATTAATATTTTTGTAATTTTAATTTTAAATTAAATTGGTTAAATATATATATATATATATATATATATATATACTGTTAAAAATCGGGGTGTTATATATATATATATATATCTTAAAAATTGAACAATGCCTTTAGAACTTTTTGTTGTTGTTGTAAACAACGTAATATATAGTAATATTTATTATTGTTTATCGATGTGTTAAAAAAGTTTAAAAGCTCAATTTATTTTGGAATAACGGGATATTTTGAACGATAAAATGAGAACCTCCTACAAAAACCAAACAAAAAAAAAACCGACATCATTTATCAATTGTTATAGAAGAATATTTATCATATATTTTCTTTGTAGAAGGTGACATATATTATCTTTATCACCCAATCTTGCATTGATATATCAAATTAAATAAATAAGAAAAAATTCCAATGTGGTGATTGAAGAAAGAAATTGAAGTGAGGTACGTGAATGTAAATAAAGTTGTCAGCAAAAGAGTTGTGATATATAAGGAGCAAACTGCTCTTACATATTCAGTCACACACTTATTAAAAAACAAAATCATTTAGTTGCAAGTGATATTTAGGAGTGTAAGTGGATAAAATAAATCTAATCAACTCGAATATCCAAATCAAATAAAAAATTACTCGTTAATTTTAGTTCGGGTAAAAAATCAAACCAAAACAATATAAATCAAATATTATTAGTTCGGATATTGGATTTTAGTTTTAAAAAGCAATAAAAATCGAATCAAACCAACACTATTTATATTTTTTATATATTTAATTTTTACATAAAAATCTAGTTTAATAAGACAACTTTTTTATACAACAATGACACTCATCATCCATTACACCCAATTTCAAATCCTAGTGATATCATCACACAAACACAATCACACTCTGCCGCAACAACCTCTCATTCACTCATGCTCACTAGTATCGGCAATATCGTATCATCTTCCTCAGTTCTCACCTTGTCGCCCACAACGCACTCATTGAAGTTGCACCGCCCACCTCGTCGCCTTTCACCTCGCTCTCTATTTCTTTCCTCGCCGCCACAACCTTTCTCCCCTCGCTCTCTGTTTCTCTCGCAACTCCTTCATTTTCCCTCTGTCAGTCGTTTCTCACCGCCACGACCTCCTCTTCGTTTCTTTGTCTCAATTTTTTTCTATCACAATTTGTTTCTCTCCATTGATGTAACAAAGTTTATTCTTTTTGTTATTTCCTTTTTCTATTTTGATTACTGTTTCATATTACATTGTACATTTAGTAAAGTTTTGATTGTTATTTCCTTCTTTTGTTGTAATTTTATTCTTTTTTTTATTCTGTCAAAAAATTGAAATGTTTATCGTTTTATCTTTTTTTTGAAATCCAATCGCCCAAACTGAACCAACCGTATATAATTGGTTTATTTTGGTTCAAATTCAGTTATAAAAACAAGTAAAATTGAACTAAACTAACTCCTGTAAATTTCATTGATTTGGATTCATTTTTTTGTAGAAAACCAAACCAAATCGATCCGTTACACCCCTAGTGATGTCTTGTATGGAGGATATTATAGTAATTTTAAAAGTCACACCAAAAAATAGCTATTGCATTTATTATAGGTATAGATTAATTATCCAATGATTGTAAGCTAATTTTTATTACTTCTTTTTACCGGTAATTTTATTACTTTTTTTTAAAGGTAATTTTATTACTATAAAGAATAGTAAAATATTTAAGATCTCAAAATTCATATCAATCTATCTGAATACCATTGACTAAACATAAAAGTCACATAAAGTTTAGGTATGCTTGATGCATAGAATAAGAGACAAGATATGATATAGTTAATATACCATTTCTCAATTCATTGTTTGATTAATCAACAGAATATGATTGAAGTAACAATATTAATCACAACGAAGTGGGGGTTTGAATTGTGATCTCTTTTTAAAAATCTTAATTCCTATATTTAATTTAAATTAATTCAAAATAAACTTGGTTGCAACAGAATGTCCAGAATGCTCTGGATATGTTAGAAGTAAATAAAAACATATTCTTTTTAGGTGATATGTGACTGGTGAGTGAAAAATAAATAAAGATAAGGATAAGAATATCACACAACGATGTATCCTGATTCGCTCAAGGTGGACTACGTCCAGTCCTCACAATCTGTGAGATTTTCTACTAGTGTGCTTAGCACTCGAACGTTCTGCTTTCGCACTACCTTTCTTGATCAGTTACAGCTTTCACCTTTCAACATTGAAAGGAATTTTACAGTTACTTTTCAGTACAAAATGAATTTTTACAAGTACCTTTTAATAACCAAAAGGATTTTTTGTAACACCCCGTTTTTCAAAGCGATGGTGTATTTTTTTTTTCAAAAGAAATTAAAATAAAACAGAGAAATAAATAAGGTAACACCTTTGGATAAGTAATTAAGTCATTATACTTTTCAAGCAGCGGAAAAAGTTCTCAATCCATGAATTCAAAATATTTACATAACAAAAGTAGTACAGTCTTCCAGTTTAAAAAAAAACGCAACCCAAAAGAAAGACATCCGTTCCCTCTGTGTCAACCTAGTATGATCATTTTACAAAACAACTAAAGACCTTGAGTGATCTCCACGCGCCCCGTGGGATCCTCCTAGTGTAGCTCAAATCAAGCATTCCCATCTACATTCCCATCCGTAGAGTACGAACCGGTAGGATCATCCTGGCTCTCCTCTGAGGGCAAAGCCCAGATTTCCACAATAGTTGTAAAGGGTCACCAACCGAAATTAACGATTAACAAATAACATTTAAGCTTTTAGATGCACAAAATAACCTTTCAACTAGGCATGCACCTTAAAAGGATTTTCCATATGCTAAAAGTTCACATAATGCTTGCCAATTAAAAATGAAATCAAAATAAGGTTCTCAATCCATCAAGTAATACATAACTAACCAAGACCTTGATAAATCAATGAGCAATCTGTTATCTAACTCAAAATAAGAATTTCTACTAAGCCAATCGATTGGGCAATCGATTTCCTGAAGGTTTTTAGTGAAATTTAAATTCTGGGCTTAATTCAATCGATTGGGCAATCAATTGACAGCATATCTCAGCCCCTGACTTAAATTCAATCGATTGGGCAATCAATTGACAACATATCTCAGCCCCTGACTTAATGCCAATCGATTTCCAAATCGATTTTTGCTGAATTCCTGCATGGGCAATCAATTGACAACATATCTCAGCCCCTGACTTAATGCCAATCGATTTCCAAATCGATTTTTGTTGAATTCCTGCATGGCCAAATCAATTTCCAAATCGATTTTCTTAATTGGTTTTGAAAAACATATTATAAAATCGATTGGCAAATCGATTATGTCACATTAGGGAAGTCCCTGTAACTCATCCAATCGATTGGGAAATCGATTTCCCTGCATATTCTTCCAAAAACACATAAACTAACTCAATATCATTCATACACAATCCCACATCTTAACACTTAGCAATGATAACGCAATCGCTACAACATCATGAGTTTCGAAATAGTATTGCAATCAAACATGCTATCACCAAATTCCAAAACATAACACTTAACACTTATAACACAATTACTACAACATCATGGGTTTCAAAATAGTATTGCAATCAAACATGCTATCACCAAATTCCAAAACATAACACTTAACACTTATAACACAATTACTACAACATCATGGGTTTCAAAATGGTAT
>NC_021160.2:29843156-29843630 GCF_000331145.2 Cicer arietinum | reverse complement strand
AAGAAATTCCCCATTCTTAATACTCGTTTAACTCTAATGGTTTTCAAATTCCACACAGAACGAACTCAAACGTATTCACAAATTTATTACACAATTCACGCCAAAACACAACAATTCATTTCTCCACAAAATAATTTTGACGACGACATTAAGTAAACACAGATATTAAGAGATTCCCCATTCTTAATACTCATTTAACTTAATGATTTTCAAAACAAAACATTAAGCAAACAGACATATTAAGAGATTCCCCATTCTTAATACTCATTTAACTTAAAACGATTTTTCACAATCAAACACACATTAAGTAAACAAGACATTAAGAAATTCCCCATTCTTAATACTCGTTTAACTCTAATGGTTTTCAAATTCCACACAGAACGAACTCAAACGTATTCACAAATTTATTACACAATTCACGCCAAAACACAACAATTCATTTCTCCACAAAATAATTTTGACGACGACATTAAG
>NC_021160.2:29834916-29842664 GCF_000331145.2 Cicer arietinum | reverse complement strand
CCCTTACCTTCGCGTTAGCTCTAACGTGCGATTACGGCACCGTGAGTAAATTCGGTAAATTTTCCGCTCGCAACGCCGCTTCCAAAATTGGTCCACTAGCACCGTAGCACGGAGGTGAGCAACCTTCCCTTCTATCACTTCTTGAAACGACGTTTAGATCTAGGTGAAACGGGGAGGTTTGTGTTTGAATCCCTAATACCGTTTTTCTTCGTTTTCGAATCAAAGAGGAAGATTGGAGTTGAGAAATCCTTGTTCTATCACCCACCCAACCTTGGGTTTCTTTTCTTGAACTTAAAGGAAGAAAAAATGGAATGTAGAAGAAAGGGGAAAGAATGGGCGCGCGAGTCTGGAGGAGGAAGAAGATATTTTTCTTTCTCTGTTTTTCCTTCCTTCTATTTTCCTTTCTTTCTATTTCTTCCCTTTCTTTTTCTTTTCTCCCCAATTCCTTCCCTTCCTTTCCTATATATTCATTATTTATACATTATAATTAAAAAATATCTAAAAATATCTAGATATTTGTTAAATTACCATTTCGCCCATAACGCATTAATTCTTCGTAAAAGATTCGCCGCTGTTAATTTAATTTATTTATTGACGAGTAATTCTAATCGGGCATCAAAATATCTTTTTGATCATATAAACTCCAAAATATTAATAACTTGGCTAAAAAGCCCCTGAGTTCAATACCACAATCCACTAAAATACATAAAGTATAATTTAAAATTACGGGTCTTACATTTTTCAACATACTCAAACTAACTTAAGAGATAGACTTGAGTTACAAATGATGTGTATGATACAAGTGTTTAGGATCTAAAAAACTTCTCAACACTTATTTGAGATTGATTATTAGCAAAAGCTCAGTAAAGAGGTTCTTATATATAATGAGCAAGAGATCCGGAATCTTGATTAAGAGAAGAGCTTTGTTACTTGCGTATGAATGTTCAAGTGTAAATTGATATCCTTTAAAACTCTTGCATTTGTCTTCTCTTTGATGTTCCTTTTATAGAGGTTTGAAAGGCTCAATATAACTGTTATTGAACCTTATATGGTTGTTAGTTTTGATTAAAGTCTATTAAGCACATGTTCTATTTTGTCTAGATTGTTCTTTGATAAACCTAGAATGTTCTTGTTTCTGATTTTTATGGAGAACGTGAATGAATGAGTGAATGAATTGTGATATGTCAGTCTTTTAACTCAGAAGCGTGCAAAGCTTTATGCAAAAATGTGCAACAGTTTACTTTAGTCCTTGATATCATTGCTCATAGCTCATCAATTTGAACATCAATCTAGAGGTTGTTTTCCTCATTTGGACCTTCAACTCAAGTTTTGAACTTGATCACTAATTTGAGTTGTTTTGACATTATTTAACTTATGATTAGGATGGTAGAAAATGATATGTTTTGACTTTGTCTTTAATAGAGAATATGCATAATGTTCTGTAGATCAATCTTCAGTTCCTTTTGACATATAAGACATGAGGTTCTTGATTTCTTTCACAGAGAGGCCATTGATTTTTCAATGAATATACTTGATTATCTATCTTTAAATAAATCACTCAAAAATATAAGTTAAATGGTAATATAATCAAAATTACAATTAGTGATTAATTAACTCTTTCTTTATCCTCAAAATATTTGATTGAGAGTTTTGCCTCAACAATGATAAGTTATTCATAAACAATATCATATTTTGTCTCTCTAATAAAATACAATTATAAATATAAAAAATGGAATTTTATATTAAATATGAAATAAAAATATGAATAATTAATTTTAAGAAATATGTATGATTTTATGACAAGAGTTGTTTTGTCATTTTAAATAATCTACTAAACTATTATTAAAAATTATAAAAATACGAATAAGTTTATATTTTTAAATTAAATATAATTATCTTACAAGTATAGTTTTTTTCCATTTTCATATATTATTATTATATCTTTATTTTACTTGTCTAACAACTAAAATAGAATTATTCAAAATATTTAAAAAATAAAATTATTTATTAAGTAGTTTCAATAGATTTTTTAAATATAAAATCATTTCATTACTAGTTTAATTTTTTAAATATTTCTTTTATTAATTTGTAATACTTAAAAATATTACAAGTTAATTTTGAAAAAAAAAGTATGTAATTATTTAGCAATGGTAATTTTATACCATATCATGTAAGGAGTTACAAAATATGTGATTGAATAACATAATATTATATTGTTTGTTATTATGTGCACATCAAATTCATGATAAAATAAAGATTTACTTGATTGTAACTGCACGTTGCGCGAATTGAAATGATTTTTATTTATTTTATAATGTAATAATTTTTATAGTTGAAATTCTGATTTTTTTACCAATATGCTGAAATACCAATGTATTGTATTAAACTAATAAAAATCAAAACATAACATAAAAACATACATAATTTTGTAGTTAAGTTAAAAAAAATGATATGTAGGTGACAGAAAAATGTAAAATATCAAAATATAAAATTATAGTAATAACATTTTACGATGAACAATCACTCTGTAGTATTTGCAGACTTTATCTTTTTTTGAACCATTGTTCTTCTTTTTGTTGTTGTTGTTTTTATATAGTTACTACTTTCAATGCATAAGTTTGGAGTAGCAATGTCAATCACAAAAAAGAGGGGTTTGAATTGTGACCCTTTTAAAATTTTGATTCCTGTACTCAATTTAAATTAACACAAGAATGCCCTAGGTTTGATAAACAATAAAAGGAGAACGTTCTTCGTTAGTAATATAACAAAAAATTCACGATGTGATTAGTGCTAAGTGAGTGATAAATAAATGGAGATAAGGGAAATAAAGATTACACACAAAAAGTATACTCGTACACCCAACTCAAACTAGTCCAATCCTCACAACCGCGAGATTTTCACTATGTACTTCAGAACCAAGAATGTTCTCCTTCACATCTTTTCTCTTGATCACACCTTGATCAATTACAATCTTCATCTTTCAACCTATAAATAACTTTTACAATCACCTTTAAGCCTTGAAAGGATTTTTACAAACACACTCAATCTAACATAAAAGATAGACTTGAGTTACAAATTATGTGTATGATAAAAGTGTTTAGGATCTTGAAACTTCTCAACACTTGTTTGAGATAAAAGAAAGACAAACTCAGTAAATAATGATCCAAAGATATAGTGAAGAGCGCTAGAGTTTGGTTGAAGAGAGCTAGAGTTTGGTTGAAGAGTTTTTGACTTGTTATTACTTAAACAAGTGTTGGTTGATTTGTAAATTGAACTCTTGCTTTCATCTTCCAATTGATCTTCAATTTATAGATGATATAAAACTTTGAATATTCATTTTAAAATGAATATAGTCATTGGACACACTTCCCAAGTGTTAGATATATTTTAAAGTAATTAAACATGTGTTTATTTGCTGTTTAGAATGTTCTTGACAATCGAAGAACATTTTTGCTTTTGGTTTGATGGAAAACGTGATTGAGTGAGTGAACAAGTTGTCAAATGTCAATTTGATACTGTTTCCATGCCAGAATTATGCAAAACTTTATGCTGAATATTGTAAGAACAATGTATTTGTATCCTTGCTCACAACCCATCAATTTGGAGATCAATCTTAAAGTTGTTTTCCTCATTTGGGCATTCAACTCGAGTTTTGGACTTCACCATTGATTTGAGCAGTCTTGATACTCTTTAAATTGTGGTTTGGACTATGGAAAATGATGTGTTTTAATTTTGTTTTTAAAAGAGAATAAACATACTGTCCTTTTGCAAAACCAGAACGTTCTTGGTTTTGTGTTGTATGAAAAACGTGGATGAGTGATTTAGAAGTTTTCTAGTGTCAATCCTTTGTTTCAGAAACATGATGTGCTTTATGCCAAAAGGTGCATCAGTAGTGTCCTTGATGTCATGGCTGTCCTTGCTCATAGCTCATCAATTTGGAGATTGATCTTGATGTTTTGCTTTGCCTTTGTTGATCCTCTTTGAACGAATCTATCCAAAACGATCTTGTGTAGACTATTAAATTCCTATGTAATGAATATTGATGATTTGTGGTTTAGATAGATGTACTTCCGTAGCCCATATCGATCTTAAATTACAATAGATTTTACTCTTTGTAAACCCGAACATTCTTGAATTAAACTTGTAAAAACAGAGAACGTTCTTCGTTTCTGTTTTGATTGATTTGCTGGATTTTGAACTTCGAACATTTGTTGCGTGCCAAGATTTTCTATTATGTTCGTGTGTCAGTGATGCAATGACTTTATCATTTATGTCTAGGTTGTACTTGCTTATCTTAGCCATCAATCTAGAGATTGATCTTGCTTGATAGATTATGAATTACATCTTTTGTCTTTGTTCTTTGGAGTTATTCTTTTATTGACATGATCCTTGTATATTTCTTGCGAAATTTTGGAAACAAATTGTAAATAAAAGAACTAGTCTTTTATTTAAGAATCTGATGATTCTTGTTGTCATGCATTAATGTTATCTATGTCATGCCCATTTCAATACTTAATAAGCATTCATTAGGGGTTAATTTTGATCCTTATAACGTTCAAGATAGTTTTACCCGTGTTTAATGTCTTTTTCAAAATGTTTATGACTTTTGTTTAGTTTTTACCCAGACCATGCTTTTACTTGTAATGTCTATGCGTATTCAATTTTGTTACGGTTGACTTATTTGTTGTTGTAGAACTTTTTAAATTAAATTCTTTTCGATTGCATTGTATTTTTTAGATATTCCGTCCATTTGATAAAATCAAAGAAGTTGATGATAATATTGATCTTTGGAAACTACCGGTCGAAATTGAAGATTTATGGTTAGTCCTTAATTGGAGGATAAAAATAAAAGAACACGTTGAAATGGTTCCGTTGAATGTTGAGGTACTTACTAATCAGACTTCAACTCAATGTTCAATATTTACAAACCATTTTTTAAGCTTTAGTTTTGTTTTATGGGAGGAAAAATCCAAGTTATGGTTGCTAATGACCTCCTTTCCATTTTTTAAATCCAATTTCATGAAAACAAAACCCAACAATTTTCAACATAAAGCTTGCACCCACCCATTCAAACTGGTCTTTACCTTTAGAACCAAAGTGGTGCTTGTTAGAACCAATATAGTTTGAAGAATATTTCATTATCTTGTTTCGATAATAACAAAATTTATTTTGTGGGAACAATTTAAAACACTAATGTTTTAATCAAGTGAACAGTTTCAAGATTAAGTATTTGTGTAGGATATTATGCTATATCCTCTGATTGTCAGATTAATACAAATGAACATCAAGACTCTGCTTTTCCGGTCTACATTTCTAAGTCAGATGATACTGGCCTATGTTGGTGCAAGCAATGGTCAGCTAGGATTGCCTCTGAAATGCAAGCAAACGTTTGACTCAGTTGTCTCTGATGAATGCAAGTAAGCATCTGACTTAGTTTTCTCTAATGAATGCAAGCAAGCGTCTAACTCAGTTGCCTCTAATGAATACAAGCAAGCGTCTAACTCAGTTTTCTCTGAAGAAAGTCAGCGCTTTGAGAAAGTCAACGTCCCTGAAGAAGTCAACATTCTGAAGAGAGTCAATAAATTGATGGCAGTAAATCCTATGATAAGATAAGTTGTGTGCATCCTCTAATTAACATCTTGAATCTGTATGCTTTGATTATCCTATCCTATGATCTCGTACCATATGCTTATTTTGAATTCATTCAAGTTACGACGAGTGATTTATATGATTATGTTCTAAGCTCAACATGTAAATGTATCTTCAACTGTTCGATTGTTGAAAACCATCCAAGACATGCTTCCTTACTTAAGATAAGAAGTAGAATGCACAAAAATTCCATAACAACTACAAACAACACATCAAGCAACACAACAACATTGAATTATTCAAATTTTATGTAAGTGTTGAGAAACAAAATCTAAAATTGTTACATTGTAATCAATCTCTTGTGAGAGATTTTCCAGAAAAAACCACATTCATTCATTTGTATTCTAGCCCAATAGTGGATGTTTTCTTTTCGTTTGTAGGTGCAAACTGGAAGTTGAGAAGATTTAATTAACTGGTTGAGATTAAGTGTGGTAATTCTATTTGAATTATTGGATAAAATTCTTCTGGGTGAAGGGACTAGATGTAACTACCGATTTAGAGAAAATTCTACCTTCAATTGGTATCAGAGCATGTTTTCAAGGTTTGAGCACCTTGTAGTGTTCAGTAAAGATCCATTATTTTATCATGTCTAACCTTGACGATGAAGCTATCAGAGGAAACATCAATAAATGGCCTTTTTTTGTTGGAGAAAGTTGAGTACTAAAAAGATAGACTTAGAAGTTTTTTCATTTCTCCAGATTCTGAACTCTGGGATTTGGATGAAGATGGATATTGATCCTACCAATGATGATGGTACTAAAGTATCCAGAAAGAACATAAATGCTAATCAGAATAAGAATGATGATGGTACTAAAGCCATAACTTTTATTGTGAATGTGATCACATTCAAGGAATTCGACAAGTGCAGTAACAAATAGATGACCAGAAAAATATTTGACAAATGCAGTATTCTCTAATCTATCTCATAGTGAACTTATAACTGCTATAAATGAGTTTTTAAATAACAATCATATTGTGTCTTCAAAACTGAAAACTTTAAGAAAAGCTCATAATGATTTGACTGAAAAATATAACTCTCTTGAAAAACATTTTGAAAAACTTAAGAGAGAGAAAGTGATTCTAAATGAAAACTGCAACAACCCGATTTTCAAAGCGAGGGTGTATTTTTTTTTTTCAAAAGAAATTAAAATAAAACAGAGAAATAAATAAGGAAATACCTTTGGATAAATAATTGAGTCATTATAATTTACAAGCAGCGGAAAAGTTTCTCAAAATATGAATCCAAAGTATTTACACAAAAACAACTAATACATGGAACCCATTCAAATAAGATGTCATACTGACAATATTAGTGAAGGTACAGTTTTCCAGTTCAAAATAACGTAATCCAATAGAAAGACATATGTTCCCTCTATGTCATCCTAATCCGATCATTCTTCAAAAAAAAACTATAGCTATACACCCTGAGTGATCTCCACGCGCCCCGTGAGATCCTCCTAACATAGCTCCAGTCAAGCATTCCCATCTACATTCCCATCCGTAGGGTACGAACCGGTAGGATCATCCTAGCTCTCATCTGAGGGCAAAACCCAGATTTCCACAATAGTTGTAAAGGGTCACCAACCGAAATTAACAGTTAACACATAACATTTAAGTTTTTTAAATGCACAAAATAACCTTTCAACTAGGCATGCACCTTAAAAGGATTTTCCATATGCTAAAAGTTCATATAATGCTTGCCAATTAAAAATGAAATCAAAATAAGGTTCTCAATCCATCAAGTAATACATAACTAACCAAGACATTGATAAATAAATGAACAATCTGTTATCTAACTCAAAATAAGAATTTCTACTTAGCCAATCGATTTCCAAATCGATTTCCTAAAGGTTTTTAGTGAAATTTGAATTCTGGGCTTAATTCAATCGATTGGGCAATCAATTGGGCAATCGATTGGGCAATCAATTGACAACATAGCTCAGCCCCTGAGTTAATGCCAATCGATTTCCAAATCGATTTTTGTCAGTTTTGCTGAATTCCTACATGGCCAAATCGATTGGGAAATCGATTTTATAAATAGTTGAGCCCCTGTAACTTCCCAAATCGATTGGGAAATCGATTTTATAAATAGTTGAGCC
>NC_021160.2:29834604-29834840 GCF_000331145.2 Cicer arietinum | reverse complement strand
CATTCATACACAACTCCAAATCTTAACACTTAGCAATTCCCACACAATCACCACGACAAATTGGGTTTCGAAATAGTTTTACAATCCATGACACTTACACACGATAATCAATACATAACAATTAGCAATTCCAACAAAATTACCACGACAACTTGAGTTTCGAAATAGTTTACAATCAAACATGCTATCACACAATTCCAAAACAAAACCCTCCGCGAGAGGCGTAAATCCTAAAC
>NC_021160.2:29832400-29833576 GCF_000331145.2 Cicer arietinum | reverse complement strand
AAACATAAATATTAAGAGATTCCCCATTCTTAATACTCATTTAACTTAAACGATTTTCACGACAACATTAAGTAAACCGAGATATTAAAAGATTCCCCATTCTTAATACTCATTTAACTTAAACGATTTTCACGACAACATTAAGTAAACCGAGATATTAAAAGATTCCCCATTCTTAATACTCATTTAACTTAAACGATTTTCACGACAACATTAAGTAAACCTAGATATTAAAAGATTCCCCATTTTTAATACTCGTTTAACTCTAATGGTTTTCACGCCAACATAAAGTAAACGTAGACATTAAGAGATTCCCCATTCTTAATACTCAATTAACTTAAACGATTTTCACGACAACATTAAGTAAACCTAGATATTAAAAGATTCCCCATTTTTAATACTCGTTTAACTCTAATGGTTTTCAAATTCCACACAAAACAAACTCAAACCTATTATCAGATCCAATCCACAACTCATACCAAAACACATCAATTCATTTCTCCACAGAATCCAACCATACACACAACAAATTTCATCAGTATTAATTAAGAACACGTCAAATACGACGAACACAAATCAACACAATCCACCACTCAAACACAACAAGTTTCATTTACTCAAAATCATACATAAATGAGTTTAAATTCATTTTCCACGAAACATTCATCAATATAACCAAAACCTAACTCTAAGATTTTACCCATAAAGCCTTAGATTCATTTTCCCCCAAATCAACACTCTAACCCTAACCAAAAACCTTTCCACACAACCACAGATAAGTCCCTAAATGCAAACTAGAAGTTTGGAAGGAGTCCTTACCTTAACGTTAGCTTTAACGTGCGTTTCCGGTACCGTGAGTAAAACCGGTAAAATCTCCGCTCGCAACGTTGCTTCCATAGTTAGTCCATTAGCACCGTAGTGTGGTGGTGAGCAACTTTTCCTTCTATCCCTTCGCAAAATGAAGCTTAGATCTAGATGAAACGGGGAGGTTTGTGTTTAACGGTTTTGAAATTCCTAACACTGTTTTTCTTCGTTTTCGAATCAACGAGGAAGTATGAAGCTGAGAAATCTTCTCTCTCACACTCACCAAACCTTGGGTTTCTAATCTTGAAGAAAGGAAGCAAAGAAAAACGAAAATGGAGGAGGGAGGAATTTGCGCGTGAAGTGACAGAGGAA
>NC_021160.2:29832028-29832258 GCF_000331145.2 Cicer arietinum | reverse complement strand
CTTAACAAATATCTCAAATTATCTAGATATTTGTTAAATTACCATTTCACCCGTAACACATTAAATTCTCCGTAAAGGATTCACCACACTTAATTTAATTTATTTATCGACGAGTAATTCTAAACGGCGTCAAAATATCTTTTTGATCATATAAACTCCAAAATATTATTAACTTTGGCTAAAAAGCCTCCGAGCCAAAATCCAAAATACACAAAAATACATAAAGTATA
>NC_021160.2:29827084-29831294 GCF_000331145.2 Cicer arietinum | reverse complement strand
ATCCCAACTTCCCCTATCATCTAATACACATGCCCTCAACAGATCTTCCAAGGACTGATTCGTCCTTTCGGTCTGTCCGTCCGTTTGTGGATGGTAAGCTGAACTCAATCGTAGTTTCGTTCCCAATGCTTCGTGCAATGCTCCCCAAAAATGTGATGTGAACTTCGGATCACGGTCTGATACAATACTCGATGGCACCCCGTGTAACCTCACAATTTCAGCAATGTAGATCTCCGTTGGCTGATCTACCTTATAGGTGGTCCTTACTGGCAAAAAGTGAGCAGATTTAGTCAGTCGATCCACTATCACCCATATAGAATCATTCTTTCTCCTTGTTTTAGGCAATGCAGTTAGAAAATCCATGGAAATGCTGTCCCACTTCCATTCAGGTATATCTAAAGGTTGCAACATCCCAGCAGGTCGCTGATGTTCCACCTTCGCTTTCTGACAAGTTAGACAAGTTGATACATACTCCGCCACATGTTTCTTCATTCCTGGCCACCAATAATTCTGCCTCAAATCCTGGTACATCTTTGTTGCTCCAGGATGAATACTCAACTTGCTCTTATGAGCCTCTTCTAAGATTGTTTTCCTCATATCTGTAATTCCCGGTACACAAATCCTACCATTACATCGCAAAATATTATCTGATCCAATCTTGAACTCAGTCGTCTTCCCTTGCACTATTAGGTTCCCTTTTTCTTGTATCAAGACGTCATCTTGAGAACTTTCAATGACTTCAAGTAATCCACTAGAAATCTTAATCATTCCGAATTTCAAAATTCCCGGAGCAAACTCTACGTTCAAGTGTAGGTCTCTAAAATCTTCCCACAACTCTTGATGTCTGGCCATAATTGTTGAAGACACCGATACACTTCTTCTGCTCAACGCATCAGCCACTACATTGGCTTTCCCAGGGTGGTACTGCAACGTGAAATCAAAATCTTTGAGAGTCTCCATCCATCGTCTCTGGCGCATGTTCAACTCCTTCTGATCGAACAAACATTTCAAACTTTTATGGTCGCTGAACACGGTGAACGTGCACCCATATAAATAGTGCCTCCAGATCTTCAATGCAAAAACAACCGCAGCAAGCTCATGAGTAGGATAGTTTCTCATGGATCTTCAATTGTCTTGAGGCATAAGCCACAGCTTTCTTGTGTTGCATCAGAACACATCCCAACCCTTGGTGAGATGCATCACAATAAACTTCATAAGGTTCTTCTGATTGCGGTAATACCAATACTGGTGAGGTCGTCAATTTTCTCTTTAGTAATTGAAAATTTTCCTCACACTTCTCCGTCCATGCGAACGGTTGATCTTTTCTGGTAAGTTGTGTCAATGGAGCCACAATCTTAGCAAAACCTTCAATAAACCTCCTGTATATATACTATTTTCTTTTCCTTTTCCTTCCTTCTAGTTTTCCTTTCTTTTTCCCTCCAAACAAACATATATAAATATAATAAATATAACTTAACAAATATCTCAAAATCTAGATATTTATTAAATTACCGTTTCACCCGAAACGCCTTAAATTAACCGTAAAGTATTTTCCGCAGTTAAATTCAATTTATTTATCGACGAGAAATTCTAATTGGCATCGAAATATCTTTTTGATTAGAAAACTCCAAAATATTATTAACTTTGGCTTAAAAGCCTCCGAGCCAAAATCCAAAATATACCAAAAATACATAAAAGGGTACTTTAAAATTACGGGTCTTACATTACTCCCCCCCTAAAATTAGTTTCGTCCTCGAAACTATGCGTCGATAATTAGCTCTGGGTGTTGTTCTCTCATCTTGCTCTCCAATTCCCAAGTCGCCTCTCCAGTAATTGGGTTCCAAATCACCTTGACCAACGAACATCTTTGGTCCTCAATCGCTAAATCTTCCTGTCCTCAATCCTCACAGGTGGTACTTCGAATGTCAAGTTATCCTTCGGTTGGATTGTGTCTGGTTCGATCACATGCGATGGATCTGCAAGATATTTCCTCAACTGTGATATAGGAAACACGTCATGAATGTTGGACAGTATCGGAGGCAATGCAATCCGATAAGCAACAGGCCCAATTCGTGCAGAAATCTGACATGGTCCAATGAATTTCGGAGTCAACTTCTTCGATCTTGACGCCCTACCAACTCCCGTAGTAGGTGTGACTCTCGGAAATACATGGTCACCCTATTCGAATTCTAACAGTCTGCGACGCTTGTCCGCGTAACTCTTCTGACGACCTTGTGAAGTCTTCATTTTCTCCTTGATTTTCCTTACCTTAGCTGTAGTCTGTTGCACCATCTCTGGTCCGACGATCATATTTTCACCGTCCTTATACCAACACAAGGGCGTTTGACACTTGCGCCCATATAAAGTCTCATCTGGAGCCACTCCAATACTTGCGTGGAAACTATTGTTGTAGGTGAACTCAATCATAGCTTCGTTCCCAATGCTTCGTGCAATGCTCCCAAAAATGTGATGTAAACTTCGGGTCACGGTCTGATACAATACTCGATGGTACTCCGTGTAATCTCTAAAGGTTGCAACACCCCAGCAGGTCGCTGATGTTCCACCTTGTACGGAACATCTACCTAGTACCAAACCTAAACACTAAGTATGACGCCGACACATTGAGTACAATGTATCATTACCACATGATAGGGCTTCCCATTCCTATCAAGAATGATCTTGGGTTATTGTAGAGGTAAACAATCAAATTAATCGAGAAGTCCCTATTCTGAATGGTTATTTGACAAGTAAACATGCATAATTTACTGTCAAAGTCTTAGCAGTAAAGTAGACACGGACAACTTCAAACAATTTACATAATCCATAGCAATGAAGGAATGGGTTGCCCCCGAATCAGAAAGTGTAGTTAGGAGGTTACCTGTAATCGCACAGTCATATTGAATCAGATCGCTAGATAAATTTCCAACTTCAGCGCCGACGCAATACACCTGTCCTCTAGCAGTAGGAAGAGTAATCCTAGCTACATCCACCATTGGTTCCACCTTCGGAGCCTCGCAATTCCTTGCAAAGTGCCCTGGTTTATGGCAATTGTAGCAAGTAGTACTGTTAAAGGTACAAGCATAAGCATAATGTCCTTCTCCTCCACATCGGAAGCATCGTATACCTTGTCCCACTTGCCTCTCAAGGTCTTGGTTCCCTGGGTTATCCCGTCCCCCATTGTTATCATGTGGTCGATTATAAGATTTAGCAACCTGTTTTCCCTTGTTCTGATACTTCGCCCGACTAGGTCCTCCTGAGTTAAAATTCCCTCCTCGGCTAGCTCTCTTATTCTTCATATCCTCAACTTCTCTACATTTTTCCACAAGAACCTGGAAACGTTGAATTCCCAAGGGTAAGACAAAGTCTTGAATCTCATACTTTAGTCCGTCTTGGAAACGATGACACACGAATGGTTCATCAATCTCTTCACGGAAAAATCTGAAATGCCTTGATAGTGATTCAAACTTAGCAGCATATTCGCCCACGGTCATGTTCCCTTGATGCAGTTTCAGGAAATCATCACCCAGTTTAGTCCTGGTACTCATCGGGAAGTATTTGTCTAAAAACTTCCTTTTGAATGATTCCCAGTCCACCTCCTCTTGAGCTGCTCTCATCAACAATCTTGTACTCCTCCACCAGTACTCAGCATCCCCTAACAGCATATAAGTGGCATAATTGACCTTCACTCCTGCCTGACAGTTAATCATTTCGAAGATCTTCTCCACTTCTTGTATCCATTGATCCGCTTTCTCTGAATTCTCATCCCCCTTAAACTTGGGAGGATTGTAACGACGGAAGTCTTCTAATCCTCTTGACTCTGCAGCACGGATCTTTCTTCCCCTCTTTTCAAGATCACGTTGAGTCTTGGCAGCAGTCTGTACAGCAACAGAAGCAACCATGTATTTCATAGCCTCCGCCATTTGATCGTCCCTATTATCATTGGCTCTTGGAACATCATCCCTTCTTGGCGGCATGGTTTTCCTATAAAACCATCATCAAGTAGAGTCTTAACACTACTTCAATTAATTCCAAGACTAGCTTCCGAACACATCAACACATAATAATTATTGCGGACCTGACACCTCAACCCACCTAAACCGACGCATGATCAGATAACACCTCCCAACTTACAAGTTGACCTACAATCTATAACCAAGGTTCCACAGCCCCCAAAGAAAACCAAACCAAAGCTCTGATACCACAATGTAAC
>NC_021160.2:29826835-29827051 GCF_000331145.2 Cicer arietinum | reverse complement strand
AAATACCTTTGGATAAATAATTGAGTCATTATAATTTACAAGCAGCGGAAAAGTTTCTCAAAATATGAATCCAAAGTATTTACACAAAAACAACTAATACATGGAACCCATTCAAATAAGATGTCATACTGACAATATTAGTGAAGGTACAGTTTTCCAGTTCAAAATAACGTAATCCAAAAGAAAGACATATGTTCCCTCTATGTCATCCTAATC
>NC_021160.2:29825043-29826412 GCF_000331145.2 Cicer arietinum | reverse complement strand
CGATTTCCAAATCGATTTCCTGAAGGTTTTTAGTGAAATTTGAATTCCGGGCTTAATTCAATCGATTGTGCAATCAATTGACAGCATAGCTCCTGTAACTTCCCAAATCGATTGGGAAATCGATTTCCCTGCTTATCCTTCCAAAAATACATAAACTAACTCAATATCATTCATACACAACTCCAAATCTTAACACTTAGCAATTCCCACACAATCACCACGACAAATTGGGTTTCGAAATAGTTTTACAATCCATCACACTTACACACGATAATCAATACATAACACTTAGCAATTCCAACACAATTACCACGACAACTTGAGTTTCGAAATAGTTTACAATCAAACATGCTATCACACAATTCCAAAACAAAACCCTCCGTGAGAGGCGTAAATCCTAAACGTACAGTTTCTCACGAACGAACACGAGTGCAGTCTCTCATGGACAAACACAATTTACCAGGGTGTAGTCTCTCACGGACAAACACCTGTGCAGTCTCTCACGGACAAACACAATTTACCAGGGTGTAGTCCCTCACGGACAAACACCTGTGCAGTCTCTCACGGACAAACACAATTTACCAAGGTGTAGTCTCTCACGGACAAACACCGGTGCAGTCTCTCACAGACAAACACAATTTACCGGGGTGTAGTCTCTCACGGACAAACACCATTAAGTAAAGGCAAATATTACAAGATTCCCCGTTTTTAATACCCATTTAACTCTTACAATTCGAACGACAATCATTAAGTAAATGTAGATATTAGGAGATTCCCCATTCTTAATACTCATTTAACTCTAACGATTTCCACTACAAACATTAAGTAAACTGAGATATTAAAAGATTCCCCATTTTTAATACTCGTTTAACTCTAATGATTTTCACAACAAACATTAAGTAAACAAAGGTATTAAGAGATTCCCCATTCTTAATACTCATTTAACTCTAACGATTTCCACTACAAACATTAAGTAAACTGAGATATTAAAAGATTCCCCATTTTTAATACTCGTTTAACTCTAATGATTTTCACAACAAACATTAAGTAAACAAAGGTATTAAGAGATTCCCCATTCTTAATACTCATTTAACTTAAACGATTTACAAAACAAACATTAAGTAAACAAGACATTAAGAGATTCCCCATTCTTAATTCTCATTTAACTTAAACGATTTTCCAAAACAAACATTAAATAAACAAGACATTAAGAGATTCCCCATTCTTAATTCTCATTTAACTTAAACGATTTTCCAAAAACAAACATTAAGTAAACAAGACATTAAGAGATTCCCCATTCTTAATACTCATTTAACTTAAATGGTTTTCAAATTTCACACAAAACAAACTCAAACATATTATCAAATTC
>NC_021160.2:29818317-29824166 GCF_000331145.2 Cicer arietinum | reverse complement strand
AAAATCTTCGCTCGCAACGTCGCCTCCAAATTGGTCCCCTAGCACCGTGGCGTGGTAGTGAGCAACTTTCCCTTCTAACTCTTCGCGAAATGAAGCTTGGATCTAGAAGAAACGGAGGGGTTTGTGTTTGAATCTCAAATACCGTTTTTCTTCGTTTTCGGATCAAAGAGGAAGAGTGGAGTTGCGAAACCTTTGTTCTAACACTCACCCAACCTTGGGTTACTAGTTTTGAAGAAAAGGAACGAAAAAGAAAGCAAAACCAAGAAGGAGAAGAAATGGGTTTTCGCGAGGCACGGGAGGAAGAAGATGGAAAATTGGAATTTTCTTTCCTTCCTTTTTCCTTTCTTTGTTTTTCCTTCCTTTCTATTTCCTTCTTTCCTTTATATAACCTTTTCTTTTCCTTTTCCTTCCTTCTAATTTCCTTTCTTTCTATTCTCTCCATATATATATATATATATATTAAATATAACTTAACAAATATCTCAAAATATCTAGATATTTGTTAAATTACCATTTCACCCGTAACGCATTAAATTCTCCGTAAAGGATTCACCGCACTTAATTTAATTTATTTATCGACGAGTAATTCTAAACCGCGTCAAAATATCTTTTTGATCATATAAACTCCAAAATATTATTAACTTTGGCTAAAAAGCCTCCGAGCCAAAATCCAAAATACACAAAAATACATAAAGTATACTTTAAAATTATGGGTCTTACAAAAACATTTCAAAACCATCAGAGGATAAGATCTATAACGTAAGGTTGTTTATGTCCTATATTCCAAGAAAGGACACAATAGAGTATCTTGTCTTATGCTAAAAACTTGGATAGACAATAAGCTTTGAAAAGCTAACAAACAAGGACCAAACCCAATTTGGGTACCTAAAGATAAAATAATTCCTCTTATAGATGTCCTTAGCAGTAGAGTTAAAGCACCAATCACGGTACCTGGGCAGTGGCTGCTCACGATACATGACGAGAGAAAGGTCTATGTTCCAAGACCTGACTCTGAAGGTCGGATGAACAGTTGGATTCAGAGGTAACTAGAATGGAAGAATAATTGGTCAACAGTTGGATTCAGAGGTAACTAGAATGGAAGAATAATTGGTCATCGTACATTTGGTAAAGGATCAAAACATAACCTATTGAGCATAAGTCAATAAAGTGACAAACTGATGGTTATGATATTGTCTTTAATCAAAAATCTTCTAAGGCAATCAGTCAAACTGATGGGTCTATTCTTTTTACTGGTCAAAGGCCAAATAATCTTTATAAAATAAATCATTTAAACTTAGAAATATAAGAGGTTAAATGTCTTGTGTATGTAAACGAGGAGCATTTGATTTGGCACAAGAGATTAGGTCATCCCAATTTGAGATTAATCTCAAAATTAAACAAAATCCAACTTGTTAGAGGCTTGACCAATCTCAAATACAAATCAGATGTTCTTTGTGAGGCTTGCCAAAAAGAGAAACAAACTAAAAACTACTTTACTTCTAAAAACATTATTTCCACAACCAGACCTCTTGAAATTTTACACAAATCTTTTTTATCTAGTAAAAAATGCCTTTGTTAGTGATGAGAAATATAGACTTGCAATTGTTGACAATTATACTAGATGGACATGGGTTGAATTCTTTAAACACAAAGATGAGTCACATAAGGTCTTCACTATCTTTTGTAAACAAGTGAAAAATGAAAAATGTATTTCAATCACAATAATTTGTGTTTTAATTGTGTTTCATAAAGTTGATGACTTTTTGCTAATTTGATGAAGGTTGGTTGGTTTTTATGAATTACTTAGATAAAAAGCAATCGGGTTCAGAAGCAGTAAACAATGAAAGCATAATTAATTTGACACATATATTTATCCTAGTTCACCACATACTTGGCTACATCCAGTCCCTTCATTCAAAAGGCTTTACTCCACTAGCCAAGTCTTCTTCTAACAACCTTACAACCCCATATTGAGGAATTAAACACATTGGCCATACAAGCCAAGTCTTCTTCTAACAACCTTACAACTCCAGATTGAAGAAGGAACTAAACCACAATCGGGTTGAATACAAAAGATTGGAACTTGAGTAGTTGCTTCTAACAAAGCTAATAATAATATCTCTCACACTCTAAGAAAAGAACACTCAGAAAATATTTATAACCTGAACAAGTGTTTCTCTCTTTGAACTCTAAGAAGAATTAAGAACTTTGAGTTTGAGTTCTTATACTCTTTTCTGCTTTTCAATACTTTTCTCCTTCACCCTTGAGTGTCTATTTATAGTGAAAATTTAGGCTTCAATTTAGTCATTGTTTAATTTTGAATTGTATCTTGTTCAGATTGAGTTTGTAAATTCTTCAAATTGATTCTATTTTTATTTTTGTGTAGATTGAGTTTGTAAATTCTTCAGATTGATTATGTTCCTATTTTGTGTAGATTGAGTTTGTAAATTTTCAAATAAACTCTTCTTCAAATCATAATCAAATTTTAATTAAATTTTCTTCAAATGTTGATCAAATATTCCTCAAATCTTCTTCAAATCTTGACCAAATCTTCTTCAAATCGTGATCAAATATTCTACAAATATTGATCAAATCTTCTTCAAATCATGATCAAATCTTCTTCAAATTTTAATTAAATCTTCTTCAAATGTTGATCAAATCTTCTTCAAATATTATTCAAATCTTGACCATATCAACTTTTCAACTTGGTCAAATATTTTCTTCAATTATAAATATGAATCAAATCTTATTTTAGATTTTCATCCATTATAAATTTGAATCAAATCTTATTTTAGATTTTCTTCAATTATAAATTTGAATCAAATCTTATTTTAGATTTTCTTCAATTATGAATTTGAATCAAATCTTATTTTAGATTTTCTTCAATTATAAATTTGAATCAAATCTTATTTTAGATTTTCATCAATTATAATTTGGAATCAAATCTTATTTTAGATTTTCTTCAAAAACATGAATCTTCTTTCATACTCTTTGAAGTCAAACATATTGTTTTTCACCTAAATACTTTTGTTAACATCAAAACTCTAAATGTAAAACCAACTTTGACAAGTTTGACTCATGATCCCAAAAGTGCGTCATTTTGTGATACTCTGAAAGGTCTAAAGTCTACAAGGTATACAACAACAAAACATTGATTGTTGAGGAATCAATTCATGTTAAATTTGATGACAAACAACCTGACAATAAAAATTCAAGGCTAGATGATGATTTAATAGGTCCAGAAAACCCATAGGAAACAAGCAAACTAGAGGATCCAAACAAAACCAAAAGAAATAGGATAATTACAGGAACTAAACACATTAGAGGAAACAAACAAAACAATAGAGGATAAGACTGATAACATCTTAATAAGTCACGATCCTATGGAACCTAGAACTGGATGGATGAATAAATCATCTCACCAGACTCTCTGATCATATGGAACACAAGTGATCCTCTGAAGACCAAATCTACTCTAAAAGATAAATCTTTGTTTGGTTTGCTCTCTCAAATCGAACCAACCTATGTAGATGAAGCCATATTAGACAATGGATGGATTCTGGCTATGCAAGAAGATATCAATGAATTCAAGAGGAATGACTTTTGAGATCTTGTACTCAAACCAGATGAAAAGAAGTCCATTAGAATCAAATGGGTATTCATGAATAAGCTAAATGAGAAAGGAGAATTTATAAGGAAAACAACCCGACTGATAGTTCAAGGCTATAGTCAGCAAGAAGGTATAGATTATAGCGAGATATTTGCTTCGGTGGCAAGGTTAAAAGCAATTAACATTTTATTATATTTTATTATATATAATAGTATCATCTTATATCAAATAGATGTGAAAAGTGCATTTTTAAATGGTTATATAAATGAAAAAGTGATTGCTAAACAACCTCCAGGTTTTGAAAATGCTGAGTTTCCAGACCATGTTTTTAAACTTAAAAAATCCTGAAAGAAGCACCAAGAACTTGGTCTGATAGACTAAGCCATTTTTTTACTTAAAAATGATTTTGAAAATCATCTAAAATGACCTTATCATAGTTCAAATTTTTGTAGATGATATTATCATTGGTTTAACTAACAACGAGATTTTGCTAAGTTGATGCAACAGGAATTCCAAAGGAGTATGATGGGAGAATTGAATTTTGTTTTTAGGGTTTTACATCCAACAAAATCAAAATGGTGTGTTGATTCATCAGACTAAGTTCACTAAACAACTTCTTAAGAAGTTCAACATGGATGAATGCAAGCCCATGAGTACCCCAAATGCATCCAACTTGTTCTATTAACCAAGTTGAATTAGGCAAACGGGTTGACTAGAAAACTTATAGAGGCAAGATCGGGTCACTCCTTTACTTAACTTCTTCTTGACTTTACATTTTATTTAGCATGTGTTAAGAGTACATTGGCATGTTTTATAAGAAATCCTCTGAGTACATACTAGTCAGATTATGCGATGTTGATTATGCAGGAGATAAGTTTGAAAGAAAAAGTATCAGTAGACAATACACACTTCTTGGTAAAAATTTGATCTCCTGGTCAAACAAGAGACAAGACACGATTTCTCTGTCCCCGCCGGATGTACCTTGGCATGTTGTATAAGCAATCCTCTAAGTACATGCTAGTCAAATTATGCGATGTTGAACTCGTCGAATTGAGAAATGATATGAGCAAAGAAATAAAATTTAAATTTCAAAATCACAAACAAATAGCTTAAGTCAGCTTCAAGTTGTTAAACATTTTCCATCATAGTGCAAATTTACACACAATTAAAAAGAAACAAATTCAAATAAACAAATAAGATTGCAAAAATAAAAGTTACCTCTACCCATGGGTTGCCTCCCACGAAGCGCTTCTTTATGGTCATTAGCTTGACGGCTCAACCATTGTTAAGGTGGCATATATGATAGAACAAACACATCATCCTTCTCACCAAGGAATGTATGTTTTAAGTGAGGTGGCAATTGTTTGAGCTCAACTAGTGGCGTCTCTTTCTTTTTCTCTATATACTCGTCTTCATTCCCTCTCAACTCCTCCCATCTAGTATACTCGTCTTCATTCCCTCTTTCTAACGGCATAATGGGTAGTTAATGTTCAACTTCTTCATTGATTATCGAATCGAAAATCTCAATTTGGTTGCACCGTTCTCTTTCATTTGAATGCTCTACGACTTTTAGAATATTGAATGTAGTTGTTTTCTCATTTACCTTAAAGGTTAAGGTGTCATTCACCACATCAATCATAGCTCTCCCTATTGCTAAGAATGGTCTCCACAAAATTAAGGGGATATCATTGTCTTCCTCCATGTCTAGTACCACAAAATCCACTGGAAATATAAACTTATCTACTTTGACCAACACATTTTCCACCACCTCTATGGGTGTTTAATTGAGTAATCCGCAAGCTATAACATCAGTTATGTGTATTTGACTCTTCCAATGCCTAACCTTTTGTATATGGAAAGGGGCATAAGACTCACGCTAGCTGTAAGACCCATAGTTTTAAATTCAAATCCCTGAGGCTTTTCAGCCAAGTTATTGATATTTTGTGAGTTTAATGCCCAAAAATATATTTTGATGCCCTGATTAAAATTATTCGTTGATAAATAAATTAAATTAAGTACGGTGAATCTTTTGTCAAAGAATAATTTATTTATGTTACGAAGAATTTAATTATGGGCAGTTTGGTTAAAAATCTCTCGGGTTGCTGAAAATTGCATCTGTCAATTGAGTTGTGACGAGAGTGGATATTTTTATCAAATGGTTTGAGAGGTTATGGGTGAAATGGTAATTTTAATAAATATCTAGATATTTTTAGATATTTGTTAAGTTATAATATATATA
>NC_021160.2:29816594-29816906 GCF_000331145.2 Cicer arietinum | reverse complement strand
ATTATTTCCTTTTTAATAAAAAGTAAAAATCGGACAAAATTAGGTGTCAACAAGCTGCCCCTTTTACTTAGAATTTACTTGAGAATCAAAGTAAAAATAAGTAAAGATAACAAATTCTAATTTTGTCCGAAAAATAATTTTTAGAAGAATTCGTTTCGTTTTCCCGACTTCAAGATGAAAGTCATTTTCTCGGCTTCGGGTGCGAGTCGTTTTCCCATCTTCAACATGTGGGTCGTTTTCTCGGCTTCAAGGTGCGAGTCGTTTTCCCGGCTTCAACATGCGGGTCGTTTTCTCGGCTTCAGGTGCGAGTCG
>NC_021160.2:29814822-29816386 GCF_000331145.2 Cicer arietinum | reverse complement strand
GGTGCGAGTCGTTTTCCCGACTTCAACATGTGGGTCGTTTTCTCGGCTTCAGGGTGCGAGTCGTTTTCCCGTCTTCAACATGCGGGTCGTTTTCTCGGCTTTTGGGTGCGAGTCGTTTTCCCGGCTTCAACATGAGGGTCGTTTTCTCGGCTTCGGGTGCGAGTCGTTTTCCGACTTCAACATGAGGGTCGTTTTCTCGGCTTCGGGTGCGAGTCGTTTTCCGACTTCAACATGAGGGTCGTTTTCTCGGCTTCGGGTGCGAGTCGTTTTCCGACTTCAACATGAGGGTCGTTTTCTCGGCTTCGGGTGCGAGTCGTTTTCCGACTTCAACATGAGGGTCGTTTTCTCGGCTTCGGGTGCGAGTCGTTTTCCCGGCTTCAACAAGCGGGTCGTTTTCTCGGCTTCGGGTGCGAGTCGTTTTCCCAGCTTCAACATGCGAGTCGTTTTCTCGGCTTTAAATTTACAAAATTTCATGAACGAATGAATGAATATGTCGGTTTTTATTAATATTTTTATTGGACACGACCATTCAAATCATGAATGAGAAAAACACTTATACTTTTTTTTTTTAATGTGATATCTTTGATCTGCTGTTTTTTTGTCGTCTTCTATTTTTCCTTTTCTTTCGTTCTTTCTATTTTCTTTTAAGAAGAAGAATTAATATTGTGATGTTAAGTTGGATCTCATGTTGTTGTCTGCCTTGTGCTGTAATCAACCTATACTATATCCGATTTTATTGCAATTCATTATATCGAGGTATGGTATATGTTTTACTTTCCAATACTTCTCATGCCATAGTCTGATCCATATTGTTGATCTTATCCTTACGACTATATATTTTTGTTTTTTTATTTTTTATTTTTTATTTTTTTTTGTTATTTTTCTTCTTCTCTCAGGCCGCTCTTTCGGGTTTTCAACCCAACAAATTTTTTGTGTACCCTAATTTTTGCCATGGTCGCCCTTTCAGGTTTTCAACCTAGCGGGTATTCATTATTTTTCTGTACCCTAATTTTTTCCTAGGTTGCCCTTTTCAGGTTTTCAACCTAGCGGGTATTCATTACTTAAGTGTGATATTTTTTTTTATGGCATATGAGTTTACAGGGAGGATTAAATCTTTTATATTCATATTTGTAAGGATAAAAGCCCTATCTAAGAAGGCTTTCTTCACGACGTATGGGCCCTCATAGTTAGGGGGTCCATTTCTCATGAAAATCCTTTTGAATGTGTAAGATTTTTTTTAGCACCAGATCTCCTTCCCGGAATTCTCGAGGACGTATTTTTTATTGTACGTTTTTTTTCCCAGTCTTTTCTGATATAATTGCCCATGCCATAAGGTTGCCAACCTTTTTCTTCAATTAAATTCAATTGATCGAAACATATTTATATCAATTCTGAATCCTCTAGTTTGACTTCCAATAATATTCTTAGCGAGAGGATTTCTACTTCAATGGGTAGCACAACCTTAATCGCATATATTAGGGAAAAAGGGGTTGCCCCAATTGAAGTGCGTATCGAGGTGCGATACCCGTGTAGTGGCAACGGCAACATCCCATGCCAATCTTTG
>NC_021160.2:29812642-29814310 GCF_000331145.2 Cicer arietinum | reverse complement strand
TTTTTTTTTTACCTCTTTATTCGCCTTAATTCTTGTTTAATCGAAGAAAAATAGGTTTTAAGGGAAATTTATGCTCCATTATGCTAGTATCCAAACCATACATATTCTGATATGACGAGATAAAAATATCTTTGTATTCCTGTAGAAGTTGGATTAGTTGATGATATACTTATTTCTTTAAGATAGTGTCGACTTTAACTTCCTTTCTATTTTAATCACTTTTATTGGTTCCTTATGGGGCATAATTCCCTTAGCTTCTTGTTTTACCGATTTTAACAATTCTAGGGGAAATTAAAAATCTTCTTCATTATCTTTTATTGCCAGGTTAGTAAGATGGTCAAAGTTATGTGGCTGGATTTTAGTACAATCATCTGTTAATGGATTATTCTCAAATATAGGAATTGCATTGAATACTATAGGCAACTTGATTGTCTCCCCATTCTTGATTTCTGCTTTGCATTATATGGATGAACCCAATTAGCGTCACTGATCGAAAGATCATCTCTAACTATTGCAATATGAGTTTTGTTTGTCTTTGATGCATTTTGGAAACTATGTTGACTTTGGTTGTCAACTTTGGTTGGTTCGTAATCTAAACTCCTTTTATCTTTATTCTTATGAGATTTCATCAGTCCTTTGAGAAGTTCTTCATTCTTCCTCAAACCGTATCATGGATGATGCCCTCTACTTAACATTAATTTAACCACCATAATAGTTGTGTTTGATAAATGTGGTTCTATTTTGCAGTTTCGATTAAAGCGGTGCCCACGAATTCTAGTGTTTGGAAGGAGGTCTCCAGAGCTTACTCTATTATCTCAACATACAGTGTGGTGGAAAACTTACTCACCAACGAGTCTTCCTCTTCTGACACAATTATCAGTTGGTCATATACCATATGCTTTACCTTTTGATGTAGGGTTGATGGCACCATATCGGTAGAATGGATCCATGGTCTCCTCAATAAGCAGTTATAGGCGGGTATGATATCCATCAAATGAAACGTGATTTCAAAAGTGACCGGACCTATTTGCATTGGGAGTTCAATTTATGCCATCATTTCTCTACGACTCCCATCGAAAGCTTTAACAAGGACTCCTTATATCATATGATCGAGGCACATTACTGATACGTGCAACGCTTTGTTATGGTCTCTCTTCGACAGACAGTTCGTCATCTATGAAGGTTAGATGATTGTTAGTAGTAATGTTATTTACGATGCCTCCAAATTTGTTAAGAGTGATATCTTGAGTGACGTGGGCTTCATTTAGTATTTTAAGTAATAGCTTCCTATGGGACTCAGAATTCATCATCAAATATATTAATCAAGTTTTTGTGGGGGCGACTTAGTTCTTAAATTAGAGGTTGAAGGCCAATCATCCCAGCTCTTAAATCAGAGGATGAGGGCCAATCATCCCTGCTCTTAAACCAGAGGATGCTGGTCAATGTCTCATCTCCTAAATAATAGGGTGTGTGTTAGTGTCTCAAATTTAAATTTAACCACTAAATATGAAATGTCATGAATGCATTTAATGAATGAACATTTTCCTTCATTTTCATCTTTTTTTATTTTTTATTTTTTTGCAATCAACTTTTTTTTCAATTTTTTTTTTTTTATTTCTTTCACCTCTTCACGAACATGATCCTAGACTCATGGAATAAAAATGTGCA
>NC_021160.2:29776602-29809260 GCF_000331145.2 Cicer arietinum | reverse complement strand
CTTTATATATATATCAAAATAAATTAACAACATAATAGTGATAATAATAGTAATAATGGTAATAATGAAAATATTAATAGGAGTGATGTGTTGTACATTGATTTGTGTATCGTTTTATTTTAAAGAAAACATTTTTTCTACTTTTATTTTTATTTTTATAAACTATAAAGGATAAAAATTCAAGAGCAGATCCGCGAGTCGGCGACGCATATGTGGCGCGGACCGATGGCAGTAATAATAATAGAATTTAAGATCTAATGCACAAGAAATAAAACACAATAAAGATGAGAGATCACAAATTTGATAAAGAAATAAACAATTATACAGCAATCAAATTGATTGTTATTGGTTGATTCCAAAATTTCTCGTGAAACCAAAAAAAAATTATTGTTTATATCATACGTGCATAGAATAGTAAAAAAACTCTATAACAATAATAATGTAAAAAAAAATAGACAAGAAGAGAAAAGAAAAGTAAGTGTTTACCGCGCTGGAAAGACTTTTTACTAGCTCGTTCCAATCTTCTCTATTTTCTCTCTATTATTCTCTCTTCTCTTTTATTTTTTTTGTGTTCTCAATTGTGTTTTTTTCTTTTTTGTCTTCTTGTGGCCGACTATTTATAGACTTTTGGGTATAGATTTCAAAAGACAAAAGAATAATTGTCAATTGATTACCATTAATCTATTTTTGTTGGTTTCTTTTCTTTTAATTGGCCACAATTATACCGATTCTTATTGTTATTGATTCATTTCTTCGATTTTCTTTTCTATTCAATTGATCACCATTATTCGGATTTTTATGACCTTCAATCAATTTATTTTTGGTTTTTTTTTTCATTTATTTTGATCATCATTGCATTGATTTTTATGACCATCAATTCATTTCTTTTCAATTTCCTTTATTTTTATTTCTTATTATTATTTTTATATTTTAGAAAATAGTCTGAACAAGAATTAGAGGCAAACAAGAACGAAAACACTTGTGATTGTTAAAAGCTTATATCCCTAATTATTTATTTTTATTTTTATATTTCTTCACATATAATTATATATTTATTATTATTATTATTATCATTATTTCCTTTTTAATAAAAAGTAAAAATCGGACAAAATTAGGTGTCAACATATATATATATATATATATATATATATGTTTGGAGGGAAAAAGAAAGGAAAAAGGAAAAGAAAGGAAATAGAGAGGAAGGAAAAAGGAAGAAGGGAAAACTAAAAGAAAATCATTTCCTCCTAGCCTTCGTGTGAACTTCTTCTTCTTCCTCCTTCACTATTTCGCACACCTAAACCCACAAATACAAATCTTCACTTTTCTTCCAGATCTATGCTATATGTTAATTGTTAATTTCGGTTGGTGACCCTTTATATTTATTGTGGAAATTTGGGCTTCGCCCTCATATGAGAACCAGGATCTTACCACTTGTTATTACCCTGTAGATGGGAAGGTAGGTTGGACACACCTGACTGGAGTTGTGTCAGGAGGATCTTGTTGATTATTATGACCTCGAAATAATCAGAATATATCAGTCTTTAATCAAATTAAACCAATATTACATACACAGTGGAATTATAATGCGGCATACACGATTAGCAATTAAAAGTAAAAAGATAAAGGATAGAATGCACCAAGATTTATCCTGGTTCAATTGTCAACGAGACAACCTACATCCAGTCCTGACAATCCAACTGGATTTCAGCTTTTTCTCCAATAGAAAGAATTGTGAATTGTTTACAGATTGTCCAGTTTCCTTGAAACCTATCTATCTCTCACAATCTCTTTCCTATTGCTCACCCTTTGATCCTTGTAGTCAACCAGCAGACTCACACAAAATCAAAGTACGGCTCCTTCTTGATGTGGCCTCTCACCCAAGAAGATCGCCACCAGTTTCTAGCTGGATTTCTCGCAGTCGTTTTCTTTACAAAATATTTTTATCAAACATAATAAAAGAAGTAGTAACAGAAGTCTTTCAATCTTGAACAATGTGTCTTCTCACAAATCTGGTTATTCAAGAATGGATTATGAGAACATTGTCTTTTCTCTCAAGAATACTTTTTCAGCTCTCTCAATGATTAAGGATAATCTTTTTGGCTTTGATCTGAAAAAGCAATATCAAAATGTTAACAATGTGTTGTATTGTGTTAATGAGAGTTTATGAGTGTTTATCATTGTTAATGAGAGAATGATTGAAAACAGTTTATATAGTTTCTGAACAAAAAGAAGTCTTCAATCTTGAACAATGTGTCTTCTCACGAATCTGGTTATTCAATGATGGATTATGAGAACATTGTCTTTTCTCTCAAGAATACTTTTTCAGCTCTCTCAATGATTATGGATAATCTTTTTGGCTTTGATCTGAAAAAGCAATATCAGAATGTTAACAACGTGTTGTTAAGAGTTCTTTAGTTTTATGAAGAATATTCAAAGTGTTGATTAGATGATTATGAGAAAATGATTGAAAACAGTTTATATAGTTTCTGAAAAACAACTTAATAAATCGATTTGCCAATCGATTCATTAAAGTTATAAAACATGTCTAATCGATTTGCCAATCGATTACCCTAGAAATTGGATTCTCACTGTGACTTGATCGATCGATTTGCCAATCGATTGGTTTCAATCAGTTTTTGATTTGTGATATGTACAATCGATTTGCCAATCGATTACCCTAGAAATTGGATTCTCACTGTGACTTGATCGATCGATTTGCCAATCGATTGGTTTCAATCAGTTTTTGATTTGTGATATGTACAATCGATTTGCCAATCGATTACCCTAGAAATTGGATTCTCACTGTGACTTGATCGATCGATTTGCCAATCGATTGGTTTCAATCAGTTTTTGATTTGTGATATGTACAATCGATTTGCCAATCGATTACCCTAGAAATTGGATTCTCACTGTGACTTGATCGATCGATTTGCCAATCGATTGGTTTCAATCAGTTTTTGATTTGTGATATGTACAATCGATTTGCCAATCGATTACCCTAGAAATTGGATTCTCACTGTGACTTGATCGATCGATTTGCCAATCGATTGGTTTCAATCAGTTTTTGATTTGTGATATGTACAATCGATTTGCCAATCGATTACCCTAGAAATTGGATTCTCACTGTGACTTGATCGATCGATTTGCCAATCGATTGGTTTCAATCAGTTTTTGATTTGTGATATGTACAATCGATTTGCCAATCGATTAGCCTGAAAACAGGTTGCCACTGACTTGTGCAATTTTCATTTCTAATTGTGCCAGTCGATTGCCTAATCGATTATACAATCACAAACAGTTATGTTTCCTTACACCCTTGTTATGAAATCAATTTCCCAATCGATTTACTCAGTCAATGATCAACTTTTGTTGATTTCTTGTGTTCCAAGCAATTTGTATCAAGTGTGTAGGATTGAATTGTTGTTCCTGAAATGTTGCTCAATTAAAATGTTAGATTTATCATATGATGTATGAACATTGTATGTTTGTTAATTATGTCAAAATTAGGATTCAAGGACTAAAGTCCAACAGATCTTGCGGGGCGCGTGGAGATCACCCGAGTTGTAAAGTTTTTTGAGTCATGATCAGATTAGACAGTTGTATAGGGACTAGAGGTCTTTCTTTTGTGGATGTATCTACAGTATGTTGGAAGACTGTACCTATACCAATATTGTCAGCTAGACTTTTACTTTGATGGGTCCATGTACCACTTTTTGATGTGACGTGGGGGAGTTAAAATTCTTGGGACAGTGCTTTTGTACAGGTGTCTGCCGAGAATACCCTATGGGTATGAGCTATGTCTGATAGGCCTCATAGTATTTTGATGTTTGGATACTTTGGATTTTTATTTCAAAAACTATTCCGCTGCTTGTAAATGTTGTTGACTTTTGTCGTTGTGTTACGACTTAAATATTTATCCAAAAGTATTTCCTTCTTTATTTCTTTGTTTTTATGAATTTGTTTTGAAAAAAAAATTCACTCGCGCAGTTAAAAATCGGAGTGTTACACTATCCCCAACATCACAAGGGCTTTCACAAAAGTTCTACCTCCAATAGCGCAAGGAATATAGAAGCTTTCAGGATCCTTGAGCTTAGGTGGCAGCTTCCTCTGTAGAATAACACTGCACTCTTCGGTAAGCATCACTATTTCACCTCCGATTTTCCTTTTCTTTGATAGAATCTCCTTCATGAACGTGGCGTATGTCAGCATCTACTCTAGTGCTTCTGCAAAAGGAATGTTAGTTTGCAATTTTTTAAAAACATCAAGAAACTTACCAAATTGTTTTTTAGAGTCTTCCATTTTTAATCTTTGAGGCAATGGAAGTTGAATTTCGGGCTTTGGCAGGGCTTCCTTTTTCTGTACCACATGTTCTTCCCCCTTTTCACAACCAATGTCCTCCTCAACTGATGTTGAGGTGACCATTTCATCCGAGTGGGTTGGAGCTGAAGCACTCCCACCCTTTTTGGATTTAGGTGGTACTGGTTCATTTACCTTGCCACTCCTTGTTGTCACGACATTAACATTATTTCTCATATTCAGAACTATGTCACTAGCAAATTTCCAAGTGCTTGTGGTTTTTCTGGATGGCTTTTGACTCTTCAAATAAAGAACTAGTGTTCGTTACTGGCTTCTCAAGAACACTTTCCAAGTAGGTTTTCGAGGTGGGGCTTGATTTGCTTGAGCTCTTTATTGACCTTGAGATCTACCATGTTGACCTTTCTATGAAAACTTTGGATGATTTCTCCAACTCGAATTGTACATACTAGATTAGGGATAATTTTGCATCCCATTGTTACCCATAAAGTTCACCTTTTCTGGATCTTCTATATCATCATCTGGTACTTCAGAAACTGCCATACCCTTCTTTATCTCAACGGTGATAACATCTTCTATCAGTTTTAAGAGAAATTTCCCTTGAGCTAACCCAACATCCATAACATTCAATTCCAGCATACCACTTTGTGACCCACCACCTCTATCATGCAACATCATTTGTTCATTTGATGCCACAATCTCAATAATTTTTCATGCTTCTGATGCAGTTTTGTAATTCTATGAACCACATGTTGTAGCATCCAACATAATTCTAGTGCTAGGCTTCAAACCATTAAAAAATATTTGCATTTGAGCAGTGTGGTCATAAGCATGATTGGGGCATCCTGCTAGTAAACTCTTGAACCTCTTGTAAGTGTCACGAAGAGATTCTCCTTCTTTTTGTTTGTAACCGAAAATCTCTTGACTTTTTCTAACGAACATGGTTGAGGGGAAGTATTGTTCCAAAAACTTATCTTCAAGGTCATCCTATGTGATGATGCTACCATAGGTTAAAGAATTAAGCCACTCCTTAGCATCATCTTTCAATGAAAGTGGAAATAGTCTCAACCTCTTGCCTTCTTTAGAGCAACCATCCATCTTCACTGTTTCACATAGTTTAAAGAAGTTTGTGAGATGTCTATTGGAGTCTTCGTTATGTTTACTGGAAAAATGAATCTAATTAAACTCTCGATATAGAGTGGAACTTATATTGAACTTGTTGACTGTAATTGGTTGGTTATGGATGGCCAACCGAGCACGGTTTTTATTTCGATTCACATACTCACCGAGGGTACGTTCATATGGTGATGGATTGGCCATCTCCGCAAATATGAAGAAATCCCCTAAATCCTCTTATTCCACTACTAATTGTATTTCCCTTTGTCTCATTTCTCGAACCGCCTTTGGATTTGCTTTCGCAGTTTTTTCTATTTCTCGAACCGCCTTTGGATTTGCTTTCACATACAAGGTTAGACAGATTGTGAGTAATGAACAGTTTTAAAATAAAGAAAAATAAATAATTAAGTAAAAATAAAACAGTTTTTGAGTTTTAAAACTGTTTTTAGTTACTAATGACAACGATAGAAAAGATAGAGATTATAGAAGAATTATAAGAAAGATTCATGAATGATTCTTGATAAAAATGCTCCAATGGTGTTAGAAACGGTTGTCATTGAGTTTCTCTGTTAAGGCACAAGTCTCCAAACTTCCCAATAGTCAAAAAGATACCTAAAAAGTGATTAAAAAAACATGTTTAATGAGTTCTTATTTGCGTCACGCGCCCCAGGCGCAGTTGTTTCGCTTCAAGCGTGAATTGGCATATTCATCAGTGCCCAAATGCTCCCCAAGCGCAGCTGTTGCACTTCAGGCGTAAATTGACAATTTTACCAGTGCAGAAATGCGCCTTAGACGCACAATTTTTTCTGTTTGACGTTATCTGCATTTGTGTCCTCTTTTGAGTCTGAATTGGATTCCGGTGTCTTCATGAAAGTTGTAGTTATGGATCGTAGCTTTCATTTGCACTTGGTTTGACTCCAATTGGACATCTACAACTCCAGATACGGCTGCAATACTCCACATTGGGCATCTTAATTTTTCACCAAAATTCAGCACTACACTAAAACAAAGAAACAACCAAAACTACAAAAAAATCTCTACTTAATCAAGAAAATAAGAACATAAAAATTTCATTAAATCCAACAACTAAAATAAATAAAAAATATATCAAATAACTCCTTAAATTAACTAATGATTGAAGATAAATAAGACCAAAATCAATGAAAAATATGCATATGATGAAGAGTCATCATGTACCTTGGCATGTTTTATAAGCAATCCTTTGAGTACATTCTATTTAGATTATGTGATGTTGATTATGCAGGTGATAAGCTTGAGAGAAAAAGTACTAGTAAAAACTGCACATTTCTTGGTTAAAATCTGATCACATGGTCACGCAAGAGGCAAGACACGATTGCTCTGTCCACGACAGAAGCATAATACATTTCTACAAATGGATGTAGTACACAACTTCTGTGAATGAAGCATCAGCTAGAGAATTATAAACTTTATGAGTAAAATTCCATTTTTTTTGTGATAACACTTCTTCAATTTATTTAACTAAAAATAATGTTTTACATTCCAAAGCAAAACATATAGAAATTAAACATCATTTTATAAGTTATTTTTTTGATAAGTGGAAATATATCTTTACAAAACCCCTTACTGAATATAGATTCAACTTTATTAAAGAAAATTTGAACATTGTTTCCATAACTGAATGATATTTTGATCTATACATGTCTTGCCTCTGATAGAATAAAATTTGCAAGTTAAATATATATGTTCTTCTCTAGCCAATTGATAAACTCTGGAGTTTGTGTAACTTTGTTTTAGTAATAATCTAACAGGAAATTATTCACTCTTTTTGTTTGATGAAAAAAGGTGGAAAATAGATTTTGAGAATAATTTTATAAGGTTTTAAAAATAAAACCTTGAATACTTTGATTTGAGACTTTCAAAAATAGGGAGGATGTTTTAGGTTTCTTTGCACTCTTATATTTATATATGTTTATAGTTAGGGGGAGCTTTGTGAATTATGCTTTATTTTTTATTATTAAATTGTTCACAAAAATAGATGTTTTGTTATCATAAAAAAGGGAGAGATTGTTAGAACTAAAATGGTTTAAAGAACAATTACTTATCTTGTTTTCATTATAACAAAAGATATTTTGTGGGAACAATTTAATGCACTAATGTTTTAATTAAGTGTGCATTTCCAAGAGCAATTGTTTGTGTAGGATACAAAGGAACACCAAGACTAAGCTTTTATATTCTACATTTATAAGTCTAGTGATACATATCTTTGTTGGTGCAAGCAATGGCCTGCTTCGATTGCCTTTGAAATACAAGCAAGCGTCTGACTCAGTTGCCTCATATGAACACAAGCAAGCGTCTAACTCAGGTGCCTCTGATGAACGCAAGCAAGTGTCTAACTTAGTTGCCTCTAATGAATGCAAGCAAACGTCCGACTAAGCTGCCATTGATGACCACATCAAGTGTATGATTCGTTTGTATCTAAATAAAGCCAACACTTTTGACAAGAAAAGTTGTGTGCGTCCTCTATAAATATCTTGAGTTTTCATGTTATGATTATCCTATCCTCTAATCATGTACTCTCTACTTTTTCTGATTTCATTAAAGTTACGAGGAATGATTTATGGGATTCAGTTCTGAGCTCAACGGATAAATTTATCTTCAACGATTCAGTTGTTGAAACTCGTGAAGATACAAGTTGTATTTCTGAAAGAAACTACATAGACCTTACTATTACCGACACAAACCTTAATGTTAGGAACTCTATAAAAGAGCATGTTTCCTTACTTAAGATAAGAAGTACAATCCACAATAATTTCATAAAACTACACGCAGCACATCAAGCAACATAACAACTTCGAATTATTCAAATTTTATCTAAGTGTTAAGAAACAAAAATTTGAAAGTGTTACATTGTAATCAACCTCATGTGAGAGAGATTTTTAGAAAAACCTAAACTCATTCATTTGTAACCTAGTCTGATAGTGGCTGTTTTTCCTCAACGGTTTGTAGGTGTGAAATGGAAGTTGGGAAGACTTAATTGGTTGAAGTTAAGTGTTGTAATTCGGTTTGAATTATTGGAGAAAATCATTTTAGGTGAATGGACTGAATGTAACTACCAGTTTAGTGGTGAATCAGTATAAATCTATGTGTGATTTACGTATTTCCTTTGTTTATTCATTTTGAGCTTTAACTTACCAAGTTTATCATAAAAAATCTTAAAACTGTAAAACACAATTCAAACCTTACTTTTTTATGTTTTTCAACCTTCAATGCCAATGGAGAGACGTAACATTCCAGAAAACTAGTTCAACTTCAAGGATTTTAAAGATATTATAGCTTTAAAATTTCATCCTGATGTGTTGGTTGGTAACCTCATTCCACCAATTTTTACGCATTTTAAATATCTTCAACTTTAATAATTTACATACCCCACTCAATTTAACATTCTGACCAACTTCAATTGCTCATTTTTAGATATCATCAGAGCTATACATGAACTTGGATATACCCAGGCTGTTCCGGGTAGTAGGAAAATTAAGGTGAATTTTATGCTACGGGATGGTGGGTGAGCATATTCTCCCCCATTTATTTCCTTCAATATTTTTTGCAAGTTCTTTATTTTCAGTTTTCCCACCTCAACTACATATATTTCAAAAATGTTAAATTTAACAACTTCCTGTTAAAAATTTATTAAATTGCATCTTCTACACAATGGTAACGTAATTAATGCAATATTGTGGGAAGATTTTGCTCTGCAATTCATCAATTGATATAAAAGTCTACGGCCACAATGCGATTATTACCAAACATGCCAAAATTAAAGACGCTGATGGTAATAACGAATCATACTTGTCTTGGAAAATTATTATATATGTTCTCTTTGATTTAACTATGTTCCAGTGTTATCCTTTATTGTCCATGTACTAATCCTCTGAGTGTCTCTAATACTTGGACTGGTACAGAGCTCTCTTTCGAACGAAACATGAAAGAAATTGTCGACTTCATTCCAAGGTTGTATTTTGGTCAGACAAACACTTCAATTAACATTATTTAACAAATTCCTTTTTTCATTGAATTTTTTTTTAATACAATACACATTTTATTTAGTTTGCATAAGGATGATCATACACAATCAACCGACTCTATCATGGCGACGCCAACACATCAGATTACACAACAATCAAGTGGCTCCCAATATTTGACTTCTAAACGGTTCATGTATAGTGCCAAGGTAGTTTACCTCGTTGAAATGGTCCTGCTTCCACATGTAACTTCGATAGTTTTGTTAACATTGGTTTTTGAGGCACTTACAATACCTTCCAATTAGATTAAAATATGTTCATAAATTTTTGTCTAACGGTTGCTATAGGATAGTCAAGGTGATTAACAACAAACATGGTTGATGCTTCAATTAATGTGTGCACTGCACAAAGAGTACATCTGACGACAAACCACCTTACACCTATATTAATCGTCATGAGACTCAAGCCCCAATCTCAAAGTAAGTCTCACAACTCAAGACAGTACAAATAAATCACTAGTTTTGAATTTCTTTTCAAAAAATTTAACGTCTTTTCCATCTAAATTAGTACAAATATATCACTATCTATTAATTTTTTTTAAAGTATGATGAACAAAACATACTAAGAGCTGAGAGGAAACCCCAAACCCGCAGTGATTAACAAAGTATGATGAACAAAATATTTGCAATTTGTAACAAACCACTTAATTAAAATCTATTAAAATAAATATTTTTAAAACTATTAACATGTTAATTTAGAAATAATGAATTTTAATAAAATGAGAATGTGCAAGAGGTAATATAGAAAATGTCTGAGGGTAAAAATGGATAATTTCCACTCGTTTTTCCTCATTTATTTCCCAAGAGAAAGCTGGAAAAAACATTCTCTTATTTCTTCCTTCTCGATTCCAAGAGCTGAGAGGAAACCCCAAACCCGCAGTGTTCATCAACTTCCCCAAATCCTCCATTCCAGAGTTACATAATTCGCTAGTAACCCCTACGAACCGCGAATTGGTTCGTGAGTACCGATTCGCGGTACTTCTGCGAACCGGTTCACCAAAATTCACGAACCGGTTCACCAAAATTCACAAATAATTCACTAATTTTGACAAACTTAGTTTATATAAACTTTAACTGCATTAATATATAACTTTAACTGTATTAATATATTACCACTTACTCCTGTACTAATGTGGTATAAGCAAAGATACAATTACTCTTGTACCAAGAATTGTTGTACTTATATAGATAATTCAACTTCTAGTATTTTAGAAACAACTGATGTGGGACTAATTAGAATTGTTGTACTCATATAGATAACTCAACTTTTAACATTTTAGAAACAACCAATGTGGGACTAGTATTACAAGTTCTTCCATTTTTTACATAACTCAGTACTCCCACTCTTGTGTTAAGACCATTAATTTTTTTTGTTTTTTATTTTAACATACCGATTTATATATTAAAACGTACCACGAACCGAACTGCGTACCAACTATGTATACCTCCCACGTACCGAATACTTTGAAGGTTACGTACCGCGTACCCGAACCCGTACCACGTATCAAAGAGAATTGAGAACCAGGTGACTATGCTCCATTCCTCTTTCTTTTTCAAAATCTCCAAACACATTAGTTTACTGAGTCTCGTTAGACTTGCTCTGACCCATTGCATGCACGATCTCATCGCTCAACCATCAATAATTGATCAAATCGTGTTGAGGAGAAGATAAGCAACAACAAGGAAAAACCACAAAATAGTCGGAGCACGGTGCGAAAACTGAAGAGGCAGAAAGTGGGAGAATAGAAAGCTACCCCAAATCAACTCGAATCGAAGGGAAAACTTCCATAGAAAGCAGTATGTTCTTTAAACAATTTTCATTTTTTTAAGGGGGTTTATGGGTGTCGGTTTTAATGAATTTTAAAGAGTTAAAATGATTTATTGAGTTTCTTAAAATCTGAGGGTAAGGGAAATTAGAAAGTTGTTAGATGTTTGTGAAACTATTTTTAGAATCCTGTATTTTTATATATGATGTGTTTTATGCATTGAAATATGTGATGTTATGAATTGCTAGAAATCTAAAGAATAGAGTAAATTTTGATGAGTAAATTCTGATTATGGGCATTTTGCCTCTTATTGTTGTTGTATGTTTTTGGACAATTTTCCTTCGATTCCCTTTTACTGTTCTGAGTATTTTTCCCTATGGTAATATTCTTCTATTTTTCCTCTGGTAACAATCTTCCATTTTACCTTTGATTTTCTCCTTCTACTTTGCCTCTACTGTGTCTCCTTTGTTTGCCTCTGCTGTTTCCCTTATGTCTTACTTTTGATCATGTTTCCTCTAACTCTACCTCTAGTTAGAGATTGCCACTAGTCATGTTGCCTCTGATCCAAACCTCCTCTAATTAGGTTGTCTCTGGCCGAGCTTGCCTCTGGTCACAACTTCCTTATTCGAATGTATAATTTAAAGTGCAAACTTCCAATTAAACGAATGATTAGTTATGGTTTTGTGGTTAAAATTAATTGATAATTAAGATGGTTGTTGTTTGTAATACATTACTAGTTTCATATTGCAAATTGTATGAACGAAACATACATTGCATACATAACATTTCAAGTGTAATGCAATCATCCAATCCTGACATTTGATCCGATGTCGCACACGGGTCAAATACAATTGATAAAATATAAATAGAGGTAATAACTTGAATCTTTTCGCAAGGACTTCTGATATAATAATAATAACCGAATTGAAAGTTGAAATTAAAAAGGGGTCTTTTAGATTTTTTATTTAACAGATGAGCAAAATGATTAATCCACTTATTTGAATTTCAGACCTATCACAGATTCTATCAATGAGTTTAATTTCTAATTCGTGATTCTATTCTTATTTGACTATAGACTATAGAGTTGATCAAACAAGCGCAATCAGTCATATGTGAATTCAGTTTCTTTGATTGGATTAAGCATCACAATCATCAAAATATTAAATTAACGTTCAAGCGCCGCAAAATTATAATTCAATTAAATTAGAAACCAAAACCAAGTTATGTCAAATAAATTTAATCGATCCTATTGAAATTCAATTTAAGCAATCAAAATATCAATATAATCAAATAAACAAGAATATAATCATGAATCGAAATTGACAGTGTAACCTGAATCTCAATGTGTTGATGAAACTCTAAACTCGTGGATTAATCTTATAAAATTAGCCTTCCATGAAATTGAAATAAAAACTATTTATTTCTTGTAGCAATTTGAAAAAAAATTCCTTTGTAGAAAAGAAACAAAACTGTCAATACTCAATATTGGGCTTTAGGGTTTAAAAAACAAGTGACCCGCTATTTAAAATTATTTAAAAAGTCCATATTACAAAATCTGTAATTTAGTCCCAGTAAAGTTCGACATTGGGCTTTTTTCCAAAACAAAAGTTGTAACTCTGATTTCTAGCTTTCCAATGCCTGCTCGTATGCGTCAATCCGATATCCAGAGCTCAAGTTATGGCCTACAGAGCGAACAGGAGTCAAAATGCAAATAATAAAATTATAATTCAAATTCGACCCAAAGTTTAGAAACAAGCTAAAAATATTATTCTAAGCTATAAAGAGCTTGTAAAATACCAAACTAAAAAGCTAGAAACATGTGCCCAAATGCTATGATCAACATTCATGAATCTAGTTCACAGTGGGACATTCATAGAATTGTTCCAAACATGAAACAATGGATAAAGGAAGAACATTCAGGATGTTGATTTGGGATCATGGCAAGACCAACTTTACCATCAGGTCTCAATTATCTTAATGACTCACATCAAGATAATTGGGAAACTTTTCTATACTCTAAGGAAAAGTCAAAGTCATAAAATTATCACATGTTTTAAGTAAAGAAAATGTGTCATTTGACACTTTATGAAAAGAGTTTGTTAGCATAAATTGCATATTGCTTCAGGATTCATGTGCATTTGTGAAAATAAATTTTAAACTATTTCTCCCTTTTTAGAACTCAGTAAGATTATCATCTCATCCCCTATTTTCTTATATTATAGCAGATAGAAGTGGTTGATTCCTTAGCTCCAACACCAAAGGAAGATTGATCATACTTGTTTTGGACTTATGATTTTCTTAAATTGTTGTTGTATGATGTATTAAGGAAATTATGTAATGAATTCAGTTAACTGAACTTGTAATTTATTTTAACAGTTCGTTAAACTTGAGTTGTAAAATATGTTATTTAAATGTAGTTACAAATCATGTTAATGATGTTTATTATTGATTTATAATATTTGCTTGTATGAATGTATTGCATATTCTGGACAACTGTTAATGAGTTTTACTCAATCTATGTCAAGTGGCAGTATAATAAATAAAAAAAATAGCATTGTCATTGTCATTGTCATCACCACTAAAGAAGGTGAAGAAAAAGAATTTTTAAGCTCAATCTCCATGGATAAATCTAAATCAAATGAGGATGTCTTGACACCTGAATTTTTAAGTTCTCTATGTACATCAAGACTATCCAATCACCATATCAAATTAAAGATTGATACATCTGTCATGTTGTTAAGAAACCTTGACCATTCTACGAGTTTGTGTAATGGAACTAGATTGATTATTACAAGAATCGCAAACCATGTTCTAGAAACAAAAATAATTTATGGAAAAAACATTGAAAATATCTTCTACATTCACAAAATATCAAAGTACTATCAGAATCTCCATGACCTTTCAAATTAATTTGAAGACAATTCTCTTAAATTGTTTCATATGCTATGACAATCGACAAATCTCTTAATTACGTTGGCTTATACTTGCTAAGATCAGTCTTTAGTCATTGTCAACTTTATGTTGCTAACTCCACAGTTCGTAACAAAAAAGGTTTAAAAATTAATCCATGATTCAGAGAAGAAATTCACACCAAATACAACCAATGTTGTATTCAAAGAAATCTTTCAGAATCTTTAATGTATAAGTTATCATTACAATTCATACTATTACCAAATAATCTATTTATATAATTTATAGAATTATATTACTTAAAATTATATTATTTATACAATTCATACTATTACCATCAATGTTATATTATTTATACCATGCTCTGAATTTGCTACAATGATCACACGTGAACGTGAATTTATATCTTTACATACTGATACTAGATTTGTGTTGATGGACATCTACAACATCAACCTCACTTTCCCGTTCAACACGTGGCAACGTATAACAAGTATTTAGAACTCCAACATTGCAATCTGTATAACCCAAAATTTGAAAAATTGACGGTTGATGTATTTGTTAGAGTAGCCACCTTTTTGCAAGGTTGTATGTTGAAACATAAAGCATTTTACATCCCTTGTTTAGCTCAATTGACTCTGTTATGGCTGAACTCCACATATTATTACTTTGACTTAGATACTAACAATCAATATTTAGAATTTTACATCCTTTGTGTAGCATATATTTTTCACAATTAGTCTATAATTAAATGATGATTCAACTTATTTGATTAAATGAAAATTATGACATCAACAATTCAACCTCAATTGACTACTAAATAAATTGAAAATAAAAAGAAGAAAATATCCAAGACAAACAAGAACGTTAACTTTATCTTCCCCTGCCTCTTCCTCTACCCCTTCCCCTTCCTCTACTTCTACCTCTACCTCTTCCTCCTCTTCCCGTTTGATAGCTGTCATCAGAATCCCTTTCATATGTGAACATGCTCATTCTAATATTCTCTGCTGCAGATTCACCAGGACACCTTTGTACCTGATCAAGATATAGGACATTGAAACAAGTACTGCAAAGGTAAAATATTGAACATTGATGAAAACCTAAAACAGCAAAATTCACAAACATCCATAAAACAGACCTGAGAACGTTCAAGGTTAAATTGATTCTGAAGCTGCCAAGCAAGATCCTCATCACGGCTAATATCTGGAACCTTGTCTTCATTACATGTCTTTGCTTGGGCCTTTCTATTTTCATATTCTTCCAAAGTAAAGACAACTTGATCTTCTTCTTGACCCTTGCCCCTATGTCTCCGACCCCTGGGATGTCGATCACGCGGATTTGGTTGATTCAGCTTCTGGAGTAATTTTTGGGCAGCTGCTTGATTTTGTACCGGAACAGATTCCACAACTGTAACAGAGAACAAATAAGTATTGGGAAAAGATTCAGCATATAAATTACTATCAAGATATATCAGAAATTAATTGATCTATCTTTAGATTTAATTTATGACATAACACTACGTGATCATTTGAACCATGCAGCCAATTCCACTTAATAGTAAAAGGCATTGATAGTTGTTGTTGTTGGTCTATTCTATATATCATTTCTATATTTTGTATCAAAATATAGGAATATTTATTTATTAAAATTAAATAAAATATAAACATTATCTATAAAAGATCTAAATTGAGCAATTTATTTTACTACAAAAAATACTCTTAAACAAAATATTATAGTTTTTCATCATCTACTATCTACTATGCCGAAAAGCTAAAAATAACGTATTGAAATTTAATGTCTTCAACTCTTTACTTCATCTCTACTTCGCCACATCTTTAACCCCTGCACAAGTGTCTTGAGACGTGTCCAAAGAGTGTGTTGAAGAATCAAGAAAGATCAGATTTCATTCTCTTTTATTTTATATTATTATGTTTATTTTTATTTTATAATTCTGTCATTATTACTCAATATTACTATTGTAATTTCTTTTCTTATATAAAGTGCTTAGGGCTATAGTAATAAAAAATAAAAATATTTTGCCTTTCACTTTCTTCATGGTATCAAGAGCTCTGGTTAGTGTTCTGTATAAGCTTTCCACAACCCAGTAGGGTCTAGGGCTAGGCGACAGTGGCAGCGGCCCAAGCGACAGTGGCAGCGGCCTAGGCGGCTGGAATGGTTCATCTAACAATGGTTTTTCCAACTTTTTTGGCCATGAGGGAACTTCTAATGCCCTCAAGGTTGAAATCCAGAAACTCAATGGAAAAAGTTATGTCGAATGGTCCCAAACCGCAAGATTGATACTAGAAGGTAAGGGAAAATATGGTTTCCTAACAGGAGAAGTGCAAATGTCTGCCACAACTGATCCGAATGACTGGTTTTGCCTACTGCGAAGGAAGTTTGGGAGGTTGCCAAAGAAACATATTCAGATATTTGGAATTCTTCTCAAATTTTCGATCTCAAATCACAATTGTGGCATGCCAAACAAGATGGAGATGTCATTACCTATTATAATGAGTTGATGACACTATGGCAAGAATTGGATCTCTGCTATGATGATCATTGGAAGTGCTGTGAGGACAATGTTTTGTTTCTTAAGAGACATGAGAACGACCGAGTATTCATGTTCTTGGTTGGGCTTAATAAGCGGCCTGATGAAGTCTGAGGCAGAATATTGGGAAAGATTGCATTGCCATCACTTCAGGAAGCGTTCCCAGAAGTTAGAAGAGAAGGGGCGAGACAAGGTGTTATGATGGGTAAGACACCTTTGGTTTGTGAGGTTGAAAGCTCTGTCCTAGTCACTAAGAATGAAGACGGGAAGAGAGATGGCAAGAAACCATGGTGCGAACATTGCAAATGTTTGTGGCACACACGTTATATATGTTGGAAGCTCCATGGAAAACCTCTAAATTGGAAGAAAAAAAAAGAAACGAAGGTCATGCCCTCCAAGCTGGTACCTCTGATCAAGAGAAGCAGTCTCCTTCAAGCTCATCTCCTTTCACCAAGGAACAATTAGATCAATTGTACAAACTCCTTGAATCTTAAGCTCCTTCTTGCTCTATAGCTCAGAGAAGTAAGTTTCCAAATATTGCTATACTTAGTGTCACTCCCAGCCATACTTGGATTATCAATTTTGGTGTTAGTGATCATATGACTGGGGAGTCGAGTCTATTTTCTTCTTATAGTCCTTGTGCAGGTAACTACAAAATTAAAATTGGCTCTCTTTCAGCCATTGCAGGGAAAGGTTCTGTTATTCCGTCACTTGTGTTAACCTTAACAGATGTCTTACATGTTCCTAATTTATCATGTAATCTATTACACATTACTAAATTAACAAAGGATATCAATTGTCAAGTTAACTTCTTTCATTCTCATTGCACTTTTAAGGATTTGACCACAAGGAAGATGATTGGCAATGCTAAGGAGAATGGAGGACTCTATTATCTTGACAATGGACTCGACTTCAAAGACCAACCAAAAATAAGTACCTGCTTTGAATCTATTTTTGTTTCTTCTAATAATGATGATATTATGTTATTGCATTTACGGTTAGGACATCCTAGTTTTTCGTATTTGAAACATTTGTTTCCTAAATTATTTTCTAAGAAGGATCTGTCTTTATTTCATTGTGAAACTTGTGAATTTGCTAAACATCACCGTTCTTCTTTTTCTACACAACCATATAAACAATCAAAACTGTCTGTAGTAATTCATAGTGATGTTTGGGGTCTTAATAGAATAAACATCTTTTCTAATAAAAAATGATTTATAACTTTTCTTAATGATCATACTAGAATTTGTTGGGTTTATCCATTGAAGAAAAATTGGAAGTTGGACAGGTTGTCAAAAATTTCTTTAAAACCAAACAAATATTCAAGTCTTCAGAAGTTACAAAGGTAAAGAGTATTTTAATATACTTTTGCCCGATTTTTTTCTTGCAAATTGGGTTGTTCATCAAAGTTCTTGTGTTAATACACCCTAACAAAATGGAATTGCAAAGAAAAAGAATAGGCATCTTCTTGAGGTTGCTAGAGCTTTACTATTTGCAAATAAGGTTTCAAAATATTTGTGGGGTGAAGCTGTTTTAAGTGTATCATATTTAATTAATTGAATGTCATCTAAAGTTTTAGATAATCATACCCCTCTTGATGTTTTCGAAATTATTTTCCTTTGACTAGTGTCTCTGTTGATTTGCCACTAAAAGTTTTTGGTTGCATTCTTTTTGTTCATGAACATAAACACCTTGACAAACTCGAGCCACGAGCAACAAAATATGTGTTAACTGGTTACTCTCCAACTCAAAAGGGGTATCGGTGTCTTGAACCAAAATCAAAAAGAATTTTTGTAACAATGGATGTTACTTTTGTTGAAAATCAACCATTTTTTACTGACATTCATCTTCAGGGGGTAATTTTAAGGAAGATTCATCTTTACTTTTGAAAACATCATTACTTTAAGTGATATAGTGTTGTCACAAAATTCTGAGACTTATATTGATGCACCAAAAGAAAATGTCCAAGAATCTATATTGGAACTCAATCCACTTACGAATGAGGTTTCGACAGATTCGAGAGAGACAATTTCAAATCAAAATCACAATGATCAAATTCTTGATTTCAATAATAATGAAGGACCGCCTGAAATGCCACAACATAATGACTCAGATAAAGAGACACAAAGCATGTTTACTACAAATGACCCTACTTGGAAGGGAAATGTCTTTTGAAAGAAGAAACCATAAACAGAGAAATGAAGGACCCATTCTCCGACCCTTCCAAGATTCTGAACCAATAGATAATCCAACACATCATCTTGATACACGTAAATCTTCTTCAGTTCTTAAGAGTCATGTCGAGTATCCCGATATAGACCTTCCTATTGCAATTAGAAAACCTGTTAAATCATGCACTAAGTATCCTTTTTCTAATTATGTGTCATACTCAAAATTATCTTCTTCATTTGCTGCATTTACCTCTAAGTTGCCTGTTGTAGAAATTCCAAAAAATATAAAGAAGGCTCTAAAAATTCCAAAATGGAAGGAAGTTGTTCTTGAGGAGATGAGAGCTCTTGAGAAAAATCAAACTTGGAGAGTCATGACGTTACCTACAGGAAAGAATATTGTTGGTTGTAGATGGATATTTACTGTGAAATATAATTCTGATAACATAATTGAAAGATACAAGGCACGCTTGGTTGCTAAAGGGTTTACTCAGACATATGGCATTGATTACTCAGATACTTTTGCTCCCGTTGCCAAATTAAACACTATTAGAGTTCTCTTGTCCTTGACAGTAAATTTAGATTGGTCTCTTAACCAACATGATGTAAAGAATGCATTTCTGAATGGTGATTTGGAGGAGGAAGTATACATGGATAGTCCACCTAGCTTTGAAGATAAATTTTGTTCAAATGTGTGCAAACTACAAAAATTCCTTTATGGTCTCAAGCAATCCCCAAGGACTTGGTTTAAAAAATTCACTCGGGAGGCCAAAAGGCAAGGATAGATGCAAGGACAATAAGACCATACTATGTTCATAAGTTTTGTAATGTTGGTAAAATTGTAGTTCTATTTGTATATGTAGATGATATTATTCTCACATGAGATGGCATTGTTGAGATGGAAAGATTGAAGAAAAATTTGACAAAAGAATTTGAGATAAAAGATTTAGGCGTGCTTAAATATTTTCTTGGTATGGAAGTTGATCGCTCAAAGAAGGGAATTGTTGTTTCTCAAAGAAAATACATCCTAGATCTCTTGGAAGAAACTGGGATTTGTGGGTGTAGAGCAGCAGATACTTCTATGGAATTAAATGCTAAACTTTGGGAGAAAGGCAGTGTTCCAGTTGAGATTGGAAGATACAAAAGGTTAGTCGGCAAACTTATTTATCTAGCCCACACTAGACCTAACATCGCTTTCTCTGTGAATGTTGTAAGCCAATTCATGCATTATCCCTATGAAGAACACTTGGAAGCAGTATATCGGATCTTAAGGTACTTGAAATCCAATCATGGAAAGGGTTTGTGCTTCAAGAAAACTAATGACAGAGAAGTCTCTATATTTACAGATGTTGATTGGGCAGGATCAATTATTGATAGAAAATCCACCACTGGATATTGTGCCTATGTTTAGGGAAATTTAGTTACTTGGAGAAGTAAGAAACAAGGGGTTGTTGCTCGAATAGTGCAAAAGCTGAATTCAGAGCAATGGCTCCAAGAATCTGTGAACTTTTATAGATTCGTAAACTCTTGGACGAATTGAAAATGAAAGTTGATTCACCCTTAAAATTGTTCTGTGATAGCAAAGCAGCACTAAGTATAGCTCACAACCCTATATAACATGATAGAACCAAGCACATTGAGATTGACCGCCATTTCACAAAAGAAAAAATTGATGTTGGAATTATATGTCTGCCATTTGTGACTTCCAGCAAACTGCTGATATCTTGACAAAAAGTTTGGCAAGACCCAATTTTGAGCGACTTATAGCCAAGTTGGCCATGACAGATATCTATGCACCAACCTGAGGGGGGGTGTTGAAAAATCAAGAGAAATCAGATTTGATTCTCTTTTATTTTATATTATTATGTTTATATTTATTTTAAAATTTTGTCATTATTACTCAGTATTACTATTGTAATTTCTTTTCCTATATAAACAGTTTAGGGTTGTAGTAATAAAAAAATGAAAGTATTTCACCTTTTACTTTCTTCAGAGTGTCTACAGTGTGTCGAAGCAAAGAGAAAAAAAGAATTTTTTGAGACATTTGTCTGAGTAGTCTGACACGTGTCGTGCGGGTGTTCCACAACGTGTGTCAGACACTGAGACACACCTAATCTCAGAGGTGTTTGTGCTTCACAAATTTTGATTGACTAGTTCAATCTCCATAGATTCACATATGCTAACGGGACACAAGAACTCTCCATGTTAAACTCCCTTTGCTCCATTATTAATGTAACATTTGTGGAAAAAAATTGAATTAAAATGAGTATCATTTTTAGTATTCAATGAAATATTAATTTTTTTTTTTTGCAATTATCCCCTCTAATTAATATCATGTGTATCACTTTCAACTATACATTTACCATAAAAGTGACTGCAACAATGCTTATTAAAGATAATTTGGTAAAATTGTTGTTTTCTTTCTTTCATTCATAGCTTATTCTTATTTATGTGAAATAACCTAGTAAGACGATCATACTGAGAGGGTGTATTAAATTAAACATCTGAACTACCTAATTCCTTCCCATGGCATTTGTATATGGGTTTTGAATAAGGGATGTCAATTATATGTTGACAGTCCTCTATCATACGTTCATATGGCAAGCAGATACCATTCCAAGCATCAAAAAATGATAGAAGAAACAAATATACTAATGAAAGTTTTCTTTCTGCATTTTATTTTAGATACACCTCAAGATTACTATACCATTAATACAAAAAGAAATAAGCAGAAAAATATCAGGAAAAGGAATCACCTTCTTTTGGCCTTGTCCCCGAACTACTAGGTTTATCTTCGGCTGTTTCTGGATAAAGGAAAAAATATATCAATACAGGTGCAACTTCCTCGTTCTGGTTTAATTTTAAATGCACCTCAAGGGGTTACGTTACTACATAAATAATATGTATGTATATAAAGAAATAAGCAAAAGATCAGAAAAAAGTTATCACCATTTGGCCTTGTCCCTGAACTTCTAGGTTTGTCTTCAGCTCTTTCTGGAGGCAATTTGGATTTTAGATTTGCGTCCAAAATATCTTCTTTGAGATTAAGGTCTTGCTGGATACGAGTTGGCCTCATCTCAGCTCTACCAGCCACAGCAATGGGCTTACTACTTCTAGAGTTATTATCTGCATAACCTACAGGAGTTCACCTTTGTCAACTCTAAGCAAACAATTCATGTGTTCAATCAATCTTGTACTTGAAAGTCAAGTTTTAAGTAACTAAAAAAAACAGAAGCACAAAATAAAAGGATAAAGAACAATTTCTCTTCCATAGCAAGGTAGTGAAAATACAACTCCATCACCCCAAAGACAGTAACCTCTACATTCTCTACTTGTAAGACTTGAAAAATAACTGATTCCCCCACAGCACCCTTCGTAAAATTCCACAATACTCAAGACTCACACCTGTCAATCCCAACTAACTTCTTCCCAAATGTTGATCACCTTTGTTCTTCCTCCATTAAAGCACCCTTAACCCAATAACATATTTGGATCTGCCACAACGATCGAACCCGCAAATTAGGTGAAATTGATAGGACACCAAGGCCCAGGGTGCTAGCTGACCTAATCAGTAGGGCCCAAATCACATGAGCGCAATTTCCAGAAGGTGGCATGGGAAGTGTGACCCTGAGTCAGTTAGGATATTCCCTGAAATTCAGGAAATTCCTGTTATAAGAGAGATTGTTGGGGATTGGAAAATGAATTCAGAAAATTGTTAGAAAAACTGTTAGGAGAGAATTCTCTAGTTAGGAGTTCTTAGAACTCTAGTTTATTTTCTACATATTCAGTTTTTCTACCTGTTGAAGTTGTGGAATTTTAGAGAAACAAAGGAGAGAAAATAATAAGGCTTTGAATATTATTGATAATAGCTTTATGCTAACTTGATTACAAAAGACTCAATACTAATCTCTATCTATAGCGAAACATAGACTCAATCCTAAATTAGAAACAAATCGTAATAATAATGAGAGATATTCTAAGATATCTCTATGATTATAAATTTATATAAAAAATAACTCAAGATACTCTAATATAATATAATACATATTATAAGATATTTTCTAATATTCTAATACTCCTTTCAAGCTAAAGCTTACTAAACTTTAGCTTGAAAGCTTTAGCTTGTTATAAAAAAACAATGTATTGCTCCGCAAAAGAATAAAAGTAGATGGAAAGACAAATCAGGAATGCAGATGAAGTCAGAGAGAATTGCTATAAATATAGCTTAGCCAGATAGCTGGATTGATCATCAGCCTGAGAGAAATTTATCGCAGGCAATTTAACAAAGCAAGGTTGATCCTTCTAAAAAAAAACTGCATTTGGAAGCTTCAAACCAATAATTTCAGAGACTTAAAATATTTAAACATGAATTTGCTTCAAGGAGAGAGAGAGAGAGGCATACTTCAGAGAGAGAAAGGTAAGGCCAGTACATCTGGGACAAAGATGGGGCCAATGTATCTGGGACAAATTGCCAAGCTATATGCATGTCGCTCGATAGAAAAACTTACAACAGATCCAGAACCAGAAAGGAAAACCCAATCTAGACAACTGAAACACTATGCTGGAAGACGAACAAATGTGCCTGAGCTCAAAGCTGTTGGCGGCAGTTGGTGGGATGAACACGACAGATCTTGGAGGCACATGACCGCGTGCGGAGAAAATTTTGGCCTAAAAAATATGGGATGTGTAGATTGGGAGATTCCGCACACAGTGAAAGTAGTTGTATCAGAAAACTTGCAGGAAAGTAGTTGTGTCAAAAAACTTGCTGGAAAACTTTTCCAGCAAGATGGCAGACGGCAGATCTTGGAGGTAGGAGCTGTAACTGCAGCCCAAAACTAGAACACGAGGGCACATTCAGAACCAGGAGGCTGAGGCAAGTTCAACGAAAGAGGTTACGTCTTAAACGACTGTCGAAATGCGCGGCGACGCGTGGATTTTGATAGAGCAGAGTAGAAATATTAATGATGAATGTTATAGTATTTAATTAAAATGAAAATCTAAAACTGATTACAATGAGAAAACCAGAGCAAAAGCTCCTCAGTAGAGAGAGAACTGTTATCTGACTGCCTAACCGCTAAGGTAATAATAACTGTTGAATGCATGATCTTTTCCCCACTTCCCATACTCCTTTTTTATTAGGGGAAAATACTAACTACCTACCAAGTGGCCACTACTCCTTCTCTCTCTTTTTCTTCTTTTCATACACTCTCCAACTTTTAGACTTAGCGTAGTTCACACCCACCAACACATCACCCTCATTTGAGTTGGGCTTAGATAACATCCTATCATCACCCCCTCCATCAAACACAGCCTTGTCCTCAAGACTCAAATCTGGGAATTGACTTTTTAGCAAAAGTTCGTCCTCCCACGTAGCCTCACCCACATCAAGTCCCTTCCATTGAACCAACAACTCTCTCCTATGTTGTCCAGCTTCAAATCTGTCTCTCCATGACAGAATATTTTCAAGCAGAATTTCTCTCTTATCAGCCTCCAAATTTAGTGGCAGTTCAGGCGTGACCTGATAATTCCCAACAGCCTTCTTCAATTGTGAGACATGGAATATGGGATGGATTTTGGAATTCTTAGGTAATTGTAACTTGTAAGAAAATTCTCCAACTCGTTGAACCACTTGATATGGTCCAAAAAAACGAGGAGCCAGCTTGTGATGGATCCTCCGGACCACTGACTGCTGCCTATAGGGTCTTAATTTGAGGAAAACCCAATCTCCAACAGCAAACTGCACATCCTTTCTCTTCTTGGAAGTGGTTTTGCAAGTGCGAGTGGTTTTTGGGATTAACTTGGAAGTGGTTTTGCAAGTGCTTCAACAACACTGTTTTGTGGTCAAACAACAAAAGTGTACTTCTGGCCAAAGAAAAGTGGGATATGTTGGCCATGTTATTTCAATTCAAGGAGTGGCAGTGGATCCTAACAAGGTTAGTAGTGTCCTTAATTGGCCTATTCCAAAAAATGTGAACCAAGTGTGGGGGCTTTTGGGATTAACTGGTTATTATAGAAATTCATTGCAAATTACGGAAAGATTGCTAAGGCTCTTACTGAACTAACAAAGAAAGACGGATTTGAGTGAATGCAGCAACTGCAACTGTTTTTGGGCAATTGAAGATGGTTGTAACTTCAGCTCCTGTTTTAGTGCTTCCCAATTTTGATATTCCATTTGAAATTGAATGTGATGCTTTAGGGAAGGGTGTAGGGGTTGTTTTAATGCAATTAAAGCATCCTATAGCCTATTTAAGCAAGGCTGTTTCAGGTTCGAAACTGAATAAATCCACGTATGATAAGGACCTCATAGCATTGTTGCTTGATATCCAACATTGGAGACACTATTTGTTGGGCAGAAAATTTGTAGTGTATTCCAATCAAAAAAGCTTGAAACATTTGATCAATCAACGGATTACGACGGCAAATCAACAAGAATGGATTGCAAAATTATTGGGGTTTGATTTTGAAGTGGTATAACGTGGGTGTGGAAAATAAAGTGGCGGATGCTTTGTCTCGTCAACATGACGACTTGGAAGTAAAAATCTTGGTTTCTTATCCGATATGGCAGCAAGGAAAGGAATTACAGGCGGAAGTTATGCAAGATCCAGCATTGAAAGGAGGGGCCTTATTTTACAATTGAAATGAGAGGTCTTATTTTACAAAGGCAGGTTGGTGATTCCTGCAACCTCTCCTATCATTGACACTGTTAGAATATTATAAAATATCTTATAATATCTTTTATATTATATTAGAGTATCTTAAATTATTTATTAGGATCAATTTATAATCATAGAGATATCTTAGAATATCTCTTATTATTATTATGATTTATTCCTTATTTAGGATTAGGTCTATTTTTCTCTATAAATAGAGATTAGTATTGAGTTTTTTGTAATCAAGTTAGCATTAAGCTATTATCAATAATAATCAAACCCTTATTATTTTCTCTTCTCCTTTTCTCTAAAATCCTACAACTTCAACATGGTATCAAAGCCTATTTTGATCCTCCTTTAAGATCCTGTCCCTATTCCGTTGCCGAGTTCCCAACAGTTAGGGAATATAATTATAGATTCTCTTTTTTCAACGTGACATTCCTTTTCTAAACCATTATCGTGTTACATTCCGACACCGGTTTCACTCGTTTTCCGTTCAGTTTGCTAATGTCGCCGCTGCCACTATTTCCGGCGAATTTTCCTGCGAACAACGTCGTCATCTCCAGATCAGGTCATGCCTGAAACCGCATCACCAAAAGTTGTCACATACGCTCTCACGCGCTGCTAATCTCTCATGCGAGTAGATCTCACCCGTCGTCGTCTCCACAACATGTGATGGCACGTTTTGACGCCTCTTAGTTGTTGCTTGGTCGGTCAATCGCACCTCAACCTCATAGTTTCGAATATGCCCTCGTATTCTAGTTTCGGTCTACGGTTACACCTACTACCTTCAAGATCTGCTGTCTACTGCTGCCTTCCATGTGTTGTTGCTGCTGAAAACGTTTTCCAGCAAGTTTTCCTAAACAACCATTGTCTCTCTTGTTTTGGATGCATTTTCTCACTTCGTTGATCGATCATGGCTTCGTTTCATTAGAGTCGCGTTGCTTCCTCTTTAGTGTTTGTCATGCAATTAAGTCCTTATTAATAGATTATAATAGTGGTTTCTATTCCCACCGACGATCATTCCAGTGGTGTCCCTTTTCCCACAGATGAATCATATTAGTGATGATTTCTTCTTCCGTTGATGTTATTCTGACGATATCTTTTATTTTCATGACTCACTTTATTTTGACAATTTGTCCCAGATGCACTGGCCCCATCTTTGTCGTAGATGTATTGGCCATGCCTTTCTCTCCCTGAAGCATGTTGCTCTCTCCTTGAAGCATATTCAAGTTTAAATATTGAGTTTCCGATATTATTGGTTTGAAGCTTCCAAATGCAGTTTTTAGAAGAACGGGCCTTGCTTTGTTCAATTGCTTGCCATGAATTTCTCTCAGACTGATGGATCATATCGGCTATCTGGCTAGGCTATATTTATAGCAATTCTCTCCGACTTCACCTGCATCCCTGAGTTGCTTTTTCATCTTTTTATTATTTTGCAGAGCAAAACATTATTTTCTTGTAACAAGCTAAAAGTTAGTAAGCTTTAGCTTGAGGGGGAGTGTTAGAATATTATAAAATATCTTATAATATCTTTTATATTATATTAGAGTATCTTAAATTATTTATTAGGATCAATTTATAATCAAAGAGATACCTTAGAATATCTCTTATTATTATTATGATTTATTCCTTATTTAGGATTAGGTCTATGTTTCTCTATAAATAGAGATTAGTATTGAGTTTTTTGTAATCAAGTTAGCATTAAGCTATTATCAATAATAATCAAACCCTTATTATTTTCTATTCTCCTTTTCTCTAAAATCCCACAACTTCAACAGACACGTTGAAGGATTTTCATTCATCTCGAAGTGGAGGACACTCTGGTTATCTTCGTACATATAGAAGAATGGCAAAGACACTTTATTGGCATGGAATGATGAAAAGGGTGCAAGAATTCGTGAAGGCTTGCGATACATGTTAGAGACAAAAGTATGATGCAACTACCCCTAATGGTTTACTACAACCCTTCCCTGTTACGGAAATGGTATGGAGTGAAATCTCAATGGACTTTATTGTGGGCTTGCCAAAGAGTAACGGGTATGAAGCAATCTTAGTAGTCGTCGATCGTCTTTCCAAATATAGCCATTTTATTCCATTGAAGCATCCTTTCACGCTCATACTGTAGCTGTTGTATTTGTGAGGGAAGTCGTAAGGTTGCATGAAGTCCCTGACTCTACTTTGAGTGACCGTGACCCCTTATTTGTGAGTATTTTTTGGAAAAAAGTTTTTAAGTTGTTGGGAACTGTTTTGAATATGTCTTCTGCCTATCACCCCCAAACGAATGGACAAATGGAGGTAATTAATCGTTGTTTGGAAGCTTACCTTTGTTGTTGTGTCGGAACAGCCCAAATCTGGGTCACATTGGATCCATTGGGTTGAATTGTGGTATAGCACTACATTTCATATTTCTACAGGTTTCACTCTTTTTGAGGTCGTATATAGGAGGAAACCACCGTTTTTGGTTCACTTTTTGGAGAGAAGACTAGAGTTGAGGCAGTAGCACAAGAGGTGAGGGACAAAGATAAAGCTCTTTGTCAACTCAAATACAATCTCAATAGAGCCCAAGAACAAATGAAAGTATATGCAGACAAGAAGAGAAAAAATGTGTATTATAAGGTGGGAGATTGGGTATTTCTTAAACTAAGGCCTCATAGACAACATTCTATCATGAAGAGAATTCGCCAAAAGTTAGCCCCATGGTTTTTTGGACCATACTAGATTGTGCAGAAAATAAGAGAGGTAGCTTACAAGTTGCAATTACCCGACTCATAAAAAATTCATCCTATCTTCCACATCTCTCAGTTAAAATAGGCTATAGGAGTCTACTCTCAAACTGAAGAGCTTCCCATCAGTTTTGAGGTCAATAAAGGTGAAGTGCAGCCTGAGAAGATTTTGTCTTGGAGAGATAGCTTTGAAGAAGGGCAACACAAGAGAGAGTGGTTAGTTAAATGGAAGGGTCTTGACGCTGGTGACGCAACTTGGGAGGATGAATTGCTACTCAAAAGTCAGTTTACAGACCTTAGCCTTGAGAACAAGGCTTATTTTGATGGAGGGGGTGATGATAGGACTGAAATTGGACCAAATCCTAATGAGGAGGAGGTCTTATCAGGCTGGAATGATGAAAGGCCCAAAGTTTGGAGGGTGTATGATAGAAGGAAGAAGAGAGAGAGTAGGGAGAATGTGTGATGTGACAGCGGTCCTAGGTTGTTAGGATATTCCCCAATAAAGTAGTGTGTGGAGGAAAATTGTAGGTGTCAATGATTGTAACGTCAGTGCCTAGTAGGGTCAGGCAGTGAGAGACTAACCATTGTCTCTATTGAAAAGCTTTGCTCTGGAAACTTCTATCGCTATTTCCATATTATCATCTTTCAATAATATTGAAGCATTCCACATTTACCTTCTACTTTCTGTTAATATTACTCTGCTCTATCAATGAATGAAGTTAAGCTAGCAACTTTGGAACCCACTCCATTTTAGCAGAGATCGCCATTCTACGCTAATGTCTCCTATCTCTTCAGTGTTTGGCGCTAACATGGGGATATCCAAGTTGAAGATAAAGGGATGAAAAGGTACAATAGAGTGGCTATAATTTTAAGGCATGAATATTTTCTCTGTGATAACATAATTGAATATGTTCAACGTCTTGAAGACCTTGGTGCTTTTGAGTGTACTCCTAGATTGTTGAAGAAGCTCCTAACTCTTGATATGGTTAAAAAGAGCTGGTAAAAGCTTACCAATAGTGATACCAATAATGTTCAATTTCCCATATGTTTAATTACCTTGCAATGAGTTTCTCCCATGATTCAACTCATTTTCAAGGCCCATCTTGGTTTCTTTGGCTATGGAACCAAAATGTTATGTAACAAAAAACAGAAGTGCAAAAAAAAAAAAACTGAACAAGTCACTAGTATTGACTATCACTAAAACACGTATGCTAAAGCAAAGTAGAGAAAATAAAACTACAAGACACCAAAGTGAGTGAAAATTCAATTCACTACTTGTAAGACATGAAAAATAATTAATGCTCTCTCTAAACCTTAGTCCCCTTTCCCAAAAAACCCTCATTACCCAAGACCCATAGATATAACAAATCATAAAATGTACTAACACCACCCCAAAGAGGAAGCACGTGTATTATGAAATCCAAAAAGGAATAATGTGTGTACTGCTCAAAACTAAACTGATTGTTTTGTAAGTTTCTCAAATATTGCAGGTCAATGTAGTCTACTCTGTCATGTAGTACTAACAAACAATAAGTAGTCTACATGGAACTGATCTTGATAAGAGACAGTTAAAAGTAACAATCATGAATGTAACAACATATAATGATGTATTCAACTATGCGCTCATAATAATAAGCATTGCTTGATTTTGGACAACAATTACTATCAACATAAACACCATGTCCGTTCAAAGAAGAAGCGAAGCATGCACTAGCAAGGAAAAAAATAAAGAAAGACAAGATATTTTTTCTTTTTGACCTGAGGAAGATCCAACCTGCAGCTTCACAAATGGAGGAGGACCACCTGTATCGCGATCCCCTAGCTGTCTTAAAGATGACCGAGAGAATCCTGAATATTTTTTATTCATCTGCCATTCTTCATAGAGTGATTGAACAACACCTCCTAATACAGTCAATGCTTTAGGATTTAAGCAAGCTATACCACTGTGAACCGGAACTTTATTTTCCAAACGAATCTGTATAAAGCAAACACAATACTATCATATATAGTAAAAGTGATTTAAGAACAAAAAATACAAATACAGATTCACATTATTAAACACATAACAGAGGAGAGAAAGATACTCTCTTTATATACTTGAGATCTTAAATAGATTATCAATTTAACTAAATATTGTTAAATACAAATGACATGTCAGCGTGTAACCGTAACTAAAAACAAGGTCAGCAATCAAGACACATACATTATTATCCACAGAATTAAAGCTACAAGAAATCATCAAATTCAAAATATGCATCAACTCACAGCAAATCATGCCATCAAAATTTGCATGGCAATATGTTAATCAGTGTAACTCTAAAAAGTTTATTATAGAACTGCTAATGATAAGAGAAACCATGAATCGCCTTCTGCAATAGACTTCCAGCCACGAGGGACCTCACATAGTCTTAAAAGGGATCTGCAGCTGCAAATGTCGCAACATCAAAGTGTTTGATGTCTCTGCAATTGTGATTGCATTATTGCAATATCAAGGATCACACATGACCATAGCCGTGATTTAAAATTTTGGCATTGCACAGTCACAGCAAAAGAAACATCACACGTTACCTTGGTACCAGGAACAACACTGTCAGGTATAAATGGAATGTGAGAGTATTCTACAGCAGTTATCTCGGAGTGACCATCTGTGAGACACAATCTCAGAAGTCTCCGACCACTTGAATTTCTTGAAATGTTATCCATGCTGCTCATAGATATATCCCTCACCGAAGATATCTATTAAAAACACATAAGTTTACTCTTTAGTAAGTCTACTCAAAAACTGAATTGCAAAACTTAAAAACACACGCAACCCCTCATAATTTTCATCAGCCAAGTACTAATACTCACTATTTATATTATTTTAGATTTAGATTAGAACATTTAGCTTTTTCAATATATATATATAAAGAGAAGAGAGGGATAGTAATTTTACCTGAAGGACTTTGGGTCCATGGATATAAGAAGAAGGGTTACGAAGAAGGGTTGGTTCGGGTAAGGACTTGGCTCCAATGGATCTGAGATCAGAATTGAGGAGCTCCGACTCTACAGACTCTAACACCTTGGAACCGTCATCGGCTAATGCGGTTTGAATAACGATTACTGCCTTTAGATCGTCGGTGTCTTCCAAATACCAACCCTTTCTTCTTAGGGCTTCTATTACCATTGCTGATTCCGATGCATTCGAATTCTCATGCATTTTCCAGCTTCTCTCCCGTTTAGAGGACGAAATACACTTCAACTCTACTAATTGACTTGGGTTTAGGTTATGCTTTTGCGCTGATTTCAAATATTATAGGTTCAGAGTTGTTTTGGTTCTATAGGGTGTAATTTGGTTTTTTTTTATTTTTTTCGAAAGAAGAATCAGTTATCTAATATCAAATGTTGAGATACAAAGATAAACATGAAAATTGACATTGAAAAGAGCAATTACATTAGCCTCTCTCTAAATAAAATCAACTTATAAATAGGAATTTGGTTTTAATACTTTTTTTTTCTTCCAATTTCGAGTAAATAATCATTTTAGTTTAGATATTTGTCATTTATAACTAAATGTATTAATTAGAAACACATTTTAAATATATTATTTTATGTATTAAATTGACCAATAAAAAATACATTGAGTACTAAAAATATGTTTGGTTGGAAGAGTATGAAAAAAAATTTATGTTTTAGTGTTTGGTTCAAATTTTGAGAGATGAGATGGACTCAATATAACTAAAAATCTTCCCCATTAAAATTTCATTCGTTGAACCAAATTGTATAAATTAACTAATGAAAAAGTACATTTGAGGACTAATTAACTAACAAATGATACATTTAGATTTATTTTTATAATTTGAATACTTTCAAGATCTATTATGGCAATGTCTCGTACATTTAAGAGTTAAAATTATTATTTACCCTACAATTTCATATTTTTCATTTTTAGTCTTTGTTAACATTTATTGAAGAGTAAATATTTAATTTGATCCCTCATATTGAATGTTCGTATTAACCTAATCTTTCATTTTATCCATTTTATTGATATTCTAGAATAGTTTCTAACTTATCAAAATATTTATGTAGTTAGTCTTTTGATTTAAAAATTAATTTTTTATACTAATATGTTAGATTAATAACATGTTAGATAAGATCCATATATTGGATCTTCTCTACTTGAGAAGAATTGAAATTAATTTTCTCACTTGAAGGATTTAAATCATTCTAATCGAACATAGGATTGACAACTTATGATCCTATGAGAGTATTGTCTCAAATCGGAAACACCTTGTTGTTTTATTGTGAAACTTAAGTAACTATTCCTAAATAAATTATAAATATGTTGAATAATTTATGTCAATTAGATAAGAAAAATATAACATCATATATATATATATATATATATATATATATATATA
>NC_021160.2:29764798-29776169 GCF_000331145.2 Cicer arietinum | reverse complement strand
TATATATATATATATATATATAAAGCATAACTATTATGTAGTCTGTTGCAGTGTGTTCAGTGGGACCCAAAAAACACAACATCAAAACAAAGAAAAACATACAAACGTGAGGCCAATCGACCAACTAACAAAAAGGATGAACTCGATATTGGCTAAACACTATATACACATATCACGCTTGTCATCCTGTCATTACATACTTGTATTGGATATTGTATCAGGCCCGTAAAGCACATGGTCAATAGACTTTAGTGATCCAATATATGACAGATAGTTAGCGTGGAGGGCTAGTAGGAATGTGGGAAATATTGTGGAGTGGAGGTCGAGAATAGGGGGTCATTACCGAATATTAGGGATGGAAACCCTAGTCCTAGGCTATATAAAGCGAATTTGCAATTACGATTAGGCATTGCATCAAATCAAAAAACACTTACCCAAATTACCTTGAGGACTTGATCACGGTAAAATATCGGCTAGTCCTCAAGTTTCTACTCAAGAATAATACCTTTATAGGATAAATACCTAAGGGGTAGTAGGATATAATGAAGAAACTTCAGGCTCACTAGATTGAGCTAGAACTTGCTGATCCCTTAGAGCTCGCTTCTTTGCACATCCTCGACCTCACCCCATGTGCTTGGACAAAAAGTAAATGGTAGTCGTGTTCAATTCCACCCTCTTGTCTCTTGCCCAGGTTATTAAGCGTGTGATCCTCGTGGAAGATGTTGTGAATATCCAATAAACTATGAAATGGTAGTGCTTGAGTGATGTGGACATGTTTGTAGAACGTCACCTCTATGCATCTAGTGCTCTTGGAGATATCGGTCACAAACTAATTGTGCACTCTAAAGTTGACTCTTGCTGCCCAATGATGCCACACTCTAAGACTTGAATTTTATCTGGAAAATATTTTTCGAGCAATGAATATCAAATTCAATTATTTTAAATAATCAAGTTATTTTTGCATAAAAATAATTCTATGTGTGAGTTGTTTGAAATTATTTTTTTGATAATTGTATGCATTGTTAATCGAGGTGATTGACACGGTTCGTAGTCGAGGAGTGAGTGATGTGATTAGGCACGCTAACAGGGCGGGGTGGGGGCGGATTTTGCTCCCGCACCCCCGCACTGGATTAATCGGAGAACACATGCATCTACTCCCCTTCTTAAGAAGGTGTGAAATTTAAGCCACATCCACGCCTGAGTTTTTCCCCATTCATACTCACACCCATTCATATATATAAAATTATAAATTTAAATATCAAATCTATTATAATTAACATAAAAATAATTATTATTAGAAAATAAAAATTAAAAAATACTTTCTATAGAAATGAGATTATAATTTTTAATATCTAAACAAATATTAACTATATTCAATATGTACATGTATATAAAATTTAAAAATTACAATATTATTACTAGCGAGACGAGTTCAAGTGCGGGTGTGGGGTGAATATCAATACCCTCAAACCCCATCCTCGCCCCCAAATTTTAACTTTGGGGAAAACCCCGACCAATCAAAGCGGATTTTTCTCGCCCAAATCAAGACGAATTTGGGTGATTACCCGCAGGTGTAAGTTATGTTGTCATCCCTAGATGTGATGTGATTATGACTAAGTGTTACAAATAAAAATCCAAAACGATCTTGGTTAGTTAAAAACAAATTATTTCTTAGTGATTAGTGATAGTGAGTAAGAAATAATAAAAGATAGGGATAAGAAGATCACACAATGATGTATCCTAGTTCACCCAAGGTGGGCTACGTTCAATCCTCACAAATTGTGAGTTTTTCCACTAATGTGATTCGCACAAGAACATTCTTGCTTTCACACAATCTTTCTTGATCAGTTGCATAATTCACCTTTAGACCTTGAAAGGATTTTTACAGTTGTCTTTCAGTCCAGAAAGAATTTTTACAAGTTACCTTTTAATCTCTAAAAGGATTTTACAATATACTTTAACTATCTAAAGAGATAGACTTGAGGTTCAAATGATGTTGGGATAAACGGTTGTATGATCATAATCTACTCAACACTTGTTTGAGATTGATTTTTAGTAATGACTCAATAAAGAGATCCTTGAATATAGTGAGAGAGAGCTGAATTTTTTGCTTGATTGAAGAGTTTTGTTTGTTCGAGTGTGATTGTTTGAGTAATGTAATGATTTTACTAAAAACTCTCGTTATTGTCTCCACTTTGATGTTTCTTTTATAGACATGGATAGGGTTAGAAATGAATCATTATAGTTGTTACTAAACTTGAGGAAAACATTTGTTTCAGAGTGAGATTTAATACACATGTGTGTTATTTAATCTAGAACGTTCTTCTTTGTAACCAAAACATTTTTGGTTAAATGTTGAATGGAAAACATGGATGAAGAATTTAGTAGTTGTTTGGTGTTAGTCATTTGTTTTAGAAGCATGTTGAGCTTTTTGCAAAAGGTGCAGCAGCAATGTCATTTCATCATTGTTGTCCTAACTATACTTGTTCATAGCTCATCAATCTGGAGATGGATCTGATCATTGATCTTGATGTTATTTTGCTTCTTTGGGCATTTACCTAGACTCTTGGGCTTGATTATTGTTTTAAGTAGTCTTGGTATTCATTTATCTTAAGATCTGGACTGTAGAGAATGGTTCATTTTACTTATGTCCTTAAAACGAACTAACTAGGATGATCTTGATTACCCAGAATAATCTTGTAATCAATTTCTAGTTCGGTTAAGGCATGATGTTCTTTGATTTATATCGTGGTCTGATCGTTGATTTTTGTATGAATGTATTTGATCATCTATCTTTAAATAAAATAGTAAAAAACACAAGTTAAATAACAACATAACCAAAATTATAATTAGAGATTAAATAACTTGTTTGTTTATCTTCAAAACACTTGATTTGAGATTTGGCCTCAACAATCTCCCCCATTTTGATGATGACAAACATATTAACTAGATTTTAATTTTGACTCTGATTCAAATGTGATATTATACAAAGTGCATTTGTTAAAAAGCTCTCCCTTAATTTCTGCATTTATTAACAAATATTTTTAAACAAAAATATTTTTCTTCATTAATAATAACAAGAGAGTTCATACATATAGTTGAAACAAAAAAAAAGGTCAAGTGAAGAAGTACATAATGAGTTCAAATACTTCTTAAATCTAATTTATTTTTCTCCCCATTTGTCATAGCAAAAAATGGTGGGAGGAACCAAAGATATAGCAGATTCAAAAAGACAAAGATGGGGAAGAGCCCTTAGTAGATGAAGATATGGAGGGCCTCGGTAGATTAGGAAGGTTAGAGGTGGATTAGGTATAGGTCTTTCAAGTCCCAACTTGGGAGCTAGTTGAGTAGCCATCCAATCCCTTAAGATTTCATTCTCCATATCTTGATAGACTTATCTATCAATGATAGTTTGAAGAGATGTAAAAAATGTGGGGATATCCTTACATGCTTCTGAGGTGTCCTTTTCTATCTTGGTGCATTTTGGAGGATGAGGGACTTCATCCACATGTTGAGAAACTAGAGAAGGTTGTCTTGGAGAAGGAACAATTGAAGTGCAGAAAGATGAATGTGTGGCAAAAGCTGAGCCAATAGTAGGGAGATTGTTGGACATATACTATGCTCGATGACTTGAGGAATCATAAAGGTCCATATCCAGAAAAGCAAGGTATTTGTTAATGCCAAACAAGGAAGATATGGATTTGTGTGGGGAGACAAAAGCTGGAAAAATTTGAGATGTTATATCATAATGAATTTGGGAGCAAATATGAATTTGAAGAATTGGATTCTGAAGTGAGTGTGGCATTGGGATACCAAAAGCATGAGTATTTTCAAGTGGGGTGGATTCATATTTGAGTAGTAGTGAAAGGAAAAACACTATGCTAGAAATGAGAACGTTCTTGAGGAATGTTGACTCCAAAGCTCTTAGTATTTGGGTTTAAGGATGTTTTTCTTTCAGAATATTTTCTTTTGTTGGAGCCAAGATAGAAAAGAGATTGATCTTGAGGGATACACATAGTTGGTGGAAGCAATGAATCTTTCATCATGTGGGAGATGTTTTTGGAAGATAATTTTGAAATTTTGATGATGTTTTTTTCATTTTTGAGAAGATTGAAATATTTGAAAATTTTGGCGAGAACTATACCAAAGGGAACATTATTCCTTTTGTAATTTCGATTGGTGGAGGCTATCATGTTATGCATGATGATGTAGGGGAGGTTGAGTTTTTGGCAGTGGATGAGGTGATAAATGATTAAAGCATCATGGTCAGAGACATAATCGTGTCTGCCACAGTGTGGAAGAATGGAATGCTGAATGATATTGTTGAAAATTTTGGGAATGGGTTTCAAATATGCAAACACAAAGTTGGTTGAGCCAGGAATGAAGAGCTCATTGAAAAATATATCTTTGTTGACATGTAGAGTAGAATACCCATCTTTTCCAAAGATGGTGGGTCTTTTCGTGTGTAGATGCAGAATTTTAGCCAAAATTGTAGGAGTGAGACGAATTTCAACCCCTTTTAAAATGGGGACAAGTAGAGCTTTGTCAGGGAAGGTTTAAGCTTTGTAGTAGAAAACACGAATGACATCTAGATAGTAAGAGTCTGAGATTTCCAGGAACTCAGACCAACCAATAGCATCAGTGTGTTGTTTGATTGAGATTCCTTCAAATTGAAGGTTATCAAATACAAAGACCCGTCTAATCCCAATGGGTCCTTCAGCTCATTTGTTTTGAATGACTTTTTGGTATTTGGTTTAGATAGGGGTAGGACAAGGATTTTGGAAGTTGTATTATGATGAGGTTTTGGTTGGGTTTTAGGTTTCCATGAAGAATGTTCTGATGGAGTTGATCTGAGTGGAGAACGTTCTGATGGAATAGTTCTGGATGGAGAACATTTTGCACTTTTGGTTTTTTGAGCAGACTGTTTGGAGAGTTGTTTCAGTTTTTGTTTGGCCATAAAATGAGATAAAGTGGGGGATGATTTTGTTGATTTTGAGGGCAGCATTGTTGGTGTATGTTGAGGAAAGGATTTTGATTTTTGTGATGATGATTTTGAAGTGGGAAAAAGACGTTTTACATATTTTGATGATGAAGTATAAGGTTTTGTGGATTTTGGTGCTGAAGCAGAGGTTTTCAAGGTTTTTGGTGTTAAAGCATAGGGCTTTGATGATTTTGGTGGTGATTGAGAAAAAGGAGCAGAACGTGAGTGAAGGTGGGGAACCAGGTTCATAATCAAAGATGGTATAGATGGTCGTATTCACACTTTTGGATTGTTTAGAGATACTAACTCCAACCATGATTCTCATTAATCTTCGTTTAGATGGAGGATTGTTTGATGGAGTTTTTTGAGGTTTTCTAAAGATGTGGTGGTGCTTGACTTGTGTTTGGGAGGATACATTGGAATAAAGGAGGGGTTACAATGGTGAGAAGGGCGAGCAAAATAAAAGGTGGACTAGTTTCAGGAGATGATGAGAGATAGTAAGATAAGGTGCTTTTAGAGGGATAAATTTCTAAAGGGTAGGTTGTGGTAGAGGAGATGGTTATCTAGATGGAGATGGAGTTTGTTGGAACCAAGTTGGTTTTATACTTAGAGTTTTTATGTTAACATAAGTATTTTATGATAACATTATATTTGACTTCATAGAGTATGAAAAAAGATTCATGATTTTTGAAACAATTTAAAATAAGATTTGATTCAGATTTGTAATTGAAGAAAATATTTGACCAAGTTGAAAAGGAGATATGATCAACATCTTATCACAAGAAGATATGAATTATTTACAAAAAGATTTGATCAAAATTTATCTACAAGAAGATATGAGTTATTTACAAGACGATTTGATCAAGATTTATCTACAAGAAAATATAAATTATTTACAACAAGATTTGATCAATATTTATATACAAGAAGATATGAATTATTTACAAGAAGATTTGATCAAGATTTATCACAAGATATGAATTATTTATAAGAAGATATGATCAAAAATTATGTTTTAAACCTTCAACGTATTGAACATCAACTATTTTCTCAAGGTTTTCTTTACCTATAATACCTCTTCATTTTATTTTTTCTGATCACTATTACCAAAAGTTATAGATCCTCCATCCTTCTTAACAAAGGAAAGAAAACGTTGTTTATCTCATGTCATATGTCTCGAGCAACCACTGTTCAAGTACCATAGTTTTTTCTTGACATTTTGAAATCAAACTACATTTGATATTAATGGATTCTTAGGTACCCATTTGGTCTTGGTTCCTCGAGGGTTAGATTTTTCTCTAAAACTAGATTTTTTTCTTAAGGTGCCAATTTGGTTCGATATGCCCAATCTTTGAACAATAAGAACATTTTCTTATTGCTTTTGGAGAAAGTTCTAACATGATACCATAATGTTCTTCTTTTTTGAGAGGTCATCTTGATTTGAATTTTTCATCCCTATTTTTGAAAAAAATTATGTAGAATCAAGATGTCAAAGTTTATTAAAATACAAACATTTTGTTTTGCATTTATCTTTTTTTTTTCTGGTACAAAAAAAATCAGAGTTTTTGCTTTTGAGATTTGTCATAACCAAGTCCAGCTTTATCAAATATTCCTATCTGAGTGCCCATATTTTTTTTAAGAAAGTTTCAGTGGATTTAATAAAGTTGGACAAATCATTTTTAAGATTCTCAATTTATGTTTTGAGCAAAACGTTCTCCTTTCGAGTTGTACAACGTTCTTAACACTAAGATTCTTAAGATGTTTTAGTATGGGAATCCTATAGGCTTTGAATGACTTTTCTGAGTTCATCGTTCTTGGGCTTTCTCTTTTTCTTTGCAAACTTATTTTTAATGAACCATATTTTTTAGCAAGAAAATTTAATCATTTAACAGATTATCAAGTTCTTTTTCCATTTGTTCACATAAATGACATATAAAAAATGATTACCTCATCGTTTTTTGAGTTTCCCATTTGACACATATTGACTTCTTGATTTTCTTCTGCTTCTGATTCTTCAGAATCATCCCAGGTGACCATCATGGATTTTTTCATTAATAGTAATATTTTTGGTGCCTTTTTGTTTATATGACATTCAGTTTTGTAATGTCCAAGTTTGTTGCACCCGTAACATGTAATTTGACTTTTATCTATGTCAGTTTTAGAGTTTTCCCTTTTGTTTGAAAAGCTTATTTTGATCCGATCTCTTCTTCTCATTATTCTTTGAATGTTTCTTGTAAGAAGAACTACTTCCTTATCAGCTTCTTCTTGACTAATTTCTTTCGAGTCTTCCCTTTAATCTTGTTGTGAAAATGAAATTTCTTGAAGCTTTTAAGACTATTATTTTGCCTTTCTTTATTGGTTTGTCCTCTTGCAGCAGTACTTCATGTGCTCTTAAAGTTCCAATGAGCTCTTCTAATTCGAGTGTCTCTTGATTTTTGGCTTGACTTATGATTGTGACCATTGGTCTCCATATGGTATGGAGACATCTCAAATAGTTCAAACTCAATGGTTTTTCCTTCATCCAATAGTTTCATCAATGGTTTATCCTTTATTCATCCCAAATAGTTCAAACTTCCATACACCAATATCATTTCTTGTTTCATTGACTTGAGTTGTTCCTTCACGATGAGTGATTTTCTCAAAAAAAAAAAAAAAAGAAGAAGAAGAAGAAGAAAAAGAAAAGGCAAAAAAGAAAAACAAAAAGAAAAACAAAATTAGTTTGTGTACTTTGATAAATAATATCTTCTTGGTTCTTTTGCCAATGTTTTAGAATCTCCACAATGAAAATGTGAAGAAAAATAAAAAGTGGTAGAATAATTTGAAAATTGATGCCTAACTCCAAGTAGTAAATCCTACTATCCCAAAATGTTCTACCTTTACCTAAGCCACATTACAACCCGAAAGTCCTCAAAAAGTGTATGTGTTTGGTGCATTGTGATTGCTAACTAGAATTTTTTCAAGCTTATGGTAGCGTGATGCATGTTCTAGGATTTGAGTGATAAATTCATAACCCTTGCTAAACACTTGAGAGAAATTTTGGTGAGATTGTGCAAAGAGAGAGTTCAACTTGATGAATGAATGCTAAAGTATACAAATTGTGTTGTTTTTTTTTTATAAGCAACCATAGAGCATGATGAATGTTTTGTAGTAGCTGGAACTTTGAGAATTGAGTTTGATTTGATTTGATTTGAGAAATTGAGTTTAAGTTTGATTTTAACTGTGCCAAATCTGAAATTAATTATTGCTTGAGGACAAGCAATAGATTAAGTTTGGGGTTATGATGACTCTTCATCATATGCACATTTTTTATTATTTTTAGTCTTATTTATCTTTTATTCATTAGTTAATTTAAGGAGTTATTTGATATATTTTGTTAACTTTATTTCTTAGCTTTAATGAAATGTTTATGTTCTTATTCCCTTGATTAAGTAGAGATTTTTCAAAGTTTTGCGTTGTTTCTTTATTTTAATGCAATGCTGAATTTTGGTGAGAAATAAACACGACCTATGTGGAGTATTTCAGTCATATCTAGAGTTAAAGATGTCCATTTGGAGTCACAAAAACTTGATAGCGTTTCAGAAAGTGTAATGAATCGTTGCAAGTAATAATAAAACGGTAGTGCTGAGGGTCGAACTCAAAGATTGCGTTTTACTATTGAATTATATTTAATTACTAATATTGAACAAAAAGTTCTGAATTTGATTGAAATAATATTGAAAATTAACAGTAATAAAATTGATCCTTTATAATAAGAAAAATGTAAGGGATGAGTTTCACTTCGAATCCAACCTTGGTGTCTAATTTGATCCTAGTTACTGAATTAATACTCATTTAATTCTAACGATTTTCAAATTCCACATAGAGCATGCTCAAACATTTATTTTCCACCACACACATCAAATTTAATCCACAATTTACATTAAATTCAATCACCACAAATTTCCACAAAACTCAAACATAACACATGTCAAACTAATTTTCACAAACCACAACTCAAACCCATCAAATTTCTTTTCCTCAACAACACACATAGATGAATCAAATTCATTTTCCACGAAAACACTCATCAATTTCACCAAAATCTTAACTCCAAACTTTCACCCATAAAAGCATTAAATTCATTTTCCCCAAATCTACACTTCAAATCCAACAAATTTATTTTCCACACAACCACAAATAAGTCCCTAAATGCAAACTAAAAGTTTGGAAGGAGCTCGTACCTTAACGATAGCTCTAACACGCGATTACGGTACAGTAATTAATTCCGGTTAAAACTTCATTCACGTCGTCGCTTCAAAAGTTAATTCACTAGCACCGCAACGTGGAGATGAGCAACTTTCTCTTCTGTCACCTCTAAGAAAAATTGAGATTTGAGTTTAAGTGGCACACACACACACACACACACACACACACACACACACGCACACGCACACACACACCCACACACACGCACACACGCACACGCGCGCGCACACACGCACACACACACGCCCAAACACATGCCCACGCACACACGCACACGCGCGCGCACACACGCACACACACACGCCCAAACACATGCCCACGCACACACGCACACGCGCGCGCACACACGCACACACACACGCCCAAACACATGCCCACGCACACACGCACACGCGCGCGCACACACGCACACACACACGCCCAAACACATGCCCACGCACACACGCACACGCGCGCGCACACACGCACACACACACGCCCAAACACATGCCCACGCACACACGCACACGCGCGCGCACACACGCACACACACACGCACACACGCACACACGCCCACGCACACACGTACACGCACACGCACACACGCCCACACACGTACACGCACACACGCACACACGCCCACACACACACACACACACACACACACACACACACCCACATGCACACACCCACATACCCACACCCACACACACACACACACCCACACGCACACACACGCACACTGTAAGACCCATAATTTTAAAGTACACTTTATGTATTTTTATGTATTTTGGATTTTGAGCTCGGAGGCTTTTTAGCCAAAGTTGATAATATTTTGAAGTTTATATGATCAAAAAGTTATTTTGATATTTTGATGAATTACTCGTCGATGAATAAATTAAATTAACTGCGGTGAATCCTTTACGGAGAATTTAATGCGTTACGGGTAAAATGGTAATTTAACAAATATCTAGATATTTTGAGATATTTGTTAAGTTATATTTAATATATATTTATGTTTGGTTGGAGGGAAAAAGAAAGGAAAATAGAAGGAAGGAAAAGGAAAAGAAAAGGATATAAAAAGGAAAGAAGGAAAAAGGAAGAAAGGAAAAACAAAGGAAAGAAAAAGAAAGGAAGGAAAATCTGATTTTTCCATCTTCTTCCTCTGTCACTCACGCGCACCAATTTCCTTCTTCTCCTTCATTTTCGTCCTTCTTTGCTTTCATTCTTCAAGTTTAGAAACCCAAAGCTTGGTGAGTGTTAGGATAAGGATTTCTTAACTTCACTCTTCCTCTTTGATTCGAAAACGAAGAAAAACGGTATTAGAGATTCAAACACAAACCCCTCTGTTTCTCCTAGATCTAAGCTTCGTTTCGCGAAGAGTTACAAGGGAAAGTTTCTCACTACCACGCTACGGTGCTAGGGGACCAATTTGGAGGCGACGTTGCGAGCGAAGATTTTTACCGGTTTTACTCGCGGTACCGGAAACCCACGTTAAAGCTAACGTTAAGGTAAGGGCTCCTTCCAAACTTTTAGTTTGCATTTAGGGACTTATCTGTGATTGTGTGGAAAGGATCTTGTTAGGGTTTGAGTATTGATTTGGGGGAAAATGGATCTAAGACTTTATGGGTAAAATCTTAGAGTTAGGTTTTGGTTATATTTGATGGATGTTTCGTGGAAAATGAACTTAACTCATTTGTGTATGATTATGGGTAAATGAAATTTGATGTGTTTGAATGCTATGTTGTATTGATTTGTGTTCGTCGTATTTGACGTGTTCTAAGTTAATACCGATGAAATTTGATGTGTTTTGGTGTGGATTGTGAATTGAATTTGATAAAATGTTTTGAGTTGGTTTTGTTGTGAAATTTGAAAACCATTAGAGTTAAACGAGTATTAAAAATGGGGAATCTTTTAATATCTCGGTTTACTTAATGTGTGTTTGTGAAAATCGTTTAAGTTAACTGGATATTAAGAATGGGGAATCTCTTAATGTCTGGGTTACTTAATGTTGTTTTGAAAAATCGTTTAAGTTAACTGGGCGTTAAGAATGGGGAATCTCTTAATGTCTGGGTTACTTAATGTTGTTTTGAAAAATCGTTTAAGTTAACTAAGCGTTAAGAATGGGGAATCTCTTAATGTCTCGGTTACTTAATGTTTGTTTTT
>NC_021160.2:29756606-29761606 GCF_000331145.2 Cicer arietinum | reverse complement strand
TCATGGTCTGATATGATACTTGATGGTACTTCGTGTAATCTTACAATATCAGCAATGTAGATTTCAGTTAGCTTGTCTACCTTATAAGTGGTCTTTACTGGTAAAAAGTGTGCGGATTTAGTCAATCGATCCACTATCACCCATATAGAATCATTATTTCTCCTTGTTTTCGGCAATCCAGTATAAAATCCATGAAAATGTTGTCCCACTTCCATTCAGGTATATCTAAAGGTTACAACATTCCAGCAGGTCGCTGATGTTCCACTTTCGCTTTCTGACAAGTTAAACAAGTTGATACATACTCTGCTACATGTCTCTTCATTCCTTGCCACCAATAATTCTGCCTCAAATCCTGATACATCTTTGTTGCTCCAGGATGAATACTCAATTTTACTCTTATGAGCCTCTTCTAAAATTGTTTTCCTCATATCTGCAATTTCTGGTACACAAATCCTACCATTACATCTCAAAATATTATCTGGTCCGATCTTAAACTCAGTTGTCTTCCCTTGCATTATTAAGTTCCTCTTCTCTTGAATTAAGACGTCATCTTGAGAATTCACAATGTCTTCAAGTAGTCCACTCGAAATCTTAATCATTCCAAATTTCAAAATTCTTGGTGCAAACTCTACGTTCAAGTGTAGGTCTCTAAAAGTTTCCCACAACTCTTGTTGTCTAGCTATCACTGTTGGAGACACCGATACACTTCTTCTACTCATCGCATCAGCCACTACATTGGTCTTCCCAGGGTGGTACTGCAGTGTGAAATCAAAATCCTTGAGAGTCTCCATCCATCGTCTTTGACGCATGTTCAATTCCTTCTAATCAAACAAATATTTCAAACTTTTATGGTCACTGAACACTGTGAACGTGCATCCATATAAATAGTGCCTTCAGATCTTCAATGCAAAAACTACAGCAGCAAGCTCCAAATCATGAGTAGAATAGTTTCTTTCATGAATCTTCAATTGCATTGAGGCGTAAGCTACAACTTTCTTGTGTTGCATTAGAACACATCCAAATCCTTGGTGAGACGCATCACAGTAAACTTCATATGGTTCTTCTGATTGCGGTAATACCAATACTGGTGAGGTCGTCAATTTTCTCTTTAGTAACTGAAAATTTTCCTCACACTTCTCCGTCCATGCGAACGATTGATCTTTTCTGGTAAGTTGTGTCAATGGAGCTACAATCTTAGCAAAACCTTCAATGAACCTCTTATAGTACCCTTCCAGTCCTACGAAACTTAAAGTAAGAGTAATAACCACACCAGGTTTGCACTCAACTCAACATACATGATAAAACTTGCTTCGTCATGCTTCCGTGAAGAAAGTGTTGTCTATCCCTTTTCATAGATATTTAATAACATTACATGCTTTCATAGTCGGTAAGACTCGTCCGTTCCATTGAACATGATTTTGTTTACTATCAACAAGAGATTAAGGATGATTAGTTCCTTAATTTGTCAATAAATAGCCAACAACCATGATTGTGGCTTAGACTATCTTAACCGAACTGTAATAGCGCTCCTTTAACTTAGATACAAGCCTCATTCATTAATACCTAAGTACCAAATGCTATTCCAAATGGAATTCCCATCTTCTCAATAATTTCAGGGTGTTCACACCTCTTTGACAGTCATCAAACTTCATCTAGTCTCATCCTGAAATCTATCAGGCGAACATCTAATGTTCATCTTAAAAAGCTCTCCACTTAGATCCTTACATGAAATCGCCTATCCGTCTAACGTTAATCCATCCATACCCATCATCTTCGAGTTACCACCAACAACATAGCATTTATGTCCTCGGAACCACTTCATAAATCCCATGCCGTCATGATTCACTTGGACCCTACCTGACAATTCGTCATTTCAAAGATCTTTTCCACTTCTTGAATCCACTTATCAGCTTTTTCTGAGTTCTCATCACCCTTGAACTTTGGAGGATGGCAAAGACGAAAATCTTCCAATCCCCTTCACACAGCAGCACGGATCTCTCTTTCTCTCTTCTCCAGATCTCGTAGAGTCCTCGAAGCTGTCTGTGCATCAACATAAGCGTTATTCATTACTTCAACCATTTAATCATTCCTATTGACGTTGACTTTTGAAGCGTCATTCCTTCTTGGAGGCATTGTTTCCTCAAAACCAACATCAAGAAGAAATCCTAGCACCACTTTGAAAAATTCCAAAACTAACTTCCAACTACACCAACACAATGAAACTACATCGAATCCGACAACTCGAACAAATTACCCTGATGCATGATCACATAACGACTCCCAACCTACAGGTTGACCTACAATCTATAACCAAAAGCTTTGATACCACAATTGTAACACCCCAACTTTTAACAGCGCGAGTGTATTTTTTTTTTTTTTAAAACAAAGAAATAAAGAAGGAAATACTTTTGGATAAATATTTAAGTCGTAACACAACGACAAAAGTCAACAACATTTACAAGCAGCGGAAATAGTTTGAAATAAAAATCCAAAGTATTTAAAACAGCAAAATGCATCGGGGCTATGAGACCTATCAAACATAGCTCATACCCCTGGGGTATTCTTGGCAGACACCTGTACAATAGCACTGCATTAGAATTTTAACTTTCCCGCGTCGCATTTAAAATTAGTACATGGACTGTAACACCCCGTTTTTCAAAGCGAGGGTATATTTTTTTTTTCAAAAGTAATTAAACTAAAACAGAGAAATAGATAAAGAAATGCATTTGGATAAATAACTGAGTCATTATAATTTACAAGCAGCGGAAAAGTTTCTCCAATTATAAATCCAAAACATTTACACAACCATAAATGGTACATGGAACCCATTCACATAAGAAGTCGAATTGACAATATTAGTATAAATACAGTTTTCCAAACTAAGAATACTCCAATCCAAAAAGAAGGACACCTAGTCCCTATACATCATCCTAATCTGATCATCCTACCAAAAAGCTATACACCCTGAGTATCTCCACGCGCCCCGTGAGATCCTCCTAACGTAACTGCAGTCAAGCGTTCCCATCTCCATTCCCGTCCGTAGGGTACGAACTGGTAGGACCGTCCTGACTCTCATCTGAGGGCAAAGCCCAGATTTCCACAATAAGTGTAAAAGGTCACCAACCAGAAAATAACAGTTAACACATAACAATTAAGTTTTTAAATGCCCAAAATAACTTTTCAACTAAGCATGCACCTTAAAAGGATTTTCCATATGCTAAAAGTTCATATAATGCTTGCCAATTAACAATGAACTCAAAATGAAGTTCTCAAACCATCAAGTAATACATAACTGACCAAAGCATTGATAAATCAATTGAGCAATCGATTATCTAACTCAAAATAAGGACTTTTGCTGAGCCAATCGATTGCCAAATCGATTTGGTCAGTTCTGCTGAGTTTCTGCATGACCAAATCGATTTCTAAGTCGATTTTGTCAGTTCTGATGAGTCCCTGGGTTGCCAAATCGATTTCCAAATCGATTTCGGCAGTTTTGCTGAGTTCCTGCCTCTCTGCCAATCGATTTCCAAATCGATTTCTTAAAAGATTTTGAAAGATATATTTATACAATCGATTGGCAAATCGATTAGGTCAAAATGGTGAACTTCCTGCAACTCATCCAATCGATTGGGAAATCGATTTCCCTGATCGTTTTTCCAAAAATTCATGCATTAACTCAAGTCATTCCTAATCAAGTTCACAACCTAACACTTAGCAATTCCTACGCGATTACCACGACAAATGGGATTTCGAAAACCATCATACTTACACACAATAATCAACACATAACACTTAGCATTTTCAACACAATTAATACAACATCATGGATTTCGAAATGGTATTGCAATCAAACATGTTATCACCAAATTCCAAAACATAACACTTAGCATTTATAACACATTACTACACAACAAAAATGAACCAACAGTTCACAAATCAACAGGGTGTAGTCTCTTGCGGACAAACACAATTCCCTCAGGAACGTAAGTCGTAAACGTACTACCTATCACGGGTCCGTACCGTTTACCGAGGTGCCACCTATCCCGGGTCAGCACAACTTACCAAAACATACACGAGTAAACGAGACATTAAGAGATTCCCCATTCTTAATTCTCGTCTAACTTAAACCAGGGCGTAGTCTCTCACGGACAAACCCCTGCGCAGTCTCTCACGGACAAACGCAATTCCCGCAGGAACGTAAGTCGTAAACGTACTACCTATCACGGGTCCGTACCGTTTACCGAGGTGCCACCTATCCCGGGTCTGCACAACTTACCAAACACAATTCCCTCAGGAACGTAAGTCGTAAACGTACTACCTATCACGGGTCCGTACCGTTTACCGAGGTGCCACCTATCCCGGGTCTGCACAACTTACCAAACACAATTCCCTCAGGAACGTAAGTCGTAAACGTACTACCTATCACGGGTCCGTACCGTTTACCGAGGTGCCACCTATCCCGGGTCAGCACAACTTACCAAAACATACACGAGTAAACGAGACATTAAGAGATTCCCCATTCTTAATTCTCATCTAACTTAAACCAGGGCGTAGTCTCTCACGGACAAACCCCTACGCAGTCTCTCACGGACAAACGCAATTCCCGCAGGAACGTAAGTCGTAAACGTACTACCTATCACGGGTCCGTACCGTTTACCGAGGTGCCACCTATCCCGGGTCAGCACAACTTACCAAAACATACACGAGTAAACAAGACATTAAGAGATTCCCCATTCTTAATTCTCATCTAACTTAAACCAGGGCGTAGTCTCTCACGGACAAACCCCTGCGCAGTCTCTCACGGACAAACGCAATTCCCGCAGGAACGTAAGTCGTAAACGTACTACCTATCACGGGTCCGTACCGTTTACCGAGGTGCCACCTATCCCGGGTCAGCACAACTTACCAAAACATACACGAGTAAACGAGACATTAAGAGATTCCCCATTCTTAATTCTCATCTAACTTAAACCAGGGCGTAGTCTCTCACAGACAAACCC
>NC_021160.2:29746443-29756586 GCF_000331145.2 Cicer arietinum | reverse complement strand
AAAACCTTGATCTAACTCTCCCCCAACCTTGGGTTACTAGTTTTGAAGAAAGGAAAGCGACGAAAATGAAAACGGAAGAAAGGAGGGAAATTGGCCGCGGGTCACGGTTCAGAGGAAGGAGATGGAATTTTTTATTTTCTTTCCTTTCTTTTTCTTTCCTTTGTTTTTCCTTTCTTCCTTTTTCCTTCCTTCCTTTATATACTATTTTCTTTTCCTTTTCCTTCCTTCTAGTTTTCCTTTCTTTTTCCCTCCAAGCAAACATATATATATAAAATAAATATAACTTAACAAATATCTCAAAATCTAGATATTTATTAAATTACCTTTTCACCCGAAACGCCTTAAATTAACCGTAAAGTATTTTCCGCAGTTAAATTCAATTTATTTATCGACGAGAAATTCTAATTGGCATCGAAATATCTTTTTGATTATAAAACTCCAAAATATTATTAACTTTGGCTTCAAAGCCTCCGAGCCAAAATCCAAAATATACCAAAAATACATAAAAGGGTACTTTAAAATTATGGGTCTTACATTACTCCCCCCCTAAAATTAGTTTCGTCCTCGAAACTATGCATCGATAAATAACTCTGGGTGTTGTTCCCTCATCTTGCTCTCCAGTTCCCAAGTCGCATCTCCAGTAATTGGGTTCCAGATCACCTTGACCAACGAAACATCCTTGGTCCTCAACCGCTTAATCTTCCTGTCATCAATTCTCACGGGTGGTACTTCGAACGACAGGTTATCCTTTAGCTGGATTGTGTCTGGTTCGATCACGTGAGATGGATCTGCGAGATATTTCCTCAACTGCGACACATGAAACACGTCATGGATATTGGACAGTATCGGAGGTAATGCAATCCGATAAGCAACCGGCCCAATTCGTGCAGAAATCTGATATGGTCCAATGAATTTCGGAGTCAACTTCTTCGATTTCAAGGCTCTACCTACTCCAGTAGTAGGTGTGACTCTCAGAAATACATGGTCACCCTGTTCGAATTCCAAAAGTCTGCGACGCTTGTCCGCGTAACTCTTCTGGCGATCTTGTGAAGTCTTCATTTTCTCCTTGATCTTCCTTACTTTAGCTGTGGTCTGTTGCACCATCTCTGGTCCGACAATCATATTCTCACCGTCTTTATACCAACACAAGGGCGTTTGACACTTGCGCCCATATAAAGCCTCATATGGTGCCATTCCAATACTTGCGTGGAAACTATTGTTGTAAGTGAACTCAATCAACGGAAGTACATCATCCCAACTTCCTCTATCATCTAAAACACATGCTCTCAACAGATCTTCCAAGGACTGATTTGTCCTTTCAGTCTGTCCGTCCGTTTGTGGATGGTAAGCTGAACTCAATCGTAGCTTCGTTCCCAACGCTTCGTGCAATGCTCCCCAAAAATGCGATGTGAACTTCGGATCACGGTCTGATACAATGCTCGATGGTACCCCGTGTAACCTCACAATTTCAGCAATGTAGATCTCCGTTAGCTGATCTACCTTATAGGTGGTCCTTACCGGCAAAAAGTGAGCAGATTTAGTTAGTCGATCCACTATCACCCATATGGAATCATTCTTTCTCCTTGTCTTTGGTAATCCGGTTATAAAATCCATGGAAATGCTGTCCCACTTCCATTCAGGTATATCTAAAGGTTGCAACATTCCAGCAGGTCGCTGATGTTCCACCTTCGCTTTCTGACAAGTTAGACAAGTGGATACATATTCCGCCACATGTTTCTTCATTCCTGGCCACCAATAATTCTGCCTCAAATCCTGATACATCTTTGTTGCTCCAGGATGAATACTCAGCTTACTCTTATGCGCCTCTTCTAAAATCGTTTTCCGCATATCTGTAATTTCTGGTACACAAATCCTACCATTACACCGCAAAACATTATCTGCCCCAATCTTGAACTCAGTCGTCTTCCCTTGTACTATTAGATTCCTCTTCTCTTGAATTAAGACGTCATCCTGAGAATTCGCAATGTCTTCAAGTAATCCACTCGAGATCTTAATCATTCCGAATTTCAAAATTCCCGGTGCAAACTCTACGTTCAAGTGCAAGTCTCTAAAAGCTTCCCACAACTCTTGTTGTCTAGCCATAATTAGTGAAGACACCGATACACTTCTTCTGCTCAACGCATCAGCCACTACATTGGCCTTCCCAGGGTGGTACTGCAGTGTGAAATCAAAATCCTTGAGAGTCTCCATCCATCGTCTCTGGCGCATGTTCAACTCCTTCTGATCAAACAAATATTTCAAGCTTTTATGGTCGCTGAACACGGTGAACGTGCACCCATATAAATAATGCCTCCAGATCTTTAATGCAAAAACAACCGCGGCAAGCTCCAAATCATGAGTAGGATAGTTCCTTTCGTGAATCTTCAATTGTCTCGAGGCATAAGCCACAGCTTTCTTGTGTTGCATCAGAACACATCCTAACCCTTGGTGAGATGCATCACAATAAACTTCATAGGGTTCTTCTGATTGCGGTAATACCAATACAGGTGAGGTCGTCAATTTTCTCTTTAGTAACTGGAAGTTTTCTTCACACTTCTCCGTCCATGCGAACGGTTGATCTTTTCTGGTAAGTTGTGTCAGTGGAGCCACAATCTTAGCAAAACCTTCGATAAACCTCCTGTAGTACCCTGCCAGTCCTACAAAACTCCGTATGTCAGTGACAGTCTGAGGCTGTTTCCAAGCAAGAACCGCCTCAATCTTAGCCGGATCTACAGCGATTCCTTCCTTGGTTATCACATGTCCCAAGAAATTCACTTTCTCTAGCCAAAATTCACACTTCGACAGATTGGCATACAATCGCTTCTCGCGTAAAATCTCAAGAACTTGTCGTAAATGTTCTCCATGCTCTTCTTCAGTCCTTGAATAAATCAATATATCATCAATGAATACCACCACGAATTTATCAAGGAACGAATTAAAGATCCTGTTCATGTAGTCCATGAAAATTGCCGGTGCATTGGTAACTTCGAACGGCATAACCAGGTATTCATAATGTCCGTAGCGGGTTCTGAAAGCTGTTTTCTGAATGTCTCCTTCCCTTACTCGGATCTGATGGTAACCCGACTTCAAGTCAATCTTCGAAAATATCGCGGCCCCTCTCAATTGATCCATCAAATCATCGATTCGTGGCAAAGGATAACGATTCTTAATAGTTGCCTTGTTAAGCTGTCTATAATCCACACATAGGCGCGAGCTTCCGTCCTTCTTCTTAACTAGCAAAACTGGAGCTCCCCATGGTGATACACTTGGTCTGATGAATTTCTTCTCCAACAAGTCTTCAATTTGGCTTTTGAGCTCATTTAATTCCAATGGCGACATTCGATAAGGTGCCATTGAAATAGGTCCCGTTCCTGGGTGCAAATCAATGAAGAATTCCACTTCTCTTACTGGTGGCAATCCTGGAATTTCTGTTGGAAATACATCCCGGTACTCGTTGACAAGCATCACATCTTCTATGATCACATTTATCTTTGCCTCCACATTGGCCAGAGACAAGAACTCATGAGTCCCTTCACTTAGCGACACTCGGAGTTTGTTAGCAGCTAAATACTTAACAACTCCTGGTTCGGGGAAAAGAACCAATTTACGAGCACAATCCAAGATCACATAATGATAAGACATCCAATCCATACCGAGGATGACCTCGAGTGATTGTAGCGGTAAACAAATTAGATTAACCAAGAAATCCCTATTCTGTATAGTCATTCGACAATGTAAACATGCAGAATTTACGGTTAAGGTCTTAGCAGGTGTGGACACAACCAAATCAAAAGGTAAAGCAGACACAGATAACTTCAAGCAATTCACACAGTCCATAGCAATGAAGGAATGGGTTGCCCCCAAATCAAAGAGTGCAGTTAGAGTGTTACCTGCAATCTCACAGTCACGCTGAATCAGGTTGCCATATGGATTCCCCTCTTCAGCATTCACACAATAAATGTGTCCTCTAGCAGTAGGACGGGTAGCCCTAGCTACATTCACCACTGGTTCCACCTTTGGAGCCGTGCAATCCCTTGCCATGTGCCCCGACTTCCGACAATTGTGACAGGTGGGGACGTTAGCGGTACAAGCACTAGCATAGTGTCCTTCTCCCCCACATCGGAAACATCGAAGCACTTGCCCCAATTGCCTCCCGAAATTCTGGTTCCCCGGGCGACTCTGCCCACCGTTGTTATTCTGTGGTCGATTATAAGGTTTAGCCACTTGCTTTCCCCTGTTCTGATAATTCCCCGACTAGGGCCTTCCGAATTAAAATTCCTTACTCGGCTAGCCCTCTTGTTTTTCATATCTTCCTTTTCTCTACATTTCTCCACCAGCGCTTGGAAACGTTGAATTCCCAAGGGTAAGACGGAGTCTTGAATCTCATACTTCAGTCCGTCTTGGAAGCGATGGCACATGAATGGTTCATCAATTTCTTCACGGAAGAACCTGAAGTGCCTCGATAGCGATTCAAATTTAGCAGCATACTCGCCCACAGTCATGCTCCCCTGGTGAAGTTTCAGAAAGTCGTCACCCAATTTAGTCCTGGTACTCATCGGAAAGTATTTGTCTAAAAACTTTCTTTTGAACGATTCCCAGTTCACCTCCTCGTGGGCTGCTCCCATCAATAACCTTGCACTCCTCCACCAGTACTCAACATCCCCCAACAGCATATAAGTGGCATAGCTGACCTTCACTCCCGCCTGACACTTTATCAAATCAAAGATCTTCTCCACTTCTTGGATCCATTGATCTTCCTTCTCTGAATTCTCATCCCCCTTGAACTTAGGAGGATTGTAACGACGGAAGTCTTCTAACCCTCTTGACTCTGCAGCACGGATCTCTCTTCCCCTCTTTTCAAGATCCCGTTGAGTCTTGGCAGCAGTCTGTGCAGCGACAGAAGCAGCCATGTTATTCATAGCCTCTGCCATTTGATCATTCCTATTAGTGTTGGCTCTCGGAGCGTCATCCCTTCTTGGCGGCTTGGTTTCCTATAAAACCATTATCAAGTAGAGTCTTAACACTACTTCAAAATAATTCCAAACTAACGTCCGACTAACAACACACAATTATATTGGACTTGACAACTCAAGTCACCTAAACCGACACATGATCAGATAACAACTCCTAACTTATAGGTCGACCTACAATCTATAACCAAGGTTCCACAGCTCCCAAAGAAAACTAAACCTATGCTCTGATACCACAATGTAACACCCCGTTTTTCAAAGCGAGGGTATATTTTTTTTTTAAAAGTAATTAAAAACGAACAAAGAAATAAATCAGGAAATGCTTTTGGATAAATAATTGAGTCATTATAATTTACAAACAGCGGAAGAGTTTCTCCAATTATAAATCCAAAACATTTACATAACATCAAATGGTACATGGAACCCATCCAAAGATGATATCAAACTGATAATATTTGTATAAGTACAGTTTTCCAAACTAAAAATACTTCAAACCAAAAAGAAGGACCCCTAGTCCCTATACATCATCCTAATCTGATCATCCTACCAAAAAGCTATACACCCTGAGTAATCTCCACGCGCCCCGTGAGATCCTCCTAACGTAACAGCAGTCAAGCGTTCCCATCTCCATCCCTGTCCGTAGGGTACGAACCAGTAGGGCCGTCCTGACTCTCATCTGAGGGCAAAGCCCAGATTTCCACAATAGTGTAAAGGGTCACCAACCAGAAAATAACAGTTAACACATAGCAATTAAGTTTTTGAATGCTCAAAACAACTTTTTAACTAAGCATGCACCTTAACAGGATTTTCAATATGCGAAAAGTTCATACAGTACATTGCCAATGAAAATGAAGGTAAAATGCAGTTCTCGATCTCCTAATTAACACATAATAAAACAAGACATGGATAGATTCATGAGCAATTAATCATACAACTAAAACTGAGGATTTTCACTGAGCCAATCGATTGGGCAATCGATTGGGGTGAAGATTTTTAATGAAAATAGAATCCTGGGCTGAATCAATCGATTTGGCAATCGATTGACAGGATAACGGAGCCCCTGACTTAATACCAATCGATTTCCAAATCGATTTCCTGAAGGTTTTTAGTGAAATTTTGAACTCTGGCTTGATTCAATCGATTGGGCAATCGATTGACAGGATAGCTGAGCCCCTGACTTAAGGGCCAATCGATTGGGCAATCGATTTCGAAAGGGATTTTCAAAAAAACTGATTACAAAATCGATTGGCTAATCGATTTTGTTCATTTGGCCAAGCCCCTGACTTAATACCAATCGATTGGGAAATCGATTTCCCTGATCATTTTTCCAAAAATTCATGAATTAACCTAAGTCATTCCTAATCAAGTTCACAACTTAACACTTAGCAATTTCTACGCGATTACCACGGCAATTGGGATCTCGATAACCATCTTACTTACACACAATAATCAACACATAACACTTAGCATTTTCAACGCAATTAACACGATAAATCAAATTCAAATCACTCAATCATAAAACTCAATCAAACACGACTCGTGTGCCAAGCACCCTAATGCAATGCGTATATGCCAAAATGCATGGACTCGGAATTCCAAACCAAAACCCTCCTCGAAGGGCCGTAAATCATAATTGTACCGCCTATCGCAGGCCAAAGTACCAATTACCGAGGTGCCACCTATCACGGGTCAGCACGATTTACTAAAATGCGTAAATCATAAACGTACCACCTATCACGGGTCAGTACAGTTTACCGAGGTGTCACCTATCACGGGTCAACACGATTTACTAAAAGAAAAAGCGGGAATCGTAAACGTACCGCCTATCACAGACCAGTACTGTTTACCTAGGTGCCACCTATCACGGGTCAGCACAATTCACCAAAAATGTAAATCGTAAATGTACCACCTATCACGGGTCAGTACAGTTTACCAAGGTGTCACCTATCACGGGTCAACACGATTTACTAAATAGTAACTCGTAAACGTACCACCTATCACGGGTCAGTACAGTTTACCAAGGTGTCACCTATCACGGGTCAACACGAATTACTAAATAGTAAATCGTAAACGTACAACCTATCACGGGTCAGTACAGTTTACCAAGGTGTCACCTATCACGGGTCGACACAATTTACCAAATGAAATGCATGAGCATACACAGACTCCATTCACAACAATCGTTAAGCAAATGCAGATATTAAAAGATTCCCCATTTTTAATACCCATTTAACTTAAACGACTTTCAAACAACATTAATTAAATAAGTCATTAAGAGATTCCCCGTTCTTAATACCGATTTAACTTAATGATTTTCAAAACAAAACGTTAAGCAAACAGTCATATTAAGAGATTCCCCATTCTTAATACTCATTTACCGAAACGATTTTCAAAAACGATAGTTAAGTAACCGAGACATTAAGAGATTCCCCATTCTCAACGCCCAGTTAACTTAAACATTTTCCTCAAATACACATTAAGTAAACCGAGGTATTAAAAGATTCCCCATTTTTAATACTCGTTTAACTCTAATGGTTTTCAAATTCCACAGAAACAAATTCAAACATACTTTCACATTCAAACCATAATTCACAACAACCACACCAATTAACAAACATCAAGTACGAACACACCGAATATACCGAACACAAATCACGCAACATAACACCCAGATACATCAAATTTCATTTACCACGAAACATTCATCACTATAAACAAAACCTAACTCTAAGGTTTTTACCCATAACGCACTAGTTTCGTTTTTCCCCAAATCGATACATTTAACCCTAACAAATTCCTTCCCACACAACTACAGATAAGTCCCTAATGCAAGCTAGAAGTTTGGAAGGAGCCCTTACCTCAACGTTAGCTTTAACGTGCGTTTCCGGTACCGCGAGAAATTCCGGTAAAATCTCCGCTCGCAACGCCGCTTCCAAATTAGTTCACTAGCACCGTAGCGTGGTGGTGAGCAACTTTCCCTTCTATCTCTTCGAGAAAAGAAGCTTGGATCTTGAAGAAACGGAGGGGTTTGTGTTTGGATCTCAAAACCGTTTTTCTTCGTTTTCGAATCAAAGAGGAAGAGTGGAGTTGCGAAAACCTTGATCTAACTCTCACCCAACCTTGGGTCACTAGCTTTGAAGAAAAGGAAGCAACGAAAACGAAAAATGGAGAAAGGATGGATTTTTGGTTAAAGCTCACGTGAGTGCAGAGGAAGAAGATGGAAAATTCAATTTTCCCTCCTTTCTATTTCTTTCCTTTGCTTTTCCTTTCTTCCTTTTTCCTTCCTTCCTTTATATACTATTTTCTTTTCCTTTTCCTTCCTTCTAGTTTTCCTTTCTTTTTCCCTCCAAACAAACATATATAAATATAATAAATATAACTTAACAAATATCTCAAAATCTAGATATTTATTAAATTACCGTTTCACCCGAAACGCCTTAAATTCACCGTAAAGTATTTTCCGCAGTTAAATTCAATTTATTTATCGACGAGAAATTCTAATTGGCATCGAAATATCTTTTTGATTATAAAACTCCAAAATATTATTAACTTTGGCTTAAAAGCCTCCGAGCCAAAATCCAAAATATACCAAAAATACATAAAAGGGTACTTTAAAATTATGGGTCTTACATTACTCCCCCCCTAAAATTAGTTTCGTCCTCGAAACTATGCATCGATAAATAACTCTGGGTGTTGTTCTCTCATCTTGCTCTCCAATTCCCAAGTCGCATCTCCAGTAATTGGGTTCCAGATCACCTTGACCAACGAAACATCCTTGGTCCTCAACCGCTTAATCTTCCTGTCATCAATTCTCACGGGTGGTACTTCGAACGACAGGTTATCCTTTAGCTGGATTGTGTCTGGTTCGATCACGTGAGATGGATCTGCGAGATATTTCCTCAACTGCGACACATGAAACACGTCATGGATATTGGACAGTATCGGAGGTAATGCAATCCGATAAGCAACCGGCCCAATTCGTGCAGAAATCTGATATGGTCCAATGAATTTCGGAGTCAACTTCTTCGATTTCAAGGCTCTACCTACTCCAGTAGTAGGTGTGACTCTCAGAAATACATGGTCACCCTGTTCGAATTCCAAAAGTCTGCGACGCTTGTCCGCGTAACTCTTCTGACGATCTTGTGAAGTCTTCATAAACAAAGGAAAAACATTTCCATCTTCTTCCTCCCCTGCCTCGCGACTAACCATTTTTCTTCTTCTTTGGTTTCGCTTTCTTTTTCTTTCTTTGGCTTCAAGAATAGAAACCCGAGGCTTGGTGGGTGAGAAGACAAGGATCTTTCATCTTCATACTTCCTCGTTGATTCGAAAACGAAGAAAAACGGTGTTAGGGATTTCAAAACTGTCAATCACAAACCTCCCCGTTTCATCTAGATCTAAGCTTCATTTCGCAAGAGATAAAAGGGAAAGTTGCTCACTATCACGCTACGGTGCTAGGGGACCAACTTTGGAGGCGACGTTGCGAGCGGAGATTTTACTGGATTTACTCGCGGTACCGTAATCGAACGTAAAAGCTAACGTGAAGGTAAGGGCTCCTTCCAAACTTCTAGTTTGCATTTAGGGACTTATCTGTGGTTGTGTGGAAAGGAATTTGTTAGGGTTGAAGTGTTGATTTGGGGGAAAATGAATCTAAGGCTTTATGGGTAAAATCTTAGAGTTAGATTTTGGTTATATTGATGAATGTTTCGTGGAAAACAAATTTAAACTCATTTATGTATGATTTTGAGTAAATGAAACTTGTTGTGTTTGAGTGGTGATTGTGTTGATTTGTGTTCGTCGTATTTGACGTGTTCTTAATTAATACTGATGAAATTTGTTGTGTGTATGGTTGGATTCTGTGGAGAAATGAATTGATGTGTTTTGGTGTGAGTTGGGGATTGGATCTGATAATATGTTTGAGTTTGTTTTGTGTGGAATTTGAAAATCATTAGAGTTAAATGAGTATTAAGACTGGGGAATCTCTTAATGTCTTGTTTACTTAATGTTCGTTTTGGAAATCGTTTAAGTTAAAAGAGTATTAAGAACGGGGAATCTCTTAATATTTCTGTTTACTTAATGTTTGTTTTGAAAATCGTTTAAGTTAAAAGAGTATTAAGAATGAGGAATCTCTTAATATTTCTGTTTACTTAATGTTTATTTTGAAAATCGTTTAAGT
>NC_021160.2:29735928-29746210 GCF_000331145.2 Cicer arietinum | reverse complement strand
TGAGAGACTACATCCTGGTAAATTGTGTTTGTCCATGAGAGACTGCACTCGTGTTCGTTCGTGAGAAACTGTACGTTTAGGATTTACGCCTCTTGCGGAGGGTTTTGTTTGGAATTGTGTGATAGCATGTTTGATTGCAAAACTATTTCGAAGCTCATGATGTTGTAGTGATTGTGTTATAAGTGCTAAGTGTTATGTTTTGTTTGGAATTGTGTGATAGCATGTTTGATTGCAAAACTATTTCGAAGCTCATGATGTTGTATTGATTGTGTTATAAGTGCTAAGTGTTATGTTTTGGGAATTGTGTGATAGCATGTTTGATTGCAAAACTATTTCGAAGCTCATGATGTTGTAGTGATTGTGTTATAAGTGCTAAGTGTTATGTGTTGGAATTGTGTGTGAATGTGATTGAGTTAGTTTATGTATTTTTAGAAAAATATGCAGGGAAATCGATTTCCCAATCGATTTGGCCATTACAGTAGCTCAGCTATTCAATCAATTGATTGCCCAATCGATTGAATTAAGCCCATAGTTCAAATTTCACTAAAAATCTTCAGGAAATCGATTTGGAAATCGATTGGCATTAAGTCAGGGGCTCAGCTATTCATTCAATTGATTGCCCAATCGATTGCCCAATCGATTGAATTAAGCCCATAGTTCAAATTTCACTAAAAATCTTCAGGAAATCGATTTGGAAATCGATTGGCATTAAGTCAGGGGCTCAGCTATTCATTCAATTGATTGCCCAATCGATTGCCCAATCGATTGAATTAAGCCTAGAGTTCAAATTTCACTAAAAACCTTCAGAAAATCGATTTGGAAATTGATTGGCTTAGTAGAAATTCTTATTTTGAGTTAGATAACAAATTGCTCAATTGATTTATCAATGTCATGGTCAGTTATGTATTACTTGATGGATTGAGAACTTTATTTTGATTTCATTTTTAATTGGCAAGCATTATATGAACTTTTAGCATATGGAAAATCCTTTTAAGGTGCATGCTAAGTTGAAAGGATATTTTGTGCATTTAAAAACTTAAATGTTATGTGTTAATTGTTAATTTCGGTTGGTGACCTTTTACAACTATTGTGGAAATCTGGGCTTTGCCCTCAGATGAGAACCAGGACCATCCTACTGGTCCGTACCCTGTGGATGGGAATGTAGATGGGAATGTCTGACTGGAGCTATGTTAGGAGGATCTTACGGGGCACGTGGAGATCACTCAGGGTGTTTAGTTTGTCTTGGAGAATGATCAGATTAGGTTGACATAGAGGGAACATATGTCTTTCTTTTGAATTGTATTTATTTTAGATTGGAAGACTGTACCTATACTAATATTGTCAGCATGACATGTTATTTTCGATGGGTTACATGTACCACTTTTTGATGTGTAAATATTTTGGATTCATATTTTGAGAAACTTTTCCGCTGCTTGTAAATTATGATGACTTAATTATTTATCCAAAGGTATTACCTTACTTATTTCTCTGTTTTATTTTAATTTCTTTTGAAAAAAAAATACACCCTTGCTTTGAAATTCGGGGTGTTACAGTATTCGACTACACAGAAGTCAGTAGCAAAAACAACATAGTTGTATTCGACTACAACCTTGTGTATTCGACTACACATAAGTCAGTAGCCATATCAGGATGGTTGTATTCGACTACATCTCAGTGTATTTGACTACCACATCAGAAAAATGCAAAATTTAGTTTTGAAAAGTTTTGAAAACACACAAATCCAAACAATCACACTTAGCAATTATGGCACAATCACAACAACAATTTGAGTTTACACACACGCAATCATAACTTTGAATCAAACATGACTCGCGAGGTTTCACAATCAATCAGCACTTGCACACAAATCCAAACCATCATACTTAGCAATTATGTCATAATCACAACAACAACAACTTGAGTTTACACACGCAATCATAACATTAAATCAAGCATGACTCGCGTGCCAAGCACCCTAATGCAATGCGTGTATGCCAAAATGCATGGACTCAAAATTCCAACCAAAACCCTCCTCGAAGGGCCGTAAATCATAATTGCACCACCTATCACATGCCGAAGTATTAAATTACTGAGGTGCCACCTATCACAGGTCAGCACAATTTACTAAAAACGTATATCGTAAATGTACTGCCTATCACAGGCCGAAGTACTATTTACCGAGGTGTCACCTATCACAGGTCAACACGATTTACTAAAAATGTGTAGTCTATCGTGAACCTTACACGACGTGACATGGCATCATGGCATCATCTCGTGGCCCCATCCGGTCACCACTGTCACCATGGTCCATCTGGTCGCCATGTACAATGAAATGCATGAGCATACTCTAACTTTATCCATGACAATCATTAAGTAAATGCAGATATTAAAAGATTCCCTATTTTTAATACTAATTTAACTTTAACGATTTTCACGAAAATCATTAAGTAAATGCGGATATTAAAATATTCCCCATTTTTAATACTCATTTAACTCTAACGATTTTCAAGTTCCACACAGAGCATACTCAAACATTTATTTTCCACCACACATATCAAATTTAATACACAATTTACATTAAATTCGATCAGTTTAAAAACCACAAAATCTACACCAAGTTCAATTGTCAATCACCACAAATTTCCACAAAACTCAAACATAACACATGGCAAACTAATTTTCACAAACCACAACTCAAACCCGTCAAATTTCTTTTCCTCAACAACACACATAGATGAATCAAATTCCTTTTCCACGAAAACACTCATCAATTTCACCAAAATCCCAACTCCAAACTTTCGCCCATAAAAGCATTAAATTCATTTTCTCCAAATCTATAGTTCAAATCCAACAAATTTATTTTCCACACAACCACAAATAAGTCCCTAAATGCAAACTAAAAGTTTAGAAGGAGCCTTTACCTTAACGATAGCTCTAACACGCGATTACGGTACCGTAATTAATTCCGGTAAAAACTTCACTCGCGTCGTCGCTTCTAAAGTTAGTTCACTAGCATCACAACGTGGAAATGAGCAACTTTCCCTTCAGTCACCTCTTGAAATGGAGCTTAGAAGTTGAAGAAAAATTGAGGTTTGAGTTTGAGTGGTTTTTGGTTTACGCTAACAGAGAAGAAGAAGAAGAAGAAGGTTTCTTGCAAAGGAAATGTTTTTAGTTTTTCTATCTATTTTCCTTCCTTTCCTTTTGTTTCTTTTTCTTTCCTTTTTCCTTTCTATTTCCTTTTTTCCTTCCCAATATGTGCATATATATATAAAACAAATATCTAGAAATTTATCAAAATTATCATTTCACCATCCACTTCTCAAACCACCTTTTCAGAAAAATATATTCTCTCGCCGTAATTCAAATTGCAGATGAATTTTTCTGAATAACGCTGCATCTCAGAAAATTTTCTTTTCGACAAAAGATTAATTGTAAATCAATAAAATTATTTCTCGGTATATAAATTTAGTCGGAGCTCCAAAAAGACATTATTAGCATTAAACTCACAAAATATTAATAACTTGGCTAAAAAGCCTCAGAGTTCAACATAAAAACACACTTAAATACAAAAATTAGAATTTAAAACTATGGGTCTTGCACCTAATCCCTCACAACATTGTCATTTGTGAGGGCTTAGACCGCCACAAAATCCAGCTGAAATTGGAGTCCTTTGTGAGGCTTTTTCAGCCACAAAATCAACCCTTTGTGAGGGTAAAGGCCGCCACAAAGGCAAGCCATTTGTGGCCGCCCAGGTCGCCACAAAATCATTGGTCCGTTGCACTTGGTGGCTGCAAAGGCCGCCACAAATGCCCATTATTCCGTTGCAATTTGTGGCCGCCTAGGCCGCCACAAATTCTTTATTTTCTGACCGTTAAAGCCGACACAAAAGCCCTTTGTACCCTTGGATTTTGTGGCTGCCGCCACATAGGATCAATAATTTTCTATAAATATCACTTCACTCCTCTTATCATTTTTCACTTATACCTTCTCTCTAAACTTTCTTTCTAAATTTTCTCTCCACCTTCTCTCTACAAAAATTATTTCTCGAAGCTTTTTCTTTACTATCTTGAATTTTTGTAAGTTTATATTATATATTTAGTTTTTTAATTTTATTTTTGATTTAAAGTTATTTATTTAATGAATATTATTGAATTTTTATTTTGACAGTGGTGATACAGTGTTTACTTCGAAGAGTTCTCAGCTCTGTGAAAGCTTCAAGTCAGACACTACCCGACATCAAATTAGTATTTTATACATTTTAAATATAGATTAGTAAAATATGTGATATTATAAATATATTTATATTATTTTTAAAATATATAAATAGCTCATCATTCGAAAAATTTCATTAAACATCATTTAAAATTTTTATTTTGGTCTATATAATTATAGTCTTGATAATAATTTATTATATTGTTTGCAAATGCTCCCCTAATGGACATATAAAGTATGTCAAAATTTATATATAATGCTTTAGAAAACATCGATATATATATATATATATAGACACACACACACATAATTTATATATTTATTTCATTTTTAGAATAAACATATATCTATACACACATATATGGATATAGACCGTAGTTTGATATACGATAGGAATTTTCTTGGAAGGAAGGGTCTTAAACAACGTTTTGCTAACAAGGTTGAAGACTTTCTCAATTTTGCGAGAGTGCAAAAAATTGTCGAAAATGAAGGGGGATGAGATATATATATATATATATAGACACACACACATAATTTATATATTTATTTAATTTTCAGAATAAACATATATCTATACACACATATATGGATATAGACCGTAGTTGGATGTACCATAGGAATTTTCCTGGAAGGAAGGGTCTTAAACAACGTTTTGCTAACAAGGTTGAAAATTTTGTCAATTTTGCGAGAGTGTAGAAAATTGTCGAAGATGAAGGAGGGATGAGATGTCCATGTTGCTTATGTCGATGTAGACGGTTTAAGAGTGAAGATGAAATAAGAGTACATTTATATACAGATGGATATATATCTAACTACTGGATTAGGACTAATCATGGGGAAGAGTCTTCGAAGGCGCCTAATACTAGTACACGTGTGGAGAATAACTTAGGTCCTTCAAGTAGTACTAACATGTTAGGTGTAGATTATTATAACTATCAACACTTTGAGGTGATGAATGATATGATTTCGGATGCTGTTGGGGTTAATTTGTCATTCAATGAAGATCAATTTAACGATACCGGTGGACTTCTGAATGAAGAAGCTCAGAGTTTTTATGGTCTTTTGAAAGAGATAAATAAACTGTTGTTTGAAGGATCTCCAAACTCAAAGTTATCAATGTGTATTACACTATTAGGTCTAAAGTGTCAATTTCATGTTTCTGATTTAGCTTTAGATTTGATGACTGAAATGATGCTAGACGCAACACCTGATAGAGATGGTTTGACGCAAAGTTATTACGATGCTAAACGGTTAATGTCAAAGTCAGGATTAGGTGTCAAGAGTATTGATTGTTGTGTTAAAGGTTGCATGTTGTATTATGACAATGAATTTGGTATAAATGATGCCAACTTAGTTGAATGTAAGTTTTGTCAACAACCTAGGTATCACCAAAGGAATAACTCTAGGGTAAGTAGGGGAAATCAATTCCAAGGAAAGCATTATTTTACCTACCTATTGTATCAAGATTGCAGAGAATGTTTCCATCAATACAAATTGCAGGAAAGATGATGTGGTATTATGAGAATAGAAGAAATTCAGGTGACTTGCGATATCTGTCTGATGGTCTGGCATGGAAACACTTTGATCAAATGCATCCTGATTTTGCGTCAGATCCACACAATGTAAGACTTGGATTATCCTCAGATGGATTTACGCCTTACATACAAGCATCATCTACTCCTTATTCTTGTTGGCCTGTTATTGTTACTCCTTACAATCTTCCTCCTGATATGTGTATGTCTAAACCTTATATGTTCTTAGCTGCTGTGGTACCAGGTCCTTCTAATCCTACAACTGGTACTGATATTTTTTTACAACCTTTGATTGAAGATTTGAAGAGGTATTGGATTGGTGTCTTGAGATATGATATTGCTCGGAGACAAAATTTTATGATGAGAGTTGCTTTGATGTGGACCATTAATGATTTCCCCGCTTATGGGATGTTGTCAGGATGGGGCACCCATGGTAAATTAGCTTGTCCTATTTGTATGGAAGATACAAAAGCATTTACTTTTAAATTTGGCAGGAAGACATTGTGGTTTGACTCGCACCATAGGTTATTACCTGCTAATCATGCATTTAGAAGGAACAATACTGCATTTATGAAGGGCTATGCAGAAAGTCTAGGACCCCCGCTTAAATTGACATCAGAACAAGTTTGGAATAAAGTAAAAGATATGTCAAAAGTACATGTTGTTAATGGTGTGGCTTGTAAACCATAAGATTACGGACAATGGCACAATTGGACAAAAAGATGTATTTTTTGGATCTACCGTATTGAAAAGATAATATTTTGAGACATAATCTCGATGTTATGCACATCGAGAAAAATTTCTTTGACAACATATTTAATACTGTGATGAATGTGAAAGGGAAAATAAAAGATAATGATAAATAATGATGGAGGGAGTGGAGTGATTGATCAGAGGAATTATTACGATGATTGATGTACTTGAATAATTTTATTTTTGGTTTGTATGAAAACATTATATCTTGTCCTATTTAATTATGGTGTGTTTAATTTTTGGTTTGTAAGACATGATTTATTAATTTTGGAATATTTTATTTGGTTTGGTATTAATATTAAATATTATATTTTTATATATAATAGTTATTTTAATTTTTAAATTTAATTTTAATTTTAATTTATTTTTAATTTAAATATTATATTTTAAATTTAATTTAAATTTTAATTTAATTGTAATATTATATTTTAAATTTAAATTTTTAATTTATATGGATATTAGTTTATTCTATACAATATATTTAATTTAAATTTAAATATTATATTTTAAATTTAATTTAAATTTTAATTAAATTGTAATATTATATTTTAAATTTATATTGATGTTAATTTATTATATATAATATTAATTTTTAATATTAATTTCGAATTTAATAGTTTTTTTTTTATTAAAGTGAAACTTTTGTGGCGGCCTAATCCCTCACAAAGGGAGACATTTGTGGCGGCCTGAGCCCCCACAAAAGCTTAATTTTAAAACACAACTTTAATCTTTGTGGCGGCTTAAGCCCTCACAAAAGGAGGACTTTGTGGCGGCCTTTGCCCTCACAAATGGCAACGAAAATTTCAAATTTTGTGGCTGTTTTGGCCGCCACAAAGGTTTGTGACCACCTTACTTGTGGTTGTCCAAGGCCGCCACAAATGTCTCATTTGTGAGGGATTTTGGCCCTCACAAATTCAATGAATTCTTGTTGTGACTAGATAAGTTAAATTATTCTAAAAAACCATGTAGGTCTAAAAATAACATACACAATATCTTTTCAACAAGTTGATTAACAAAATATTTACAATGTGTTTAACTTACAATTTTATGGCCTAGCTCCTTGCATGCTCCTGCCTCCTTGGCCTTGCTTCATTATTTCAAACCAGAAAAGTTCAAAAAACACTAATTATTGAGCATAATCTATAATGTAGCAATATTTAATTATAATGAGACAAACAGGAATCTAAAACTAAACATAATAAACAAATCAAACATAAATATAAAACTAAAAAGTATAAACAAACTAAACATGAATGTTAAACTAAAAAAATTAAACAAATCAAACATGAATATAAAACTACAAAGAATAAAAAGGACAAACATTGTAACACCCCAATTTTTAATAGCGCGAGTGTATTTTTTTTTTTTTTTCAAAACAAATTCATAATAACAAAGGAATAAAGAAGAAAATACTTTTGGATAAATATTTAAGTCGTAACACAACGACAAATAAGTCAACATAATTTACAAGCAGCGGAATAGTTTTTGAAATACGAATCCAAAGTATTTACACATCAAAGAGTGGTACATGGAACCCATCAATAATAAAATGTCAAGCTGACAATATTGGTATAGGTACAGTCTTCCAAATTAAAATAAACACATCCCAAAAGAAAGAGATCTAGTCCCTGTACGTCAACCTAATCTGATCATTCTACAAAAGACTATACATCCCGAGTGATCTTCGCACACTCTGCAAGATCCTCCTAACATAGCTCCAGTCAGGTGTGTCCAACTATATTCCCATACACAGTGTACTAACCAGTAGGCTGGTCCTAGTTCTCATCTGAGGGTAAAGCCCAGATTTCCACAATAGTTGTAAAGGGTCACCAACCGAAATTAACAATTAACACATAACATTTAAGTTTTTAAATGCACAAAATAACCTTTCAACTTAGCATGCACCTTAAAAGGGTTTCCATATGCCAAACATGCATAAACAAGGTTGAAAAATGAAGTTTTTAACAAAACAACACTGTTGTATTCGAATACAGCATCTCTGTATTCGAATACAAGGTTGTTTCAGCATTCAGTAGCAAAAACAACATGCCTATATTCGAATACAACAATATGTATTCAACTACACAGTAAGTCAGTAGCAAAACAGCATGTCTGTATTCGAATACAACAGTCTGTATTCGAATACACATCAGACAGCAGCAGAAAAACAACAAAATTCAGCAAAATTCAGCTTTTAAAAGGGTTTCGAAACCAATCAACACTTACACATGAATCCAAACAATCACATTTAGCAATTATAGCGCAATCACCACGACATCTTGAGTTTCGAAATAGTTTTGCAATCAATCACACTTACACAAAATTTCAAAACATCCACACTTGGCAATTATAACACAATCACCACGACAACATAAGTTTCGAAATGGTTTTGCAATCAATCACACTTACACACAATTCCAAAACATCCACACTTGGAAATTATAACACAATCACCATGACAACTTGAGTTCAAAGACTCAATCATAATCTTAAATCAAACACGACTCACGTGCCAAAATGCATGGACTCAGAAATCCAAACCAAAACCCTCCTCGAAGGGCCGTAAATCATAATTTTACCGCCTATCACAGGTCGAAGTACTAAATTACCGAGGTGCCACTTATCACGGGTCAGCACAATTTACTAAAAACGTAAATCGTAAATGTACCACCTATCACAGACTGAAGTACTATTTATTGAGGTGCCACCTATCACGGGTCAACATGATTTACCAAAAATGTGTAGTCTATCGCAGACCTTACACGATGCGACAATCCCCGCAAGGATAAGATGAATCAACAATTCACATGGCATCATCCCGTGGCCCATCATGGTCACCACTATCACCATGGCCCCATCGCGGTCACCATGTACTATGAAATGCATGAGCATACTCTGACTCTATCCACGACAATCGTTGAGTAAATGCAGATATTAAAAGATTCCCCATTTTTAATACCCATTTAACTCTAACAATTTTGACGACAATCATTAAGTAAATGCAGATATTAAGAGATTCCTCATTCTTAATACTCATTTAACTCTAACGATTTTTACTACAAACATTAGGTAAACAGAGATATTAAAAGATTCCCCATTTTTAATACTCGTTTAACTCTAATAATGTTGACAACAAACATCAAGTAAATAGAGATATTAAAAGATTCCCCATTTTTAATACTCGTTTATAAATATTATAAATATTAATTATGAACACGTCAAACACGACAACCACAAAATTATCACAACCCACCACTCAAACACATCAAATTTCATTTCCTGGAAATCACACATAAATGAGTTAAATTCATTTTCCACGAAACACTCATCAATATCACCAAAACCCAACTCTAAAATTTTACCCATAATAGCATTAAATTCATTTTCCCCAAATCAACACTTCAACCCTAACAAATTTCTTTTCCACACAATCACAGATAAGTTCCTAAATGCAAACTAAAAGTTTGGAAGGAGCCCTTACCTTATCATTAGCTTTAACGAGCGATTAAGGTACCGCGAGTAATTCCGATAAAATCTCCGTTCGCGACGTCGCTTCCAAAGTTTGTTCACTAGCACCGTATCGTGGAGGTGAGCAACTTTCCCTTCTATCTCTTCTCAAAACGAAGCTTAGATCTAGAAGAAACGTGGAGGTTTGCGTTTAACGGTTTTGAAAACCCCTAACACCGTTTTTCTTCGTTCTCGAATCAAAGAGGAAAAATGAAGCTGAGAAATTCTTTGCTTTGTCACCCACCAAGCCTTGGGTTTCTTTTCTTGAAGTAAAAGAA
>NC_021160.2:29730858-29735875 GCF_000331145.2 Cicer arietinum | reverse complement strand
TATTATTTATAATAATTATATATATATATATATATATATATATATATATATATATATATATATATATGTGTGTGTGTGTTACTTATAATATATATATTATAATTAAAACTAAACCCACAAATATCTAATAACTCTTACACACATCACTATCTATTTTGATAAAAGTATATACTCTCGTCGCAACTCAATAGACAGATAAAATTTTCATCAACTCGATATATTTTTAACAAAACTGGCCGGTATTAAATTCTTTGTAATGTAAATAAATTATTCTCCGACAAATAATTTTAATCCAATTTCCAAAAATATATTTTTGGCTTTTAACTCACTAAATACCAAAACTGGGCTAAAAGTCTAAGAAATTCTCCACAAAATACCCTAAAGTTGTATAATTTAAAAATTAAGGGTCTTACAAACATAAAAGTAAAAAGTAAAACTAAAAAGAATAAATAGCGCAAACATGAACATAAACTCAGTAAACCTAACTTAAAACTTTAAGAACTCATAATACCTTAACTCCCAGAAAGGTAGAAATTTACTTAAAAAGAAAAAACATATCAAACATGAACATCAAACCATAAACCAAAACTCAGAAATTATAAGAACATAAACTTTAAAATAGAAAGCAATATTGATGGGAGAAACAAAATCACAAAAATTTACACCATTATCTTAGAAACATGAACAACAATAGTATAATTAGTACCTAAGAAATCAGAAAACCCTAAGAAATCATAGATTAACCTTAAAAACTAAAAAAAAAACATTAAGAAACGTTAAAAGAAACCCTAATAAATTAACCTTCTCTAAAGGTTCAACAGAGAAAGGAGATATGGACAACCTCTACATTATTAGTACCTAAACATAACGAAAACATCATAAAACAAATGTTAGTAAAAAATATCAAACCCTAACAAAAAATAGTATCTTCAATGAGAAGAACAAACCAAAACAAAACACAAAAGTATATAATACCTTTCAAGATAAACATTGAATAAAGAAAAAACAATATTTTTAAGATAAACATTGATTAAATTTTCTGAGATTGGAGAGTTAGGGTTTGGTAAAAATGTCAAAGGAAACATACCAGATAGATTTCGTTGCATGTTTGTAGGCTAATGTGAGATAATGACAATGGTGACGACAACGATGGTGACGACGTAGATGGTCTCCGTGATCGTGAGCAAGAGAGACTCATAGAGGACCGTTTGAGTCTTTGAGAGAAGCGAGAGAGATTGAGGCGGATGTGAGTGAGTTTGTTTATGTTGATTCTGAAATCTAAACTGAATGTGAGTGTGTTGTTAATTGGGTTTTTCGTTTTTTTTTTTATAAAAAATCTTTGGACCAGGCTGTGGTTGTGTGAGTAATTTACATATTAATATATAATATAAAATTTATAATATAATTAAAGGTATGGTTTCGATCTAGTTTGTGTACCAACATATAGGGTTGTTCATGGTTGGTTTTTTTTAAAAACCAAACCATATCCATTTTAAAACCAATATATGGATTTAGATTTATAACCAAATCCATTATTTGGTTTAAAACCGGTTATAAAACCAACTGTAAAATTGGTTATGGTTAAATAACTGGTTTATAATTAGTCAACCGTTTTGAAAGTTTTATTTTTAAAATTGGTTAAAATTTGATTATTTTTTTAAAAAATATTTATTCATAGTTTAAAAATCGGTTATTTAAAAAATTCGGTTATTTAAAAATCGGTTATTTCTATTGAGTCGGTCGGGTCCGGATATGTTGTCCACCCCTCGTTTAATTGAGGCCGAAAACTATGCATATGTTTTGGGAAAATTGATTGTTGAGTGTGTTTGAATAATAAAACGAGTTATTTTTAAATAAAAGAGTTTGAATCCACCGTAGAAATTTTACTAATTTGAGTTGAGTTGTTAAAATTGGATTGATTTTACCTATTTAATGTGATTATGGGAAACTGATTTGTGAAAAGTGGTGCATTTGGAAATTTGGATATTTATTTTGAAAGTAAAGAGACTTTTATGATTGAGAGGTATTTAGAAAATTAAAAAGGAGTGTGAATACATTTGGAGTTAGTATAGATAGTTATGAAAAAAATTTGTTTTGTAACTGGGAAATTGGTGTGTTTGAAAAGAAGTTGTAATTTTAAACTCAAAGTTGTGAATTGGAATTTTAATGAATATAGGTGATTTTCAAGGAATTGATTAATGTCCTTTGGGTTGTAATTAAAATTTTAAATTTAGGTGTGTAATTTTAAAGTAAAAATTGTCTACATCCTTATGTTTATGTAATTAGCTCATAGAATTTCGAAAATGAATCAAAATTGTTGATATCGAATTAGTGGTGGAGAGAATTCTAAAATATTTTTGTTTGTCTTATGTCAAATATTTTAAGGAAAATGTAATGGAAACCAATAGGACAAGGATACTATTTTTTAGAAAATTTTGGAAACAAAGTATGAGTTTTTCGTTAGTTATATTGAAGTCTTTGAAAAGAAAAGAGAACAAGACATACTTAAAATGTTATAGTTTAACCAAGTTAAAGTGTAACAACTCGATTTTCGTAACTTGATAATATAAGCTAAATCAAGATTTCGTTATCCAATTCATCATGTCTTTCATAAGTCTCATAATTTTAAACATTTTTGTGTTGAGAAGTTTTTCATTTAAGCCTTGAAAGGGCTTCAAAAAGAATAACTTAACGCAAAAGTGGACATTAAGATCTCATGCAAAGTGGTATGTAAGCAAAACTTCACTTGATGGAGTAAGGATCATATTGATCCCATTAGGGCAGATCTCGTAGTAATTTCAATAATATTTACTGGGTAGTTTTGACTATCATGCCCCAAAAAGTCATGGTATTAACAAGGAGGAGGAGTAAATGTCTCTAATTACCTTTTAAAAGCTTCTAATTTAATCTCTAATATATATTCACCTATTGTTTTCTTCTTATGTATAATTTGTTCTTGATTATGCATGATGTAATCTCTCATAGTTTTTCTCTTGGTGATATGTTTTTTTTTCTACAAGAGAGGATTTACTGCAAACAAGGAGGTAAATATGAACAAATAACAAACAAACAAAAATATAATAAATAAAAAATAATTTCTTTTATTGAAATAAGGTGAACAAAAATTGAAATAATAGTAACAAGGAAAATGGAGATTATATTTTATTTTAAAACTTAAATATATTAATAATAGTAATAAAGAAAAGTAAAACAAATAGAATATTTTTTTTTAATAAAATAAGTAAAATTGAACTAAAGCAAACAAAAGTTGAAAGTAATAAAAATATTTTTCTCATAGTATTGCTAAATAATTCTCGACAAAAACGGCAAAAGTTTGTTGCATTAAAAACACACTTACAACAAGTGTACTCATTCGCATAAGTCGTATAAAAGACTATCGTTTTCACATGGATTAATTAGTAAATATCAAACTAAAAATAATGATTGAATTGAATTTGTAATTAACTAACAAATAGCAAGTAACAAAGAAAAAAGAATAAAAACACAAAGATGTAAATCAATTGAGAGAAGTCTAGGGTCACAATTTCACTTGTAACTTTGATTACCTCGATTGTAGTTCTATTCGAATTCCTTTCTTTTAATTCTATAACCAATCCTTTTACTAAAACTATTAATTTATTTGGTCATTCGTAATTAACATTCTTTTTCCTAAATTAACCATTTGTTTGGTCATGCAAAAAATTTAATTTAAAGAAAATAATAGAGCATAAGAATGTTGAAGTATTGAAAGACTAAAATTAAGTTTGGTTATGCAATAATTTATGGTCTCAATAATTTTATAGATCCATCAACTAATTGCAATAAGATCGCTAACAAGTAATTGATTAAAAAGATGCTAAAGATGATCAATCTTAAGATGTGATTAGGGCAATAAGAAAATTTAATTGAACAATAAAAAGTAATTAAAATAAAATTAGAATAAATAACTAAGACATAGTAAAATGTATCTTGATTATTAGATCACCTAAGACCCTAAAAGAAAGGTTAATTGCTCATTATTATAAAGAAAATTAATTCTAAAATAATAGTGTTCATCAAATTAAATGAGAAAAATTAAAACCCTAAAAAATGATGAATATGTCTTCTTAATAGGCATGACAACAGAGCAGGTCGGAAACGGATTTTGCATTTTCCTCCCTGCACCCGACTAGTCGGAGAAAACCAGTATTCGTCTCCATTTCTTATCGGGTATGTAATTTAAGTCTTCATCCCCGTCGGCAACAGGGTTCGGATTTCCCCGTCTACACCTGCACCCATTCATATATATAAAATAATAAATTTAAAAATCTTATTAATTATAATTAATATAATAAAATAATTATTATTATACAATAATAAAATTAAAAAGTATTAAAATGATATTTTTATAGAGAGAAGATTATAACTTTTAATATTTTAAAAAAAATATTAAATATATTGAATATGTGTATGTAAATAAAATTTCAAAATAACAATAACATTACTAGCTGGGCGGGTTCGGGTGCAGGATATCAACACCCCAAACCCACCCTCAAATTTTAATTTCAAAGAAAACCCGCACCCAATCAAAGCGGGTTTTTCCCGCCCAAATAGGGACGGGTTTGAGTGGGTACTCGCGATTTGAGTGAAACCAACACCAAAACGACCGTGTGAAAAGTGGCTATATTATCCACTGATTGGTTTTCTGTTTTATGGTAATTTTCCTTGACCGAATTTCGAATTTATTTTTTAGAGTATCTTCTCATATTTTATTTTTAACGTTTACCCATAAACTGTCGAGTTAGATCGATTAATGGACAAAGAGTCAATTAAACATAATTTTCCAGAATTTTAACAACCCCAATTTCTCTCTAAAATACCCGACTTCTCCATTTGTAGAATTCGTTATTTTGCACCGTTCTCCTTCACCGTAAGTCCGATTTGAGTGAAACCAACACCAAAACGACCGTGTGAAAAGTGGCTATATTATCCACTGATTGGTTTTCTGTTTTATGGTAATTTTCCTTGACCGAATTTC
>NC_021160.2:29723241-29730516 GCF_000331145.2 Cicer arietinum | reverse complement strand
AAAGGCTGTTTGCTCGTGGAATCCTATTCGTGTGTGAAAGCGTCAAAATAAGGTAAGGGGTGAGAGAGCGTTTGAATTCATGAGTGTAATTTATTTGGAGATGAACAGGAAAACCGTATTTCCCAACGATTCATCCAGGGCTCGCTACGTATGGCAGTAGCCCTTTGAGGGATAAATTAATTAATGTGAAAATATGGAAATTGTGAGATTAAAATATAGAATAAAAATATTTGTAGGGTGTTGATTGATTTAATTTATTTGAATGTGTGATATTGATATTATTGTGATATTGGGTGTCGAATTAAATTTATATATGTGTGATTAGATGAGTTTATGTGATGTGATAACAAAAGATGGATGTGTTGTGATAATTTTATGTAATGACGATGATGTACGATTAATAATTGTGACATTATAAATTTGTGATAATGTTTGATTGATGATAGTGATGCTATAAATTTGTGATGAGTTTATGTGACGATGATGATAGTGATGTTCTAAACCGTGATGAGAATATTGAATTAGCCTCATAGTTGATGAAATAATGGTTATTTCAATTTGTGTATGAGATGACGATTTTAATGGAGTATCATATACCAATGAGGGGGGAAAATAAATATTGTGAATTTGTGAAGTGAAGATTATTTTGTCATCATATAGGTAGGGCTTGACAAGCCTAGTGATTCAGGGGAAGTACAACTGAATGAGGCTGATCGTGGCGGTCTACTGTCGAGCCTTAAGGCAAGATTGTTAGACCTTGGAGGTATTCAGGTGGAGAATTCCTAGGTGACTTGGAGGTAGCACTCCAAATGTTGGGAGCTACCACGCAACACACGTTTACCTCGACTATCACGTATATGTGTCTCGGGTTGAGTTGAGGGGATCTATGAGGACATGGCCAAATTAAATTGTCCGTCCACCAGGATGGTGGCATAGTATCAAGCCTCCTAACCAAGTACTTCAGAGTTAGAATGATACCACATTGTGAAGTAGAGTCTAAGCTCATGCATAGCATTGCATTTTCTTGTGATTGTTTTGTTGTGATTAATATGTATTATATGTGATAATAATTTATGCGATGGTTTGATGTTACAGTGAAGTGTATTGATTTTCTTTGATTTTGACTATATAATGTGATGTTTTTCCTTGAAGAATGTTTGTTTAATGATACGGTTTATTGATGATTAATTGCGTGTTCATCTTATTTATATTATACTATCAACATGATTTCAAAACTCACCTACTTCGTTGTTTGTGTTTGACTGGCTTGACCCTGCGTTTGCAAAATTGCAGTTATTAAAGGTTAATGAGTCTCGAAGTTCAAGTTTGGGAGAAACCCCGCTCTGATAGGTGATACCGGGAATTAAGAGTTGTAATGTGTATTTTACTTATGTTATTATAAATGACTTTTTATATGAAAACTTAGTACGAGTAAGTCTTGGGAATTAAATCAAGAAATTCTAGTTAAATCAAGTTCATTGATATTGTACTATTTTAATTGAGGAACAAAATTGAATTGTTACATGTGTATTTAGAGAAACATGATATTCTAAATTAGATATTAAAGTTTTTATTCTCTTTAACAGATTTTCTTTATCTGCTGTAAGTTTTCTTCAAATAATTTAGTATATATTATTATAAATGTTATTTTGGGGTTTAGGGTGTCACAAAATACACAAATAAAGGAAAGCTAAAGGACCTTTCACTTTGTAAAAGTATTTTCTATTTTTATTTTCTAAAATTTGCGTTAATTTTACTTGTTAATGAGAAGATAATAAACTTTTGAAGTAAACAATTGTCTATCTTTCTAAAAACAATGAAAATGTCAAAAGATTGTTTTCATTATTTCCCAATATGCATTTATATCTACTCACATTTTATCCTCTCTCCATAATAATGATATTTTTTTGCAACATCATATATTTCTTGGAGTATAGCTAGATTACATCATTTGTAACCACAATTATGGTCACATTTTGATATATTAAAATTAGCAATGTAATTGGATCGTCATGTTTATTTAATCATCTCGATAGTCGAGTACTCAAGGCCGGCCCAAGACCTAAGTTAGTAAAAATAATGTCAATAAGTGTTGGATGCTATGCGAACACTTCTACCCAAAATAAGTCATGAGTTATATACTCACTTGGTCAAGGCATGTTGGATGTGCTCAAAGAGAGGGAATAACCACTTCTCCACTAAAGGAGTAGTTGGAGCGACATAAAGGAAGGTATTAGGAGAAGTCCAGGATGGTTAGATATAAGGGTATTCATGGTCCAAAAACCAAATTAATGGTTTAGTTTCAGTCCTTAAAATCCACTTTCATAAAAATTGATTATTTTTGGAACATGTTTCAAGTTAGTTCAATTTCAAATCGACTTAAAATCAATTTATAAATATAAAGTAGTTTAATATATTAAACAAATTTCGAATTGATTTTAAATTATAACCGATTTTGAATCAGTTTTTTTAGTGAATTTTTAAAACCAAATTTTCACTAGGTTTTTAAAAATTTGATTTTAAAATAAATTTTTCAATGAATATTTTAAAAATTGGTTTTAAAAAATTATAAACTATAAAGAAGTTGATTTATCTCACTGCTTATTCACGTTGTTAAGATTATACAATACAAACAATGACAAAAAGAAAAATAAGTGGATTCATCAAATTAAAATGCAAATAGATTTAGCAATTTATTTATGAATTTCATATGTAAATATTTTGGTAACATAAAAAACATTACATTGTTATAGAGAGCAAAAAGAGAATGAGATAGAGATTTGGAGTTAGGGTTTCGTAATTTTTTGTTGTTGACAAATTCATGGAATTTTTTAATTCTTATGAATATTTTGGTTAAAAGAATTTTAAAATGGTTAAACCAATTTTTTAGTTAAAATTGGGTAATTAGTTTGTTTCAAATTTTTGGTTAAGTTTATGATACCATTTAATTGGTTAAATTTTTTTTTTTTTTTTTTGTGTGAAGAGCAGTCCAGTTTATCAATACGGTCTAATTAATCATATATTTTTCACACCTCTAGTTAGATACTCACATTATAAATAGACATATTATTCAACCTAAAGAGAAAGGTCATTCATTATATTCCCAAAACACCTTTGGCCTAGGTCACGATATATTGTCGACTAGTTTTACCTAATTCCTTATACTAGAACAATAACTATAACTACAATTGTAGCCGCAATTGATGCCACGTGCAACAAAGATTTCTTGCAAGTTCTTTAAGGGATGAACTTAACATTTTAGCTTTAGTATCATTGCAGTGTGTCATGCTGTAAAATAAGATTGTCACGAAGCAACGATTTGTGAGTAAAAAAAATTGCAATTATCAAACATAGGGTATCAATTGAAATTGTACAAAGTAAAAGGTGAAAAACGAAATTGAAGGTGAAGAATAGACGATGATGAAATGAGGGAGGCGAGATGAGTTAGACGACTCAACACAAAGTAGACTATAAGCAAGGTTGGTTGAAGTCGCAATTGTACGATAGACTATTATTTAATTATTTTAGGTAGTTTAGTTTGTGTTGTTATCGATTGTAGTTCTTGTCGGCTAGGGTTTTGGGTTTCTTTTGTCATGTAGATTTTAGTGACATGTATTCTGATTATGCTTTTGTTTAATGATTTAAGGTGTTATACTTTAGGGTATTTGTGGCAGTTAAATGTGATGGATGGTCAGTGTCCCATGTTGAGTTTGCTTGTGTTGTCTTGTTGTGGAGTCTTGTTTGTGCAGTCCCATTCTTGTTTATATGTGTTCTTTTATCAATTATATTATAGATGATGGATTCCTTTTTTGAATGTGTATTCCACTTCAAGGTGGAGGGGGTATTTTAGCAATATTAAAAAATTGGAGTATATGGGACAAGAATTAACATGGAAATGTGACCAAGATATATATGGTCATATTGGGAGGTTTTAGATATTTTGTAAGAAAAATGTGTTAATAGGATCATATTTTAGGTATGTGGTATAATGATCTGGAAAAAAAATCGGGTGTGAGCTTAGGAAGTTGGTTAATGATGTAGATGCAAATGAGGTGTTCAACATAGCCACAAAAAATGGGAATGTGTACTTATATGTTGATAATTGACTTGGTTATGTTTTAGTACTTATATGATGATAATTGACCTAGGGATGTTCATAGTGAGATATTTGGACAGGCTGAATGGTTAGGAATACAAATAGAAAATGACAGTGAAGATAGCGCCTGAAGTATCTATTGAGGAAAAAACATTTTTGATGTATGTTTTAATGACAACAAACGTTATGAAATAAATGATTAAGTTTTATGATGGTGGTCTACTAATGATAGCACTTGGGTTTTATTTAAGGAACATGAATTGAATAAGTGAATAAGCAAAAAGCCATTCACTTCATCAAAGTGCATAAAATATGATGACAATATCATTCTGGAAAAACAAAGATCATTTTGGGTTATCAAAAACTGAAATCAAAGAAAGCAAGACTGTTCTGGTTATTAAACAGAAAAACAAAGATAATTCTTATTTTCACATCATGAAGGCCAAAAACATTCTGGACAAAGATTTCATTAATCAAGATTGTTCTAGGCTGCAAAAATATATCATCCTTCATTTCAAATAAACCAAACTTCAAAGAGAAAGAACATAATTTCACAATAAGATTGCTTTGGATAAATTCGATCAACAAAAAGCAAAGCAAAGTATCATGAACAAATAGCAAGATCAATCTCCAAATTGATGGCTAACATAAACAAGTCCAACCTGGACAAAAATGATAAAGTTACTTCATCAGTGACGCACGTATAGAACAAAAAAGCATGGCACACAACAGCTGTCAGAAGTTCAAAATCCAGCAAATCACTCAAAATAGAAACGAAAATTGTTATGGTTTTCACAACTTTAATCCAAGAATGTTATGGTTTATAAAGAACAAAATCTGTTGTAATTTAAGATCGATCTAGGCTACGAAAATACATATATCTGCACTACAATTCATCAGTATTCATTACAGAGGAATTTAATAATCTACTCAAGATCATTTTTGGACAAATTCGTTCAAAGAGGACTAACAAAGGCAAATAAAAACATCAAGAACAAACAACAAGATCAATCTCTAGATTTATAATTAAAAAGTACAACAAGGACATAAATACCAACACTACATCTATGCAAAAAGCAACACACGAACAGAGCAAAAAAGCATGACACACTACAACTGTCAAAATCAAGCACTCAAACAAAACAAAAATGAAGAATGTTCTGGTTTTACAAAAGAACATTCTGGTTATTCTCTTTAAAAGACATAATTAAAACATATCATTATAAACTGCATATTCAAAGCCTTTTATCATCTATAAATTGAAAATCCATTGGAAGACAAAGGTAAGAGTTCAATTTACAAATCTACCAACACTAGTTCAAGTAAGAACAAATCAAAAACTCTTCAAGTAAACTCCAACTCTCTTCACTATATCTTTTGATCATCATTTACTGAGTTTGTCTTTATTTATCTCAAACAAGTGTTTAGAAGTTTCAAGATCCCAAACACTTTTATCATACACATCATTTGTAACTCAAGTTGATCTTTTATGTTAGATTGAGTGTGTTTGTAAAAATCCTTTCAAGGTTGAAAGGTGATTGTAAAAATCATTTCTATAAAATTATACTTAGATGAATTTCCAACCAAATCATATTTTTAAGTCTTTTGAAAAAGAATGGTCATTTCTATAATAAATGATCAAAGGAAATTCGAAACATCATTCTTCAAATAACTCTTTGATGGAAATGATATTTCACATGATTTGATTGTCAAAGAACTTTCCAACAATATGAAGTTGTTTTTTTTTTTTTTAATAAAAAAGTTAGTTACAAGAAATTGCTAGAACAGTTTTAAATGAATCAAGTGTTGAAAAATAATTTTGGAGAGAAGCCATAAAATTTTTTTGCCATGTTTTTAATCTTGGCTTTATTAGAAAATATCTCTAACATACTTCATATGAATTCTTTGAAAAATAGAAAGAAAAATATATCATACTTTAATATTTTTGAATGTCATTACTATGCTTAGCATGATAAAGAAAGTATGAGCAAATTTGTTTTAAAATGCCATCAAAGTCTATTTTCTGAATACTCTACAATATATAAATATAGAATATAAAATTTCAATGCCCAAACTATAGATGAAATTATGCATATTATGCTTGATGAATATGTTGATTTTCATATTTAAAGATAAGATAGTGAAGAAAAATAATTACAATGTTAAAATTGAATAAATCACAAAGTTGATAATGTTCGAATATCATCCATGAAAACTCCAAAATATGCTCGTGGAGTGGAAAAACAAAAACAAAAATCTAAGAGAAAGATCAATTTAAGCAAAAGGGTTTATACTTGAACATTCTCCGCAAGAGCAGACTGTTCTTGACAATGAATATGTTTCATCCAATAAAAAATAATGCTTTCTATTATGATGATATGGTTGAAAAACACCAACAACTTCTAAATGAGTTTGAACCATTTGCTTTTGGCACTATTGACCTTTCCTCCAAAAAATCTCCTCATGATTAAATTATTGGAAAATCTAATTGAGAGGGATTTATTACTGGTACCAAAGCTGCTGTAGGAGGCGTAACTACAGTGGTTGGCATGCCACTAAACAACATAAATGATATTCAAGTTTCACTAAAGAAGAAGTATGTTGTCACATTCCAAACATTCAAATGTAAGACCCATAATTTTTAAGTACACTTTATGTATTTTTATGTATTTTGGATTTTGGCTCGGAGGCTTTTTAGCCAAAGTTAATAATATTTTGGGGTTTTTATGATCAAAAATTTAATAATATCTTAACTTCACTCTCCCTCGTTGAATCGAAAACAAAGAAAAACGGTGTTAAGGATTTCAAAACCGTTAAACACATACCCCTCCGTTTCATCTAGATCTAAGCTTCGTTTCGCGAAGAGTTAGAAGGGAAAGTTGCTCACTACCATGCTACGGTGCTAGGGGACCAATTTGGAGGCGACGTTGCGAGTGGAGATTTTTACCGGATTTACTCGCGGTACCGTGTTCGCACGTTAAAGCTAACGTAAAGGTAAGGGCTCCTTCCAAACTTCTAGTTTTCATTTAGGGACTTATCTGTGGTTGTGTGGAAAAGAATCTTGTTAGGGTTTGAGTATTGATTTGGGGGAAAATGGATCTAAGACTTTATAAGTAAAATCTTAGAGTTAGGTTTTGGTTATATTTGATGGATGTTTCGTGGAAAATGAACTTAACTCA
>NC_021160.2:29721427-29723177 GCF_000331145.2 Cicer arietinum | reverse complement strand
GAATCTCTTAATGTCTCGGTTATTTAATATTTTGTTTTAAGAAAAATCGTTTAAGTTAACTGGGCGTTAAGAATGGGGAATCTCTTAATGTCTCGGTTACTTATTATTTTGTTTGGAAAATTGTTTAAGTTAACTGGGCGTTGAGAATGGGGAATCTCTTAATGTCTCGGTTACTTAATGTTCGTTTTTGAAAATCGTTTCAGTAAATGAGTATTAAGAATGGGGAATCTCTTAATGTCTTGTTTACTCGTGTATGTTTTGGTAAGTTGTGCTGACCCGGGATAGGTGGCACCTCGGTAAACGGTACGGACCCGTGATAGGTAGTACGTTTACGACTTACGTTCCTGCGGGAATTGCGTTTGTCCGTGAGAGACTGCGCAGGGGTTTGTCCGTGAGAGACTACGCCCTGGTTTAAGTTAGATGAGAATTAAGAATGGGGAATCTCTTAATGTCTCGTTTACTCGTGTATGTTTTGGTAAGTTGTGCTGACCCGGGATAGGTGGCACCTCGGTAAACAGTACGGACCCGTGATAGGTAGTACGTTTACGACTTACGTTCCTGCGGGAATTGCGTTTGTCCGTGAGAGACTGCGCAGGGGTTTGTCCGTGAGAGACTACGCCCTGGTTTAAGTTAGACGAGAATTAAGAATGGGGAATCTCTTAATGTCTCGTTTACTCGTGTATGTTTTGGTAAGTTGTGCTGACCCGGGATAGGTGGCACCTCGGTAAACGGTACGGACCCGTGATAGGTAGTACGTTTACGACTTACGTTCCTGAGGGAATTGTGTTTGTCCGCAAGAGACTACACCCTGTTGATTTGTGAACTGTTGGTTCATTTTTGTTGTGTAGTAATGTGTTATAAATGCTAAGTGTTATGTTTTGGAATTTGGTGATAACATGTTTGATTGCAATACCATTTCGAAATCCATGATGTTGTATTAATTGTGTTGAAAATGCTAAGTGTTATGTGTTGATTGTTGTGTGTAAGTATGATGGTTATCGAGATCCCAATTGTCGTGGTAATCGCGTAGGAATTGCTAAGTGTTAGGTTGTGAACTTGATTAGGAATGACTTGAGTTAATGCATGAATTTTTGGAAAAACGATCAGGGAAATCGATTTCCCAATCGATTGGATGAGTTGCAGGAAGTTCACCATTTTGACCTAATCGATTTGCCAATCGATTGTATAAATATATCTTTCAAAATCTTTTAAGAAATCGATTTGGAAATCGATTGGCAGAGAGGCAGGAACTCAGCAAAACTGCCAAAATCGATTTGGAAATCGATTTGGCAACCCAGGGACTCATCAGAACTGACAAAATCGACTTAGAAATCGATTTGGTCATGCAGAAACTCAGCAGAACTGACCAAATCGATTTGGCAATCGATTGGCTCAGCAGAAGTCCTTATTTTGAGTTAGATAATCGATCGTTCAATTGATTTATCAATGCTTTGGTCAGTTATGTATTACTTGATGATTTGGGAACTTCATTTTGATTTTATTTCAGTTATGTATTACTTGATGGTTTGAGAACTTCATTTTGATTTCATTTTTAATTGGCAAGCATTACATGAACTTTTAGCATATGAGAAATCCTTTTAAGGTGCATGCTTAGTTGAAAGGTTATTTTGTGCATTTAAAACTTAAATGTTATGTGTTATCTGTTAATTTCGGTTGGTGACCCTTTACAACTATTGTGGAAATCTGGGCTTTGCCCTCAGATGAGAGTCAGGACGACCCTACTGGTTCA
>NC_021160.2:29720333-29721264 GCF_000331145.2 Cicer arietinum | reverse complement strand
TGAATGGGTTCCATGTACCATTTGTTGTTGTTTAAATACTTTGGATTTATATTTGGAGAAACTTTTCCGCTGCTTGTAAATTATAATGACTCAATTATTTATCCAAAGACATTTCCTTATTTATTTCTCTGTTTTAGTTTAATTTCTTTTTAAAAAAAAAAATACACCCTCGCTTTGAAAATCGGGGTGTTAAATTGTGGTATCAAAGCATTGGTTTGGTTTTCCTTGGGGGCTGTGGAACCTTGGTTATAGATTGTAGGTCAACCTATAGGTTGGGAGTTGTTATCTGATCATGCGTCGGTTTAGGTGGCTTGAGTTGTCAAGTCCAATATAATTATTATGTGTTGCTGTGGTCGGAAGTTAATTTGGAATTATTTGAAGTAGGAAAAACCATGCCGCCAAGAAGGAATGACGCTCCGAGAGCCAACGCTAATAGGAATGATCTAATGGCGGAGGCTATGAATAACATGGCTGCTTCTGTTGCTGCTTAGACTGCTGCCAAGACTCAATGTGATCTTGAAACGAGGGGAAGAGAGATTCGTGCTGCAGAGTCAAGAGGGTTAGAAGACTTCCGTCGTTACAATCCTCCTAAGTTTAAAGGAGATGAGGATTCAGAGAAGGCGGATCAATGGATCCAAGAAGTGGAGAAAATCTTTGAAATGATTAACTGTCAGGCGGGAGTGAAGGTCAGCTATGCCACTTATATGCTATTGGGGGATGCTGAGTACTGGTGGAGGAGTGCAAGGTTATTAATGGGATCAGCTCACGAGGAGGTGAACTGGGAATCATTCAAAAGGAAGTTTTTAGACAAATACTTCCCGATGAGTACTAGGACTAAACTGGGTGATGATTTTCTAAAACTTCATCAGGGGAACATGACCGTGGGCGAATATGCGGCTAAGTTTGAATCGCTATCGAGGCATTTCAGGTT
>NC_021160.2:29717837-29718934 GCF_000331145.2 Cicer arietinum | reverse complement strand
AAGGACGGAAGCTCGCGCTTATGTGTGGATTATAGACAGCTTAATAAGGCAACTATTAAGAATCGTTATCCTTTGCCACGCATCGATGATTTAATGGATCAATTGAGAGGGGCCACGATATTTTTAAAGATTGATTTGAAGTCGGGTTACCATCAGATTCGAGTAAGGGAAGGAGATATTCAGAAAACTGCTTTCAGAACCCGTTATGGACATTATGAATATCTGTTTATGCCGTTTGGAGTTACCAATGCACCAGCAATTTTCATGGACTACATGAACAGAATCATTAATTCATTCCTTGATAAATTTGTTGTGGTGTTCATTGATGATATATTGATTTATTCAAGAACTGAAGAAGAGCATGGAGGACATTTACGCCAAGTTCTTGAGATTTTACGCGATAAGCGATTGTATGCCAATTTGTCGAAGTGTGAATTTTGGCTAGAGAAAGTGAATTTCTTAGGACATGTGATAACCAAGGAAGGAATCGCTGTAGATCCGGCTAAGATTGAGGCGGTTCTTGCTTGGAAACAACCTCAAACTATCACTGACATACGAAGCTTCGTGGGATTGGCAGGGTACTACATGAGGTTTATCAAAGGTTTTGCTAAGATTGTGGCTCCATTGACACAACTTACCAGAAAAGATCAACCGTTCGCATGTACGGAGAAGTGTGAGGAAAATTTCCAGTTACTAAAGAGAAAATTGACGACCTCACAAGTGTTGGTATTACCGCAATTAGAAGAACCCTATGAAGTTTATTGTGATGCATCTCACCAAGGTTTGGGATGTGTTGTGATGCAACACAAGAAAGCAATGGCTTATGCCTCAAGACAACTGAAGATTCATGAGAGAAACTATCCTACCCATGATTTGGAGCTTGCCGCAGTTGTTTTTGCATTGAAGGTCTGGAGGCACTATTTATATGGGTGCACGTTCACCGTGTTCAGTGACCATAAAAGTTTGAAATATTTGTTTGATCAGAAGGAGTTGAACATGCGCCAAAGACGATGGATGGAGACTCTCAAGGATTTTGATTTCACACTGCAGTACCACCCTGGGAAGGCCAATGTAGTGGCGGATGCGTTGAGCAGAAG
>NC_021160.2:29712947-29717130 GCF_000331145.2 Cicer arietinum | reverse complement strand
GTTAATAATATTTTTGAGTTTTATAATCGAAAAGATATTTCGATGCCAATTAGAATTTCTCGTCGATAAATAAATTGAATTTAACTGCGGAAAATCCTTTACGGAGAATTTAAGGCGTTTCGGGTGAAACGGTAATTTAATAAATATCTAGATTTTGAGATATTTGTTAAGTTATATTTATTATATTTATATATGTTTGTTTGGAGGGAAAAAGAAAGGAAAACTAGAAGGAAGGAAAAGGAAAAGAAAATAGTATATAAAGGAAGGAAGGAAAAAGGAAGAAAGGAAAAACAAAGGAAAGAAAAAGAAAGGAAGGAAATTTCCAAATTTCCATCTCCTTCCTCTGAACCTCACGCGAGCAAAACCCAAAATTCCATCCTTCTCCATTTTTCGTTTTCGTTGCTTCCTTTTCTTCAAAGCTAGTGACCCAAGGTTGGGTGAGAGTTAGATCAAGGTTTTCGCAACTCCACTCTTCCTCTTTGATTCGAAAACGAAGAAAAACGGTTTTGAGATCCAAACACAAACCCCTCCGTTTCTTCTAGATCCGAACCTCATTTCTCGAAGAGACAGAAGGGAAAGTTGCTCACCACCACGCTACGGTGCTAGTGAACTAATTTGGAAGCGGCGTTGCGAGCGGAAAATTTACCGGAATTACTCGCGGTACCGGAAACGCGCGTTAAAGCTAACGTTGAGGTAAGGGCTCCTTCCAAACTTCTAGTTTGCATTAGGGACTTATCTGTGGTTGTGTGGGAAGGAATTTGTTAGGGTTTAATGTATCGATTTGGGGAAAAACGAAACTAATGCGTTATGGGTAAAACCTTAGAGTTAGGTTTTGTTTATATTGATGAATGGTTCGTGGTAAATGAATTTGAAGTCATTGTGTAAGATTTTGGGTAAATGAAACTTGTGTGTTTTGAGTAGTGGATTGTGTCGATTTGTGTTCGTTGTTTTTGACATGCTCTTAATTGATATTGATGAAATTTGATATGTGTATGGTTGGATTTGTGAATAAATGAATTGATATGTTTTGATGTGAGAATTTGTTGAGTTTGTGTTGTGTGAAATTTGAAAACCATTAAGTTAAATGAGTATTAAGAATGGGGAATCTCTTAATGTCTCGGTTACTTAATATTTTGTTTTGAAAATCGTTTAAGTTAACTGGGCGTTAAGAATGGGGAATCTCTTAATGTCTCGGTTACTTAATATTTTGTTTTGAAAATCGTTTAAGTTAACTGGGCGTTAAGAATGGGGAATCTCTTAATGTCTCGGTTACTTAATATTTTGTTTTGAAAATCGTTTAAGTTAACTGGGCGTTAAGAATGGGGAATCTCTTAATGTCTCGGTTACTTAATATTTTGTTTTAAAGAAAAATCGTTTAAGTTAACTGGGCGTTAAGAATGGGGAATCTCTTAATGTCTCGGTTACTTAATATTTTGTTTTAAAGAAAAATCGTTTAAGTTAACTGGGCGTTAAGAATGGGGAATCTCTTAATGTCTCGGTTACTTAATATTTTGTTTTGAAAATCGTTTAAGTTAACTGGGCGTTAAGAATGGGGAATCTCTTAATGTCTCGGTTACTTAATATTTTGTTTTGAAAATCGTTTAAGTTAACTGGGCGTTAAGAATGGGGAATCTCTTAATGTCTCGGTTACTTAATATTTTGTTTTGAAAATCGTTTAAGTTAACTGGGCGTTAAGAATGGGGAATCTCTTAATGTCTCGGTTACTTAATATTTTGTTTTAAAGAAAAATCGTTTAAGTTAACTGGGCGTTAAGAATGGGGAATCTCTTAATGTCTCGGTTACTTAATATTTTGTTTTGAAAACCGTTTAAGTTAACTGGACGTTAAGGAGGGGGAACCTCTTAATGTCTCGGTTACTTAATATTTTGTTTTGAAAACCGTTTAAGTTAACTGGGCGTTAAGGAGGGGGAATCTCTTAATGTCTCGGTTACTTAATATTTTGTTTTGAAAACCGTTTAAGTTAACTGGGCGTTAAGAATGGGGAATCTCTTAATGTCTCGGTTACTTAATATTTTGTTTTGAAAATCGTTTAAGTTAACTGGGCGTTAAGAATGGGGAATCTCTTAATGTCTCGGTTACTTAATATTTTGTTTTAAAGAAAAATCGTTTAAGTTAACTGGGCGTTAAGAATGGGGAATCTCTTAATGTCTCGGTTACTTATTATTTTGTTTGGAAAATTGTTTAAGTTAACTGGGCGTTGAGAATGGGGAATCTCTTAATGTCTCGGTTACTTAATGTTCGTTTTTGAAAATCGTTTCAGTAAATGAGTATTAAGAATGGGGAATCTCTTAATGTCTTGTTTACTCGTGTATGTTTTGGTAAGTTGTGCTGACCCGGGATAGGTGGCACCTCGGTAAACGGTACGGACCCGTGATAGGTAGTACGTTTACGACTTACGTTCCTGCGGGAATTGCGTTTGTCCGTGAGAGACTGCGCAGGGGTTTGTCCGTGAGAGACTACGCCCTGGTTTAAGTTAGATGAGAATTAAGAATGGGGAATCTCTTAATGTCTTGTTTACTCGTGTATGTTTTGGTAAGTTGTGCTGACCCGGGATAGGTGGCACCTCGGTAAACAGTACGGACCCGTGATAGGTAGTACGTTTACGACTTACGTTCCTGCGGGAATTGCGTTTGTCCGTGAGAGACTGCGCAGGGGTTTGTCCGTGAGAGACTACGCCCTGGTTTAAGTTAGACGAGAATTAAGAATGGGGAATCTCTTAATGTCTCGTTTACTCGTGTATGTTTTGGTAAGTTGTGCTGACCCGGGATAGGTGGCACCTCGGTAAACGGTACGGACCCGTGATAGGTAGTACGTTTACGACTTACGTTCCTGAGGGAATTGTGTTTGTCCGCAAGAGACTACACCCTGTTGATTTGTGAACTGTTGGTTCATTTTTGTTGTGTAGTAATGTGTTATAAATGCTAAGTGTTATGTTTTGGAATTTGGTGATAACATGTTTGATTGCAATACCATTTCGAAATCCATGATGTTGTATTAATTGTGTTGAAAATGCTAAGTGTTATGTGTTGATTTTTGTGTGTAAGTATGATGGTTATCGAGATCCCAATTGTCGTGGTAATTGCGTTGAAAATGCTAAGTGTTATGTGTTGATTGTTGTGTGTAAGTATGATGGTTATCGAGATCCCAATTGCCGTGGTAATCGTGTAGGAATTGCTAAGTGTTAGGTTGTGAACTTGATTAGGAATGACTTGAGTAAATGCATGAATTTTTGGAAAAACGATCAGGGAAATCGATTTCCCAATCGATTGGATGAGTTGCAGGAAGTTCACTATTTTGACCTTAATCGATTTCCAATCGATTGTATAAATATGTCTTTCAAAATCTTTTAAGAAATCGATTTGGAAATCGATTGGCAGAGAGGCAGGAACTCAGCAAAACTGCCAAAATCGGTTTTGAAATCGATTTGGCAACCCAAGGGCTCAGTAAAACTGACAAAATCGACTTAGAAATCGATTTGGTCATGCATGAACTCAGCAGAACTGACCAAATCGATTTGGCAATCGATTGGCTCAGCATAAGTCCTTATTTTGAGTTAGATAATCGATTGTTCAATTGATTTATCAATGCTTTGGTCAGTTATGCATTACTTGATGGTTTGAGAACTTCATTTTGATTTCATTTTTAATTGGCAAGCATTATATGAACTTTTAGCATATGGAAAATCCTTTTAAGGTGCATACTTCATTTTGCTTATGTGTTACCTGTTAATTTCGGTTGGTGACCCTTTAAAACAAATGTTAATTTCAGATGAGAGTCAGGACGATCCTACCGGTTCGTACCCTATGGACGGGAATGGAGATGGGAACGCTTGACTGCAGCTACGTTAGGAGGATCTCACGGGGCGCGTGGAGATACTCAGGGTGTATAGCTTTTTGGCAGGATGATCAGATTAGGATGGTGTATAGGGACTAGGGGTCCTTCTTTTTGGTTGGGAGTATTTTTAGTTTGGAAATCTGTACTTTTACTAATATTATCAGTTTGACATCATCTTTGGATGGGTTCCATGTACCATTTGATGTTGTGTAAATGTTTTGGATTTGTAATTGGAGAAACTTTTCCGCTGCTTGTAAATTATAATGACTCAATTATTTATCCAAAGGCATTTCCTCGTTTATTTCTCTGTTTTAGTTTAATTTCTTTTG
>NC_021160.2:29689543-29712115 GCF_000331145.2 Cicer arietinum | reverse complement strand
CTCAGCATAAGTCCTTATTTTGAGTTAGATAATCGATTGTTCAATTGATTTATCAATGCTTTGGTCAGTTATGCATTACTTGATGGTTTGAGAACTTCATTTTGATTTCATTTTTAATTGGCAAGCATTACATGAACTTTTAGCATATGAGAAATCCTTTTAAGGTGCATGCTTAGTTGGAAGGTTATTTTGTGCATTTAAAACTTAAATGTTATGTGTTATCTGTTAATTTCGGTTGGTGACCCTTTACAACTATTGTGGAAATCTGGGCTTTGCCCTCAGATGAGAGTCAGGACGACCCTACTGGTTCATACCCTACGGATGGGAATGCTTGACTGGAGCTACGTTAGGAGAATCTCACGGGGCGCGTGGAGATCACTCAGGGTGTATAGTTTTTGGTAGGATGATCAGATTATGTTGATGTATAGGGACTAGACGTCCTTCTTTTTGGGTTGGAGTTTTTTTAATTTGGAAAACTGTACTTATACTAATATTGTCAGTTGACATCTTATTTGAATGGGTTCCATGTACCATTTGTTGTTGTGTAAATACTTTGGATTTATATTTGGAGAAACTTTTCCGCTGCTTGTAAATTATAATGACTCAATTATTTATCCAAAGGCATTTCCTTATTTATTTCTCTGTTTTAGTTTAATTTCTTTTTTAAAAAAAAAAATACACCCTCGCTTTGAAAATCAGGGTGATACACCAAACATCTCTTATGAGGAGATAAGTGGTACTGCCACCAAGCATTTCGAGCTTTAAATTAGGTAGCAGGGCGCTGTATATAGCATAAACTTGATTATACAGCAATCATCCTATTGGATGAGCGCTTTTTGTGAATAAAGGACTAAAGTGTTAATTTCAAAGTGATTAAGAATATCCTTAGGAGTGTAGGACATTTTTTATTCGTCATAGGAATGACTAAAATTATTCTTTAAGAATGTCCAAGAGCAATATTGCATGAATATAGTACATGTAACACATAATTTGGAATTAAATGGTGATGGTGTCCAAAACAAAGACGAAAATATGAGGTTCACAAGAAATAAAAGTCAAAAACTAAACAAGTCTAGTAATGGAGGTGAGAAAGAAACCTTAGTTATTGATGATAGCATTGATATACCCATACCAAGCTCTTACAGTCTTGCTGAAAGTCAACCATTAGATCAAAGGAATAGTAACACATATAATTCCAAAGAACATATCAACTTACAATGCTGTAATATGACATAAAGGAATTGATAACTTTCTTATGACTACTATTTACCATATCAAGGAGTTATACTCAATCTCAAATCTCATGATATTTGCATTATGATAAGTATGTATATTTTTTAATGATATTATGAGATAGATTGGATGCTCTTAAAATTAAGAATGCATACTATTTTTATGCAAATATGACTTTAAAGTTTAAATTGATTACATCACTCTTTGTCATTACTTGTACATGCATATCCCTAATTTCTATCCAAAATTCAACATGTTTACACTCTTTGTTCTTACACTTTTCATGATGGTATAAACAAGTGTGAAAATCTAGCTTGATGTTCAAAATTATTGTCTTTGTTATAAAAATATTTAAAATAAATTAGTGTATTTAAATGATTAGACAAAGAGTTGTTTTCTTAAGTATAATTCATTGAATGATTTTTCACATTTTGTACAATAACATCTTTTAAATTATCATGTTAAATGAATTAACATCATTTTGTGCAAATTCGCCTCTTTATATCCTTAAGATCATTTTCTATCATGTTCTCCAATTGTTTTACATATATTGAGTAGCCAATACATTGCTTGATGCTTGAGTATAATATTTTGAATTTGGGGTTTCAAAAAAACAACAATTGAGTTTTATAATGTGGCTTTTGAAAAAGATCATTCTTCAACATATTTTAAATATATATTAGGATTTATTTTTGAAGGATTTCAACAAGAGAATATATGTTTGGTCTTCATGAAAATTATTTGTGTCTCTTATTGTTTTAAAACTCAAAACTAATCCAAAAAGATTATGGCATGAAGTCAAAAATGGATATTTGAGCATTTTGAGACATATTAATATATGTGTTTACAAATGAGTCTTATTTGTTGCTTACTTCTTTAAGGATAATTGATTTCAAGTGTTTAAATTTATTTTAAGCATGATAGATAGAAATAGCAACAAGTAAAAAACCTCATACACACTTACTAAAAAAAGTAAGCTTGAAGATGTGCCTTATTGTTAATTTGTGTGGTTGCAAAAATGTTATGAACAAACAATTTTTTAATATGAGCAAATCTCTTGGCATATTTTTTATCCATTTAAAAAATTATTTTTTGAAAAATACAAACATTATTAGTTTTTGAAAAATACAAACATTAAAGGGAGAAATTATATTTGACATGATGTCACATTCATCTTATTTTGCTTCCCTATATGCGCTCATTCGCTCTTGTTCTAAAATTTGAAAAATTGATATATTTATAGCAGTAAACATGATCATGTTCAAATCAAAATATTATCTATTGGGAAAGAGGATAAAGAGAAAATAATATCTTACTTGTGTTATGGAACTTTGAAATATTAAAGAATATTAATTTCATAAATATTCAAAGGGAGTTTTTAGAAAATATTATTTTTCTTAAAACTGAAATCAACTCTTTTCTTTTTTCCTTCTAAAAATGAGAATATATATTCATTGACTATTTTTCGAGAGTGTTAAAATGCTTGCATATAATTATGTCATATTGTTTTTGTTATCATTATTCATATCTTGACTAAAATGATTATTGATCATCATAAATGCTATGATCTTTGATATTAAATGTTAAATTGACAATTTTGATATATGAATGCATTGATCAACCACATGATTTCCATGTGTAGTATACTCATGTGTAGTATACATATGTACTTCATTTTTGTTCCCCAACCTTTTTGATAGATGCCAAAAGAGGGAGAGAAATATATGACGGGTATAGGCTGAAAGTAATTAATGAAGAATGTTAAGAATTAACCTCTTGCATATATTTAGGGGGAGTTTAATTACAATAATAAGAATTAAACTCTTGCATGTGGTTAGGGGGAGTTTATTTACATATCTATGAACATTCTTGCATTTTATTTATATCCATCAATAAAACTTAAGTTTTATTCAAAATGTTTGTCATCATAAAAAAGGGGGAGATTGTTGAGGAAAAAACCTTTTTGATGTATGTTTTAATGACAATAAATCTTATGAAATAAATGATTAAGTTTTAGGAATGGTGTCTACTAATGATTGCATTTGAGTTTTATTTAAGGAACATGAATTGCATAAGTGAACAGGCAAGAAGCCATTCACTTCATCAAAGTGCATAAAAATTGATGACAAGATCATTCTGGAAAAATGAAGATCATTTTGGTTTATTAAAAATATAAATATGAGAAAGCAAGATTGTTTTGGTTATTAAATAGAAAAACGAAGATCATTCTGATTTTCACAACATTCATGCCAAGAACATTATGAACAAGGATTCCATTAATCAAGATTGTTCTAGGTTGTAAAAATATATCAACCTTGATTAAAAATAATCTAGTCTTCAAAACAAAAGAATATAATTATACAACAAGATTGGTTTGAATGGATTCGGTCAATAAAAAGCAAAGAAAAGTATCAAGAATAAATAGCAAGATCAATCTCTCGATTGATGGTTAAGATAAGCAAGTACAGTCTGAACAAAAATGATAAAGTCACTGCCTGCATTACTGACACACGTACAAAACAGAAAAGCTTGGCATACAACAATTGTCAGAAGTTGAAAATCCAAAAAATCACTCAAAACAAAAACGAATGTTCTTCTGATTTTCACAACTTTAATCCAAGAATGTTATGGTTTGCAAAGAACAAAATCTGTTGTAATTTAAGGTCGATCGTGGCTAGGAAAGTACATCTATCTACACTACAAATCATCAGTATTCATTACAAAGGAATTTAATAATCTATTCAAGATCATTTTTGCACATATTCGTTCAAAGATGATCAACAAAGGCAAAGCAAAACATCAAGAACAAACAACAAGATCAATCTCCAAATTTATAATTAAAAAGTACAACAAGGACATAAATACCAACAATGTATATCTACAAAAAGCAACACATAACAGAGCTGAAAAGCATGCAACCCAATAGATGTCAAAATCAAGCACTCATACAAAACATAAACGAAGAATGTTCTGGTTTTACAAAAGAATATTCTGGTTATTCTCTTTAAAAGACAAAATTAAAACCGATCATTTTCCATATTCCAAACGATAATTTAAAGAGTACCAAGACTTTTCAAATTAATGGTGAAGCCTAGAACTCGAGCTGAATGCCCAAAGGAGAAAAACAACCACAAGATGGATCTCCAAATTGATGAGTTGTGAGCAAGGACACAAGTACATTGTACATACCATATTATGCAGAAAGCTCTGCATAATTCTGATTTGGAAATAGTATCAAACTGACATTTCACAGCTCATTCACGTTTCACATCAAATCCGAAAGCAAGAACGTTATTCGATTGTCAATATCGTTCTAAACAACAATATAAACACATTTTTAATTGCTTTAAAATATATCTAACACTTGGGAAGTGTGTCCAATGACTATATTCATTTTAAACTACATATTCAAAGCCTTTTATCATCTATAAATTGAAAATCCATTGGAAGATGGAGGTAAGAGTTCAATTTACAAATCTGACAACACTAGTTCAAGTAAGAACAAGTCAAAAACTCTTTAAGCAAACTCTGACTCTCTTCACTATATCTTTGGATCATCATTTACTGAGTTTGTCTTTATTTATCTCAAACAAGTGTTGAGAAGCTTCACGATCCCAAACACTTTTATCATATACATCATTTGTAACTCAAGTCTATACTTTATGTTAGATTGAGTGTGTTTGTAAAAATCCTTTCAATGTTGAAAGGTGATCGTAAAAATCCTTTCCAGGTTGAAAAGTGAAGATTGCAATTGATTAAGAGAAAAGGTGTGAAGGAGAACATTCTAGTTCTGAAGCACAAAGTGAAAATCTCACGGTTGTGAGGACTGGAATAGCCCGAGTTGGGTGAACTAGTATACTTTTTGTGTGTGTTATTTCTATCCCTTATCTTTAATTATTTGCACACACAAATCACACTTTATCATAAACTAATTTATTTTGTTTACTTCTAACATATCCAGAACATTATGGACATTTTGTTTTAATCAAGATTTATCTTGAGTTAATTTAAATTAACCACAAGAATCAAAATTTTAAAAGGGTCACAATTCAAATCCCCCTCCTTTCTTTTGATTGACGATGCTATTTCAATATCATGTTTGGAGACTTTGAGGAATTAAGAGATGAAAATGAGTATTTTGAAGAATATATTTTTCCCCTAGTAATGATAACAGAGGCAATGTCAATGCCTAAAAAACAAAATAAGGCATCAACTAGTAATGCCCAAGCCAAGACCAAAAAAAAGAGATTATGCATGAGCATTGTAGTGAGGAGTCATCAGACTATTTTTTTCATGATGAGAAAGATGTTTCAAAGGAAATAAAAAAAAATCTAGAGAAAATAGAGGTTTAAGTGATGATGAGTATAATACTGATGATCTTGACAGTGGTGGGGAAAGTGATGAGGATGATGGTATGATGTCAAGAACCATAATTCCAGAACCAAGAGGCGGCTTCATCTCATTGATATCCATTTCCTCCTAAGGGAGACCTTTCCCTGAGAGGTGACTCCATCTAATGGATAACCCTCTCCTCCCAATCCCACAATGCATCATCACAAATCAATTAGGAAGCTTACATCTCGTTGATAGCCCTCTACTCCTATGGATGACATTTCTCATAGGGGAGGCTCCATCTAAAGGGTAACTCTCCATAATCAAAACGAGGTAACTAGGTGCACCTACATGTCGAAAAATTATTTCTCATTTCATCATAACTCATGGAAAAATATATTCAAATGTATAACAATTCAATACTTAAATACTTTATAACTCATAAATAAATCAAACTATTAATATATTATATAACAAAGACCATGAAAATAATTAATGATGAAATTGAGAAAAAATCGAAGGTTGTGTTCCCCAATTTCTCAATAAATACTTTAATATAGAAAACAAGTAAAATAACAATTATAGCATTATAAAAATATATGACAATGATCATTGTCTACTCCCAACTATGGATAATCGACTACGTTTGTTCTCCAACAACTCTCACAATAGCCGGCAGGACCTCAGCTGACAAATTTGAGTATAAAAAATATTCTCAAAGTTTAGCTAACTTTAGGAAACCATAAAATCATTTAAATCTAGTCTAAGCACAAAATAAGATTTTTAAAAGAAAACTACATTTTTCTACAGATTCATATTACCATTAAAGTTGTGTATTTACCTCAAAGAGTTTTAATAAACAACTTTCAAGAAATGAGTACCCTTCTCATTACTTAGAGCTCAAACCCTAACCCAAAATCCTACCCAAGAGAATTAGTAGGAGTATGAGAAATTATGCTCTTGATGATGTTATATTCATTATAAGGGTTGAGTGTTTATGTGTTGTAGATGAGAATAAGCAAGGAGAAAGAAAGAAGAAGAAAAAAAATGGGGGGAGGGGTGGTGTTTGTTGAGAGAGACATGAAAGAGGAGAAGAAGGAGAGAAAAGTGAAGTAAAAAAAATGAGGTGGAGTGGAGTGAGATCGATAGTGAGTGTGGGTGGGGTAGTGTTTTATTTATTTATTTATTATTAATATATATTTGTTTAAAAAAATATGTGCGCTACATAAGGTACTTGAAATCCAATCCGGGAAAGTGGTTGTACTTCAAGAAAACTAATGACAGAGAAGCCTCTATATTTACAGATGATGATTGGGCATGATCAGTTACCGATAGAAAATCCACTACTGTATATTGTGCCTATGTTTGGAGAAATTTAGTCACTTGGAGAAGTAAGAAACAAGGGGTTGTTGCTCGAAGCAGTGTAGAAGCCGAATTCAGAACAATGGCTTAAGGAATCTGTGAACTTTTGTGGTTTCGTAAACTCTTGGACGAACTGAAAATGAAAGTTGACTCGCCCTTAAAATTGTTATGCGATAGCAAAGCGGCAACAAATATAGCTCACAACCTTGTACAACATGATATAATCAAACACATTAAGATTAACCGCCATTTCATAAAAGAAAAAATTGATGATGAAATTATATACTTGCCATTTGTGACTTCCAATCAACAAACTGCTGATCTTCTGACAAAAAGTTTGGCAAGACACAATTTTGAGCGATTTATAGTCAAGTTGGGCATGACAGATATCTATGCACCAACTTGAGAAGGGGTGTTGAAGAATCAAGGAAAATCAAATTTGATTCTCGTTTATTTTATATTATTCTGTTTATTTTTATTTTATAATTTTGTCATTATTACTTAGTATTACTATTGTAATTTTTTTTTCTTATATATACAACTTAAGGCTTTAGTAATAAAATATGAAAGTATTTTGTCTTTTACTTTCTTCACTAATCAATGGCTACCAAGGTAAATAATTAGTCATTTAATAATTGTCTTTGTTATTGTTGTTGTCCATGTTATTGTTCTTTAATAATCGTCCATGTCGTTGCTTAATTATTGTTGTTGTTGGTTAATGATTGTAGGGGTAATGAAAATTTGTTTCATGAGGTGAAACACACTAGCTTAAGTGGAGACAAGTTTGTTGTCAACCTACAAACAAAGGAATGTAGCTGTAGAAAGTGAATGCTGATAGGACTGCCATGTTGTGATGTAATTGATGGCATGCAAAATAAATATCAGAAGTCTGATGAGTATGTTCCAAATTACTACAGAAATGAGACTTATGAGGCATGTTATAGGTTATTTATATATCCTGTTAATGACCAATCAATTTGGACCATTACCCATTACACTGATCTCCAACCACCACCAATCAAGAGACAACTTCGAATGTCCAAAAGGAAGAGAAATAGAGAGCTAGATGAATTGATTAAAGATGGTTCATAACTTAGATAAATGGCTCAACAAATTGGGCACAACAAGGCACAACAAGTCAACATGCAAACTACAACCACCACCTGCTACTGAACAAGCATCAGTACAAGCACAAGCAAGCCATCAAGCACGTGCAACTGGGCATGCACCAGCACCTGCAACTGGGCAAGCACCAACCTGCAATTGGGCAAGCACCAGTAACCAAGCACAAGTAAGCAAGGATGAAAGTCATCAAGCCAACCAACACCTGCACAAACTAATAAGTAATCCCAAGCCACCAAGCCAGTAGCAGGTTGCAAGCTAGGACCAACCACCAAGCCAACAACAGGTAGCAAGCTAGCACCAGCCACCAAGCCTGCACTAGCCAGCGCTTGCAAGCCAGCCAACACAACCAAGCAAGCAAGCAACTACAAGCAATAAAGTATCAGCAAGTCAGCCCACACAAGCACCAACTGGATTGGCAAAATAATAATTGTGAAGAGACTAAGACTTGAACCATAACTTTCCACAAGGAGATCACCAATCAAAATAATGAGGCCACAACAACCACTATTCAAGGCACCACAATTTGAACCATAGACACCACCAAAACCAACTTGACATTTTGGTGTCACTTTTTTATTTTGGAACTTAATTATATAATTGTTTTGTTGTTGGGAGTATATAATTGTTTTGTTGTTGTGAGTACATGGTGTAACTATTTTATTTTGGAACTTCATGAAGTTTGATTTTTTATTGGCTTAATTGCAGTTTTGGTCCTCCTATTTTAGCTGAATCGCGAAAGTAGTCCCCCCATTTTGTTTATCCCCAATTTTGGTCCCCCAAACAGAATTTTAGTCCAAAATTTGATAAAACTTTGTCTTTTTTGCATTTATTTAAGTCACATCTTGCCTCAAGATCTCATTTGCAACAATTGTACCTGAAATCTATGATCATAAATGGTGTAGTACGACTTTAAAAAATGAAATTTCATCAAGTTTTGGATCAAAATTCTGTTTGGGGGATCAAAACTGGGGAGAAACAAAATGGAGGGACTACTTTCGCGATTCAGCTAAAATAGGGGGACCAAAACTGCAATTAAGCCTTTTTTATTTTATTTTGGCACTTCATTAAATAATAGTCTCATTTTGGTACTTTTATGATTCTGGAATCTATCGCAAATTAATGTGTTATTTATTCATTTAGTCAAGTTGTTGATACCAAAGTATTGAATTGTACACATTTTAAGCATACTAAAACTATAATCAAATTGTATAAATGGACAGATTTTAAACATAATTAAACTGTTTTAATGGACATTTTAAAGATTGAACCAAACTCTATTCATTACATTCATTTACTTAAACTTCATTACATTCAACCAAGTTTCCAAACTACATTGACACCAAACTAAAACTAACACATTAAGTCATTACATTTCATTGACACAAAACTAACACTAACACATTAATTCATTACATTACATTGACACCAAATTAAAACTAACACGTGAAGTCATTACATTACATTGACACCAAAACAAATAAACAAATTACTCAATTTCATTGTACAATCATTGACCAACCCAAACCAAAGCAAACAAAACTTGCAACACAAAAAATTTTAAGTCATTTTGTGATCATCATCAATTCTTCTTTAAGCATCATATTCTTCTTTCTTTGTCTTGCAATTTTGTCTCTTTCTTTGATCCTCAAATCATTTTCCTTATCTTCAACCTTCATTTTATTGTCATCAACATTCAATGCCTTTTCCAGTTTTCATCATTACCATCAATTTCCACATTATCAAACCAATCCAAGTAATTACATCCAACACAATCATGTCTTTGTAACCCATAAATTTTAATAAATAAATCTGTACAGAATCAAATGCAGAATTGTGAACTTGTTGTTCTTACATCACAAGAATATTTGACCATAATTTTTTAAATGTTTTTGTAGTTCGAAGTACACAGTACTCATCGCAGTTGCAACATCGCGAAAATTTAATCTGACGTCTCCCAAATATGTCTCTATTGTTAGAACAGGTTGTATATTTGAGATGAATTGAAATTGAGAAGAAAAAAGAAGAAAAACAGAAAGTCAGAAAAATGAAGATTGATTATCAATTTGGAAAGTTTGGAGAATGTTCTGGTTAAGAAACAGTTTTTTGCTGATTCAGTTACAACAAACTTAACCAACTTCTAACCATATTCTAACTAATTAATTACAAATCAATTTGAATTACATTTAACATGCTCCCTAATTCAAAGTGATTCAATTTGATGTTAATCCAAGTTTGATCCTCATCTCTTGAAACTTCACTCTTTTCAAGCTTTTGGTTAAGATGTCAGCATTTTGATCATTTGTATTGCAGTGTTCCAGCTTTATCTTACCCTTAATTACTTGATCCCTTAGGAAATGGAATCTCGTTTCTATGTGATTGCTTCTTCCATGAACACTTGGATGTCTTGCTAGGTTTATAGCTAATTTATTATCTATCTTCATCTTCACTGCATCATTGCTTCTCAGTCCCAGTTATGTCATTAACTCTCCCAGCCATATAGCTTGACATGCTCCCATAGATGCATCCACATATTCAGCTTCACATGTGGACAATGCTATTATGCTTTGCTTCTTTGAACACCATGAGATTGGTGAGTTATTGATGGTAAATACATAGCCTGTGGTACTCTTTCTATCATCCATATCTCCACACCAATCAGTATCAGTGAAGCCAATAAGTTCAACTTCCTCTTCATTCAGTTTTGTGAAATACAACAGACCAAGTTCAATGGTCTCCTTTATGTATCTCAAGATCCTTTTTGCTGCCATGTAGTGTGATGTCCTAGGCTTTTCCATGTACCTATTAATCAGCCCAACACTATATGAGATATCTGGCTTAGTGTTGCACAAATATCTCAAGGATCCTATAATTTGCTTGAAGGTTGTAGGATCAATCAACTCATCATTGCCCTTTTCGGACAGCACCATCCCTGATTCTGATGGGGTGCTACTTCCATTGCAATCTTGCATTTTAAACCTTTTTAATACATCACTTGCATACTTTCTTTGATGCATAAAGATTCCATTTTTCCTAGCTTCAAATTCAATACCAAGGAAATATGTCAGCATGCCTAAATCCATCATCTCAAATTCCTTCTCCATTCTGAATTTGAACTCACTGATTTTCACTTCATCACTGCCATTAGCAGTAAATCATCAACATAAAGGCATATCAGCAGTGCATGTGTTGCTGCTCCTTTCTTGACATAAACTCCATGCTCATTCACACACTCTTCAAATTGCTACTCTATGAGGAATATGTCAATCCTCTTGTTCCAAGCCCTAGGAGCTTGTTTTAGGCCATATAAGGCTTTCTTCAGTTTGTACACATTCTTTGCCTGTTTTCACATATCCAAAGGGCTGCTTCACATACACCTCTTCATCTAATGATCCATTGAGGAAGGCTGATTTAACATCCAACTAATGCATAGACCAACATTTGTAGCTAGCCATTGATACTACCATCCTTACTGTTTCAATTCTAGCTACTGGGGCAAATACCTCATCATAGTCCAACCTATGTTTTTGCAAAAAAGCCCTTTGCTACAAGTCTGGCCTTGTACCTAGAAACTTGCCCATCAGGTTTCAATTTCAGTTTATAGACCCATTTCACATCAATTGGTCTCTTGTTGACTGGCAGGGTCATCAGCTCCCATGTCTTGTTCTTTTCTATGGCTTTGAGCTCCTCATCCATTGATGCTATCCATCTAGGATCAGTCAATGTTTTTTCATCACTTATTGATTCTGACTCAGCAAGCAAGGCAAAATGAATTAATTCTCCATCTGCATTGATGGCTGAGTCAGATGTTACTTCATATAGCTGCAGTATGATTGAAGGCTGCCTAGGTTTTGCAGATCTCCTCAGAGGTTCAAAAGTTGGCTGATTTCCTACCTTTGATGGCTGGTCCTCAACCAGTTCAACTGGTATTGCACTACTGGCTGGTCTAGTTGGTATGCTTAGGCTGACTGCATTCATTGTCCAGTCCCAACCTCTTGATTCATCCACTAGTATGTCTCTGCTTATCACCACTTTGTTCTTGTTTGGATCATACAACTTGTAAGCCCCAGTGGCATCATAACCCAGCAACACCATTTTTTCAGCCTTGTCATCAAGCTTCCTCCTATTTTGAGCTAGTACATGCCTGAAGCACAATGAGCCAAACACTCTCAAGTGATTCACAGCTGGCTTTCTTCCAATCCAAGCTTCTTTAGGTGTCTTTGTGCCCAGTCTCTTGGCTGGACACCTATTCAAAATGTATATTGCAGTTGATACTGCTTCCCCCCATAATCTACAAGGCATGTTCTTCCCCTTCAACATGCTCCTGGCCATGTTCACTATAGTTATGTTTCTCCTTTCAGCAGTGCCTTTATGTTGGGGAGTGTATGTTGCAGTCACTTCATGTAATATCCCTTCTTTTTCACAAAAATCATGGAATTCATAGGAATTATATTCTCCTCCACCATTTGTCCTGATGATTTTCATACTAGAACCACTTTGTTTTTCAACCATTCTCTTGAATTTTTTAAGTATCTCAAGCACTTCATTTGTTCTTTTGATTAGATATATCCACATTTTTTTGTAATCATCAATGAATGATACAAAGTAGTAATTACCTCCTACTGACATTTCTTCAAATGAACCACAAACATCAGAGAAAAAAACTACCTCCATCATTCTTGAGAATATAGTTGGTAATTCTGATTTAAATGAATTCCTAAGTTGCTTGGCTTGACAACATTCTTCACATATCTCCTTTGGCACTTGAATTTCTGGAATTCCTATCACCATATCACTACTTTGCAACATTTGAAGACTTCTAAAATTTAGATGTCCAAATCTCTGGTGCCATAGCCAGTCTTCCCTCTTGATTTCTGCAGCAAGACACTGATTATCATTGATCTGGATTTCAATCTTGAAGGTTCTGTTCTTGGACAATGGTGCCTTCAAGATAAGCCTCTGTGCATTATCAAACATCTTCATTTGTCCATTTTCCATATTCATTGAGTATCCCTTCTCCAGTAATTGTTCAAGGCTTAACAAATTGTTCTTCATATTTGACACATACAACACATCACATATGAAATATTGTTTGTCATCCCTTCTTTGAATCAAGATCTTGCCAACTCCTTCAACTGTTACTGTGTTGTTGTCTGTAAATCTGATTTCCCTTTTCAGCTTCTCATCAATACATACAAATCAATCTTTATGGCCAGTCATGTGATTCGAGCACCCTGTGTCAAGGTACCACAATCCTGGACAGTCATCCTCCATGCTTGTAGAAGCCATCAGTAACATTTCATCTAAGTCATAACTGTCTGCCTGGGCCAATTGAGCTTCACCATAATCTCTTTGTACTTTCTTGGATCTGCATTCAACTACAAAATGCCCATATTTTTTACAATTATAACATTGAACCCTCCTTTTGTCAAACTTCTTCTTACCAGATGGTTTTTTGCTTTTATTATCACTATTTTGTTGACTTCTTGATCCTCCAGCCTCCTCATCTTTATCCTGTTTCTGGTGCCATCTTGACTAGCCCTTCCATTTCTTGTTTTTTTACTCCATCTTGATTGGTCTTCTTGCTGATATGAGCTTGCAGTGCATGTGTTTGTGTTTGTGCCTCATCTCTTTCTTTTACCCTTAATTCATGAGCTTTAGGGGGCTTTGCAGATCTTCCAACTTCATTGTATCAAGGTTCTTTGATTCTTCAATAGCCACCACTATGTGATCGTATCTTTGTGTTAGTGTCCTAAATTTTTTTTCAATGATCACAACCTCAGTCATCACTTTTCCATTGGTTTTCATCTGATTAGTGATTGTCTGCACTCGATTAAAATAGTCGGTCACATTCTCATTGTTCACCATTTGCAGTAATTCATACTTTCTTCTTAGCATTTGAAGTTTGATCTTCTTGGATTTTTCATCACCCGTGTTTCACCAAGATATCCCATGCCTCTTTTGATGTAGATACCTTTGAGATCCTTTCAAAATTGTTTGAATCCACACTTTGCTGGATGTAGAACAATGCCTTGCAATCTATTTTCTTGCAATCTTTGAAAGTTGTTTGTTGTCTTTCTGTTGGATTCGCACCAAGTTGTTCATAGTCATCTTGAACAATCTCAAATATTTCTTGAGCTCCCAGCAACGATCTCATTGATGCAGACCACCTCTCCCAGTTCTTCCCATCCAGAATTGGCAAATTCGATGGAAATCCTCCTCCATTCATGTCTTCTTTCACTTACACTTGTGTTTCCCAATTTTGATTCCCCCTCACACTTGCACTCGTGTTTCCCAAGGTTTAGAACCCAAGCTCTTGATGCCAATTGTTAGAACAGGTTGTATATTTGAGAGGAATTGAAATTGAGAAGAAAAACAAAGTCAAAAAAACGAAGATTGATTATCAATCTAGACAGTCTGGAGAATGTTCTGGTTAAGCATTACAAGATTGTTCTTGGTTTTGAAGGCTTTTATAGAAACAGTTTTTTGTTGATTCAGTTACAACAAACTTAACCAACTTCTAACTATATTCTAACTATATTCTAACTAACTAATTATAAATAGATTTGAATTACATTTAACATTTATTACACAATTGTGAACTTCAAAATCTTTGAAGACGATGACTTGATTTGAATACAACATTCGTGAAGACATTTTCGCTTCTAAAGAAACACAAATCGCAACCAATGGAACCCTAATTTTATGGGAATCAAATTGGGGGTTTTGATTTTGTGATGGAACCCTAATTTAATTGAAAATGTGTACTGAACAGATATGTACATCTGGTTGAAGTATGTTAGACTCCCATAAGCCGTATAGTCTAAAATAAACAGAGATAAAATAAAACTAACATGAGTAACTTATATAAACGTGACTAACTTGAGAGAACGTTTGGGAGACCAACTTAAAACGTTTAAAATGTAAGGGAACAACTTAAACTTTTTACCACGTCAAAGACTAACTTAAAACCTAAAACAAATCTAAAGAACCAAATTTACAATTAAGCTTTATTTTTTAATCTCATGTATTTAACGTTAATTTCAATTATTGTAAGCAAAATTTTAGTTCATCTTTTTTTGTTTTTGAATTCTTATTATTTTTCTTTTTTATTCAATTTTTTTTTATATTAATATTAATTAAAAATATTTAAATTTGTATTTAAATTGCAATAAAATTACTTTCTAAATAAAAATATTAATATAAGAGTTAAAGTTGTGACCTAGATATAAATTCTTAAAAATTGTACCATAAAAATAAAAATGGATGGATTCCTTCAAAATAATGTGTCATTGTGAACCCCCACTTAAAAAACCAATGTTAGATTGCAGCATTGGAGGTACTCTTAAAATCATGGTGTCGCCCACTTCGAGATTTAGAAAATATTCTTCATTTGATTTTATATAAAAGCTGATTTTATATAAAAACAAAAGTCAAAATAAATCAATTATATTTTGACTTTCGCTTAGATATTTAAGAACTGAGGAGGGAGTACATCCCTCAAAGCTACCAATTTACTTCCATGATCTTTTAAGGGTTTGATCTGATGATAAATACTTCCTATAAGTTTATTTCTTTCAGATGCATTTGCTAATAGTCACGCATGAAATTCCTTCAAAGAAATCAGGTCTCTTGTATTACAAGCAGAACTGTACATAGGGTTATATTTTGCATAATACAATTCAAATCCCAATAACTCCAGTATCATATAAATCTCCTCTTTTTCAGGGTGTGATCTGTCGCTAGCAATAAACACATGAAGTTCTTGTCCAACTTCAATCCAGCTACATCCAGGAATCTTCTTTAGGCCTTTTTCTTTCATGAAGCTCCGTATGTTTGATACCTTATCCCACTTTCCTAAAGTTGCATAGACATTTGAAAGAGCTACATAATTCCCTGGATTATTTGGCTCCAATTTCAATAACCATTTTGCTATATAATCTACAAGTTCAATCTCATGGTTCTGACCACAGGCTGCAAGTAGAGATCCTAATATGTGTGCATCTGGAGGGCTTGGAAGTGTGAAGATAATCCTAAGAGCTTCATCTAATTGGCCATCGTTAGCAAGGAGTTTAACTAAACAACCAAAGTGTTCCTCACTTGGTTTCATTTGGAGTTCACACACCATATATTTGAAAAGCTCTAAGCCCTCCTTCAGCAATCTCCCATGGCTGCATGCTGACAAGACACTAGTAAAAGTTATGTCATCTGGTACTATACCTTCTTTCACCATTTCTCTGAAAAGTGCAAGGGCTTCTGCAGATTTACCATGTGAGGCATAAGCAGATATCATTGCATTGTACACAGGCAATTCCTTTATTAAACACGTATCAAAAACTCGTTTGGCATCGTCTAAATTTCCACATTTGGCATACATATCCATAATAGAGGTTGTAATTTGAAAAGAAACAGACGTGAAATGCCTCATAACATACCCATAAATTGCCCTTCCATATTTTAAAAATGCCATATCGGTGCATGCTGAGAGTGCAGAAGTTATGCTTATGCTATTCGGTCTCATTCCCACATCCTGCATTTGCCGAAAAACCATATTAGCTTCATAACCAAGACCATTTTGAGCCAAACCAGATATCATAGTAGTCCATGTGATCAAGTTAGGCATAATGCCCGATGATTGCATTTCCGAAAACATGTTTTGAGCCTCAACAACCTGACCATTTCTAAAGAAACCAAATATCAAAGAATTCCACGAAACAACATTTGGGGGAATGCTCTCCAGTTGCATTTGGAAAAACAATTTCAAAGCCTCCCCAATCAGACCCTTCTCCGCACAAGCTGCCAACATTGTATTCCACAACACAATATCTTTCTTCGCCGCAAAACCAAAAACTCTTCTTGCGCAATCCATTCTCCCACATTTCGCATACATATCTACGATGCCACTCAACACAACCACGTCAGAGTCAAACTCATTCCTAATACAAAACCCATGCACCTTCTTACCAAGTCCTACATCTCTTGTATCCGCAGCTACAACCAATAAAGAAGACAATGTCACACAGTCAAAGCTCAAGCTTTCATACTTCATCGAATGACACATCTCAAGTGCCTTTTCAAACATTCCAAACTGCACATAACTGGATATCATCAAATTCCATGTCACAGCATCTTTCACAATGATATTTCTAAAAACTAATTCAACCTCCTCAATCAAACCAACCTTAGAATAAAAATTCATAATAGAGCTACCTAAAATGTTACCTAACTCCAAGCCCATTAAAACAGCAAGAGCATGCCCTTGTTTTCCTTCCATGATTGCTTCCAAATTAGCACAAGTTGAAAAAAAACCCGACAAAGTAACCTGACTAGGATCAACACACTGAAATCTCATATTTCTAAAGAGCTTAATAGCCTCCTCATTCTTTCCGTTTTGTGCATAAACCGTAATCATTGAGTTCCAAGCAATAACGTTCTTTTCAGGCATAGCATCAAACACCTTGTCCGCATCCTTCAAAATCCCACACTTCCCATACATATCAGCAAGACTAGTCGCAACATAAACACAATCATGAAAGTTATTCATTTTCACAATGTAACCATGAAGTCCTTTCCCGAAACCAACCCATCGGAGGGCCCCACATGCCTTCAAAGCATTGGGGACAACGAAGTTGTCGGGGCAAAAGCTGTTCTCTATCATCTCGACGTAACTAAAGAGCGCTTCATGGGAAAGGCCCGTTCGGGCTTGCAGGCCCACAATAGCGGCCCAAGAAAAGAGGTTCTGGTTCTTAACATTACGAAAGAGGCGAATTGCCACGTCAGCAACGCCGCATTTCGCGTAAAGAATGACGAGCTTTGACTCGACGAACTCGTTTGTAGCGAAGGAAGGACCCTTTTTGATGACGTGGCCATGGATTTGAAGACCTAACCCGAGGGCTCTTGCATACACGCATCCCTGGAGGAGTTCTCCGTAGATGTCAGGTCCTACGTACACGTGTGTGGATTGCAATTCGTAAAGCGATTCGATTGCTTCGCGGATTTTGACATCCTTGCATAGAACTGAGATGTGGTGATGGATTGAGGTGTTGCCTTTGTTTGTGAGTTTTGGAAAGTGTTTTGGTGTGTTGTTGAGGGGGTTTGAGGAAGATTGGGGTTTCGATTGAGTAAGTAGTGGGCTCGTGTTGGGTGTGATGGAAAGGCAAGCCAAGCCATGCATGGAGTCAACAAGGAAGGGAGGCAATGGCTGGTTTTCGCGGACGGAAGGGTATTGTTCTGAATTGATTGAGGAATGAGGATTTGTATCGATGTAGCTGTTTCTCAAAAGGATAAGAAAGGTCTAACAGTTTCTACAAAAAGTCTGTTTTACTATATGCTATCGAGAATTTCTATATGAATAATGGGTAAGTTTTTTTTAAAAAATCATTTTTATAATACTTTATTTTTTCTTAACATTTTTAAAAAATAATTTTAAATATAAAACTTTCAAATAAAAAAATGATTTAAATATTTTATTTTGAAATATTATTTTAAATATTTCATTTATTTATTATAACTTTTTTTTATAATAAAATTTTAAAAAATGATTAAAAAAAGTTATTTTGAGAAACTCTTTTATTTTTGAAAGATACTTCTTTTACAAAAATTTGATTTATCATGTTAAAATATTTAATAATAAATATATGAGTTCTTGAATGTCAAAATTATTTTTTATCGATAAAAATAAGTCAACTTATACTATTTTTAAATAAATTTTCATAAAAATCATTTTTAAAGATTTAAAATAAAAACTACTTTTAAAAAATCTTAAACAAACGGATTCAATGTTACGTGAACACAAAATTTAATAGAAAATGAGACACAAATATATTACCGTATACAAAATGATCACATTATTGTATTTGTGTCTCATTTTATGTCAAACTTTGTGTTTTAATAACATTAGTCTTTCTATTTGGATGAGTTGAGGATGAACAATTTACCAAACCAAATAGATAAGGAGATGTTTTAAATTAGGATTTGAAATGATTTTAAAAGACTTTTCTGCGATAGAAAATTTTGAGGTATCCAATCAAGATTTCAATGTAATAAAAATATATAGTTATTGCATGCTCAAATGATATTTTAAAGAATCACTACAAAGATAATATCAAATAATCAAATTAATTTTTTTCACTTTTTATTAGACTATCATGTTATCTTATAAGTATAGATATAACTATTAATTTTATATTACTTTACTCATGTTATATGTATATGTAATAAGTAAAATAAAATCAATAGACCATTAATTTTTTAAATTACACCAATATTAAGATATACTTTTAAGGTGTGTGATGCTTCAATGTTAGTGTGTGATATAATCTACATCGTAGTTTATATCATGATAATGACTCTCAAAATAAAAATGAGTATAACTTTCTCAATTTATTCTTGAAAATTTTAACTAAGATGACGATAATGATTACTAGTATAATTAATTTTTAAGATATTACATATCATGATAATAATTCTTAAAATAAAAATATATTATTAATCTACATTGTACATCCTTAAAAAAATATAATAGAGATGATAACAATAAAAATGTTGCTATAAGAGTAACGATCATCGAAATAAAAGTAAATTGCTAATTTATTTATGCATCATAGAAAATTATATTGATAGAATAATGATGATTGTTTTGATTTTAAATATGTGGAATTTAATTTTATAGGAATAATTTAAATTTTAACAAATAAAAAATATTTATTGAGAATATTGTCTTAGCGAGTGTGTAGTAATTACTTTTCTTCAATATTCTCAATAAATGTTAACAATAATTGAAAACATTCATTTAATCCTCTGAAATCTTATCGAATATCATAATTATGAATCTATTGTTTAAATCCAAGAGGCAAGAACAAGAATATGTAGAGCAATAAAACAAGAAGAAATAATTGTTAGGATGGTTAGTAATACTCTAAAACTGGTTAATATTGTTATGAGAGAGTCCCCGACAACGGCGCCAATTTGATCTGCTGTCGCACACGAGTCAAATACAATTGATAAAATGTAAATAGAGGTAATAACTCGAGTCATTTCTCAAGGACTTCTGATATAATAATATTAACCGAATTTAAAGTTGAAATTAGAAAAAGGTTTCTTAGATTTTTGTTTTAGTAGATGAGCAAAACGATTAATCCACTTATTCGAGTTTCAAACCTATCACAGATTCTATCAATGAGTTTAATTTCTAATTTGTGATTTGTAAGACCCATAATTTTAAAGTATACCTTATGTATTTTAGTGTATTTTGGTATTGAACTCGGAGACTTTTTAACCAAAGTTATTAATATTTTGGAGTTTATATGACCAAAGAGATATTTTGATCTCGATTAGAATTACTCGTCGATGAATAAATTAAATTAACTGCGGTGAATCTTTTACGAAGAATTTAATGTGTTACGGGTGAAATGGTAATTTTAATAAATATCTAGATATTTGTTAAGTTATAATTAATATATATATATATATATATATATATATATATATGGTTGTTTGGAGGAAAAAGGAAAGGAGATAGAAAAGAAAGAAAAGGAAATAGAAAGAAAGGAAATTAGAAGGAAGGAAAAGGAAAAGAAAAGGATATAAAAAGGAAAGAAAGAAAAGGAAAGAAAGGAAAAACAAGGGAAAGAAAAACAAAGGAGAGAAAAGAACATTTTTCCATCTTCTTCCTCTGCCTCGCGAAGCCACCATTTTCCTTCTTCCATTTTCATTTTCCTTGCTTCCTTTAAGTTCAAGAATTGAAACCCAAGGCTAGTGGGTGAGAAATATCAAGTTCCCAACTCCTTCCTTCTTCCCAGATTCAAAAACAATGTTATGGATTTCAAAACCGTCAAACACAAACCTCCTCGTTTCATCTAGATTTATGGTTCGTTTGGCGAAGAGATAGAAGGGAAAGTTGCTCACTACCACGCTACAGTGCTAGGGAACCAACTTTGGAGGCGACGTTGCGAGCGGAGATTTTACCGGATTTACTTGCGGTACCGTAACCGAACGTTAAAGCTAACGTGAAGGTAAGGGCTCCTTCCAAACTTCGTTTAAGTTAAATGAGTATTAAGAATGGGGAATCTTTTAATGTCTTGTTTACTTAATGTTTGTTGTGAAAATCGTTTAAGTTAAATGAGTATTAAGAATGGGGAATCTTTTAATGTCTTGTTTACTTAATGTTTGTTGTGAAAATCGTTTAAGTTAAATGAGTATTAAGAATGGGGAATCTTTTAATGTCTTGTTTACTTAATGTTTGTTTTGAAAATCGTTTAAGTTAAATGAGTATTAAGAATGGGGAATCTTTTAATGTCTTGTTTACTTAATGTTTGTTTTGAAAATCGTTTAAGTTAAATGAGTATTAAGAATGGGGAATCTTTTAATGTCTTGTTTACTTAATGTTTGTTTTGAAAATCGTTTAAGTTAAATGAGTATTAAGAATGGGGAATCTTTTAATGTCTTGTTTACTTAATGTTTGTTTTGAAAATCGTTTAAGTTAAATGAGTATTAAGAATGGGGAATCTTTTAATGTCTTGTTTACTTAATGTTTGTTTTGAAAATCGTTTAAGTTAAATGAGTATTAAGAATGGGGAATCTTTTAATGTCTTGTTTACTTAATGTTTGTTTTGAAAATCGTTTAAGTTAAATGAGTATTAAGAATGGGGAATCTTTTAATGTCTTGTTTACTTAATGTTTGTTTTGAAAATCGTTTAAGTTAAATGAGTATTAAGAATGGGGAATCTCTTAATGTCTTGTTTACTTAATGTTTGTTTTGAAAATCGTTTAAGTTAAATGAGTATTAAGAATGGGGAATCTCTTAATGTCTTGTTTACTTAATGTTTGTTTTGAAAATCGTTTAAGTTAAATGAGTATTAAGAATGGGGAATCTCTTAATATTTCTGTTTGCTTAATGTTTGTTGTGAAGATCGTTTAAGTTAAATGAGTATTAAGAATGGGGAATCTCTTAATGTCTTGTTTACTTAATGTTTGTTTTGAAAATCGTTTAAGTTAACTGGGCGTTAAGAATGGGGAATCTCTTAATGTCTTGTTTATTTAATGTTTGTTTTGAAAATCGTTTAAGTTAAATGAGTATTAAAAATGGGGAATCTTTTAATATCTGCATTTGCTTAACGATTGTCGTGGATGGATTCAGTAATATGCTCATGCATTTTCATTCTTTTTGTAAATCGTGCAGACCCGTGATAGGTGGTACCTTGATAAATAGTACTTTGGCCTGTGATAGGCGGTACATTTATGATTTACGTTTTTGAAAACCGTGCAGACCTGTAATAGATGGCACCTCGATAAACAGTACGGGCCTGTGATAGGCAATACGTGTATGGTTTTCGCTTTTTTGTAAATTGTGCAGACCCGTGATAGGTGGCCCCTTGGTAAATAGTACTTTGGCATGTGATAGGCGGTACATTTACAATTTACGTTCTTTTTAGTAAACCGTGCAGACCCGTGATAGGTGGCACCTCGGTAAACGATACGGGCAGTACGTTTATGGTTTACGCTTTTTAGTAAATCGTGCAGACC
>NC_021160.2:29679665-29689067 GCF_000331145.2 Cicer arietinum | reverse complement strand
AATTTGACAAAATCGATTTGCCAATCGATTTCACAATATGTTTTTCAAAACCTTTTAAGAAATCGATTTGGAAATCGATTTGGCCACACAAGAATTCTACAAAACTGACAAAATTGATTTGGAAATTGATTGGCATTAAGTCAGTGGCTCAGTTATTCATTCAAACGATTTCCCAATCGATTGAATTAAGCCCAGAATTCAAATTTCACTAAAAACCCTCAGGAAATCGATTTGAAAATCGATTGGCTTCGTAGAAATTCTTATTTTGAGTTAGATAACAGATTGCTCATTGATTTATCAATGTCTTGGTTAGTTATGTATTACTTGATGGATTGAGAACTTTATTTTGTTTTCATTGTTATTTGGCATGTGTTATATGAACTTTTAGCATATGGAAAACCCTTTTAAGGTGCATGCTAAGTTGAAAGGTTATTTTGTGCATTTAAAAACTTAAATGTTATGTGTTAATTGTTAATTTCGGTTGGTGACCCTTTACAACTATTGTGGAAATCTGGGCTTTGCCCTCAGATGAGAGCCAGGACAATCCTACCGGTTCGTACCCTGTGGATGGGAATGTAGAGGGGAATGCCTGACTAGAGCTATGTTAGGAGGATCTTACGGGGCGCGTGGAGATCACTCAGAGTGTTTAGTTGTTTTGGAGAATGATCAGATTAGGTTGACATAGAAGGATCAAACGTCTTCTTTTGATTTGTATCTGTTTTAAAATGGAAGACTGTACCTATACTAATATTGTCAGCTTGACATGTTATTTTCGATGGGTTACATGTACCAACTTTTGATGTGTAAATATTTTGGATTCATATTTTGAGAAACTTTTCCGCTGCTTGTAAGTTATAATGACTCAATTATTTATCCAAAGGTATTTCCTTATTTGTTTTTCTCTGTTTTATTTTAATTTCTTTTGAAAAAAAAAATACACCCTCGCTTTGAAAAACGGGGTGTTACATGATTCTATTCTAATTTGACTATAGAGTTGATCAAACAAGTGCAATCAATCTTATGTAAATTCGATTTCTTTGACTGGATTAAGCATCACAATTATCCAAATATTACAATTAACAATCAAGCGTAGAAAAAATATAATTCAATTAAGTTAGAAACTGAAACCAAATTCTGTCAAATGAAATTAATCGATTCTATTGAAATTCAATTTAAGCAATCAGAATATCAATATAATCAAATAAAAGGAGATAGAATCATGAAGCGAAATTGACAGTGTAATCTGAATCTCAATGTGTAGATGAAACTCTGAACTCGTGGATTAATCTTATAAAATTAGCCTTCCATGAATTTAAAATAAAAAGTGTTTATTTCTTGTATTAATTTGAATCCTAATATTTCTTCCTGTGAAAAGAAACAAAAACTTCCAATATATAGTACTCAATATTGGGGTTTATGGTTTAAAAACAAGTGACCCGCTATTTAAAATTATTACAAAACTCCAGATTATGAAATCTTCAATTTAGGTCTAGTAAAGTCTGGCATTGGGATTTTATTCCAACAAAAAAGTTGTTGCTCTGATTTTTAGCTTCCCAACGCCTGCTCGTATGCGCCAATTCGATATCCAGAGCTTAAGTTATGGCCTACAAAACGAGAAAGGGTCAAAATACAAATAATAAAATTATAATTCATTTTCGACCCAAAGTTTAGGAACAAGCTAAAAAATTATTCTAAGCTATAAAGAGCTTTTAAAATATCAAACTAAAAAGCTAGAAACATGTGCCTAAATGCTATGATAATCTTGATTTTAAATATGTGGAATTTAATTTTATAGGAATATTTTAAATTTTAACAAATAAAAAATATTTATTAAGAATATTGTGTTAGAGAGTGTGTAGTAATTACTTTTCTTCAATATTCTCAATAAATGTTAACAATAATTGAAAACATTCATTTAATCCTCTGAAATCTTAACAAATATCATAATTATGAATCTGTTGTTCAAATTCAAGAGCAAGAACAAGAATATGTTAACTTATGGAGGACTGCTATAACTACAAATATGTGGATATATGTTGAAGGTGCGCTGACATGAGAATAGGTTGAATTGTGTTGTCTAAATTAAAACTCTTTATTTAATTCTAATTTTGATTTGGTGGCTTAAACAATTTTACTAATTAGAGGCAATACTAAAACAAAAAATGGAGATGTAAAGACAACACACATGACTTTATCCCAGTTCACCACTAACATGGTAGCTACATAAAGTCTCCTCACACAAAAGGATTTATCCATTAATTCAAAAATCTTAAATTACACATCACCTGGCCCTACAAGTTAGTCTACTAAAAACAGCCTGAACCTACACACTTCTTAAGGCAGGCCACAATTTGACTCTACAAGTTAAGTCTTCTCTACACAACCGAAAACTAACAGATTGTTACAGGAAAACTACCACTTGACCCTAAAAGTCAAGTTTCCTCAACACAACCTGAGATCTACATATTTCTTGAGGCACACCAAAGCTACTATCGGGATGAGCTACAATGAGTTGGAAACTGGTTTCGTTTTGCTTCTACTATTCACATTTGATACAATGATTTTTCCACACTACAACACTTAGAATATTTTACTTTGAATGAGTGTTTTGCTTGAACTTAAAATCTTAAACTCTAAATACTTAGAAAAGTTTTAGCTTTAGTGGTTTTTCTGAATAACTTTGGTTTTTAGGATTTCTAAGTTTGTTGGTTTGCTGAAATATTCTTCAACCTTGAGTATCTATTTATAGTTAAAATTAGAGCTTCGATTTAGTCTCTTGTGAATTTTGAATCGTATCTTCATTCTTCCAAATATAATTTTTAAAGATATGTTTTAATAATATGACCGTAAGCCAATTCCTTATTTTTGAATCTGGTCTTTGCAATTCTTCTAGGAAGATATTGTGCATATTTGTTCATATTGCATTTGCAAATTGATTCACTTAGGTCTTCCTTCATACGCTTGATTTGTTTTGGCAGAAACAATTATGGGCTTGTTCTTGGACCTTCATAAGTAAGGATACAACTAAGTTCAATTCAATATGTTACTCACTCTATTAGATCCTTTGACCTTCCATTAGAGTCATTGACTTTTCTCCATCAGAATCATTGACTTGATTGTTGAAATCAAATGTTGTGTTGCTCGAATAATTCTATCAGAGGCCAAACTGCGTGACTTCGAATTAGTGGTATAGGCAGCTTCACATTTGTTTCATTATCAAAGTTAGTGCAACTTTATAGATTGCTTATCAAAGACATCATTATGGAACATGTTGCTATTATTAGAGCTAGCAAAGCATGAGCTTCAGAGACAGGCTTGAATAGTAACTTTGAATTTCAGAATCATGTAGAAAGTAGACTTTACAGAGACATGCATAAATATTGTTCATCAAAGGCATGCAGAAATTACTATTCATTAGAGTCATGCAGAAATGCTATTCATCATAGGCATGTAAAAATATTGTTCATCAAAGGCATGCATAAATACTGTTCATTAGAGGCATGCATAAATAATGTTCATTACAGACATGCAGAAATACTGTTCATCAGATGCATGAAAAAATTAATGTTTATCAGAGGCATGAAAAAATTACTATTTATTAGATGCATGAAAAAGTTATTGTTCATTAGAGGAATGGAAACTCCAAAGACACACTGAATCTTAAGAGGCACACAATTATTTAGAGGCACCTTGATTTACCAAAAGCACGACGAGCTTCCAGAAGCATGTTGAACTACCAGAAACACGTTGAACTACCAGAAGAATGCTATTAGAGGCAAATGCATGTACTTTCCAGAACATGCATTTGTTCTATTATGAGGATTTTGTTGACTGATTTGATTCTGTTTCCTCTGATATTTTTACTTTCTCTGGTCAATTCCTCTAGTCACTTCCTCCAATGACTTCTTTTGGTCACTTCATATAGTTGTTTCCTCTGATATCTTCCTCTAATAGTTTTCTTCTTATTTCTTGCTTTTGACATCGCTTTTGATTTCTTTTTCTAATGTTGTTTCTTTTGATTTCCTATTATAAGTCTTGGTTCCAGCAATCTCCCATTTTCTTCTGATATCTAGTTCTGATTTCTTCTTCTGATGTTGTTTCTTTTAATTTCATGTTCTAATTCTTGCAACTTAATGAAGCCATTAGTACAAATAAACTACTCTCATAAGATTGAAATTTGGAGTGTTATAGGAATTGTGGCCAACAAGATAGATTATTACATGGGCTCTAGACCTTGAACTTTTCTCGCTTACAGAAAATATCAAGCAACATGGCTCAAAGTATCATCTAATACTGATGATTGATAACTCTACTTCATACCACATTATCTTTCTTCTCAAACAAAGGATCTAGTCTTGAAGGATGAAATTCCATTGAGATTGTGTGCCAAGATAAAATTAGAAGATTGTTTGAATGTGATCTTCTATTTTATCTACGACAATGGAAAGCTCAAGGTATTCAACGTAGTAGAAGAACAAAGAATGCTTGCAAAGTATTGAAGTAGAATTCAATGTCACCAATAAGTAGGTTTAAATTGTGACCCTTTTAAATTTTTTCCTGTATTTTAAAATTAACTCTATTATGTTGACTTGAAGTATTGAGAGTAAGTACTTCAAAATATTGTGAAAGATTAGTATATAAATAAAATTTAAAAGCAACTTAGTGTGTGTGTGATTTGTGAAGCATCAAAGGATAAGTAAGGGTAAGGATAATACACAAATAATTTATACTGATTCACCCAAACTTAGTACGTCCTGTCACCACCCTTGGTAAGCTCTCCACTATAATGCTTGAGACAACATCTCAATTCCAACACTTACACAAGTCTGTCAACTTGACCTTTTTCTCCTATATTTTCTTAGTCTTAACAGGCTTACAATTCTTCTTCTTGGTCACACTAGACTTAACAACAATCACAACTAAAACTGAGTCACTTTTATAACTCAAAAGATGAATTCAAAAAGTTTACAAATAGAATTTAGATTTTGCGTCAAGTTCTCAAAAATTGACTTGGATGAAATAAATCTTCACACTCGTGCATACTTTAGATTTAATGATCTAGGATGAACTCAAAGTGTGTTTGATGAAATTTTGATCAAGTTTTTGCACTTTTTTTTTATAAGTGAGTTATATCTTGATACAAGTTCTTAACTCATCAAGTTTTAGCTCTTCTATGTATATATAAGCATTGACTGAGCTTCGGTAAGTTTCAAATTCTTCATGTGTTTGTTGGGAACAAGTTCAAATGCATGGTAATCTTTAATGATGAAGATCTTGATAATTCATAAACATTCCGAACTATAAGTTGACTTCAGAATATTTGTTGTGTTGTTTCTATTCAATGTAAGGGAGAGATAAACCTCTGCCAATGCATATTTTTCCAACCTCATGGTTCCTCATCAGTGAACAATGCAAGTACAATGTGTTACCAACCTTTCAGTCACTTTTGTACTTTTGCACGTTTCATTGGAACCTTCTAGTCTTACGACGTTTTGATCTTCATGAAGTTGCAGTTGGAATTTATTCAAATTGAATTGTTATGATCTTCTTGGACTTTAGTTATAATTTATTCCTTTGATTTCTTATTTATCATATCATATGATTTATAGCTTATCAAAGTGAATATTATTTTTTGTCTTAAATGATCTTGTGAAAGTCATGAAGATTCTTCCTCTTATTTTTTATGGCTCATTTAAGTGAAATTCCTTTACTAATTCCGTGAAGAAACATGTGATTCTTCCTCTTATTTTTTATAGCTTATCATTTGATTTATTTCTTTAAGTGTGAAGATATTGTCTTATGTTTAAGACAAAACATTCTGAAGCTCTAGTGCAAACATTTCTGAAGTTTGTTATGAGATTGTTTCTTGACTTCCACTCTATTTTTGCGTGCTTAATCATATATAGCAAATTGTCATTCATTGTTCATCTATATCATATAAAAGTTTTATGTGATGCTACTGATAAGATATTTTCAATGAACATTGAGCTTCTAAATGATGTTTTTCCCCATGCTAAACTACCGACATCTTTCTATGAAGCAAAAAAAAAAAGACTAAGATGTTAACTCTAAGCTATGAGAAAATTCATGCAAATCCAAATAATTGCATGTTGTATTGGGGATCATTGGAGGATGAGAAAAGAGATAAATTTAAGACGTGTAATATGTCTAGATAGAAATCAAATGAAAGTGATGGTGGTGAAATTGATGTAACATATCTCCAAAAGAAAAAGAAGCCAAAACGAGCTAGGTTGAAAAGGTTATACATGTCTCTTAAAACTTCAAAGCTATTGAAATGGCATGCTACGGTGGCAAACCTGAATGGATTGTTAAGGCATCCAAGGTATAGTAAAGCCCATTTGGAACTTTAAGTTCTACTTATAGTGTTTGGCATGTGATGTTGTACCTTTATAACTACCCTCCATGGTATTGTATGAAGCAAACTTCTCTTATCATGTCAATGATAATTACTGGTCCTAAGATGCTGATAATAGTATTGATCTTTACCTACAACCTTTAGTTGTAGAGTTAAAAAAAGGCTTAATTGCAGTTTTGGTCCCCCTATTTTAGCTGAATCGCGAAAGTAGTCCCCCTATTTTATTTCTCCCCAATTTTGGTCCCTCAAACATAATTTTGGTCCAAAACTTGATGAAATGTCATTTTTTTTTGTATTTATTTAAGTCACACCATGCCTCAAGATCTCATTTGCAACGATTGTACCTAAAATCTATGATCATAAATGGTGTAGTACGGCTTTAAAAAAAATGAAATTTCATCAAGTTTTGGACCAAAATTCTGTTTGGGGGACCAAAACTGGGGAGAAACAAAATAGGGGGACTACTTTCGCGATTTAGCTAAAATAGGGGGACCAAAAATGCAAATAAGCCTAAAAAAATTATGGAAATGTGTGGAGGCTTGTGATTCTTCTATGAATGAAATGTTTCATATGTGTGATAGCTTGTTTTCTAGTATTAGTTATTTTTTTGGTCTTGATAACTTATCAAGGTGGAATACACACACATTGTTTGCTTGTCCATCATGTAATTTTGATGCAAAATCTAAAAGGCTGAAATTTTATAGAAAAAATTGTTTTTTGGGGTATCGTCAATATTTACCACTTGATCACAAGTATAGACACAACAAAAATTCATTTGATAGATCTTGGGAGTTTAGATCTGCCCTTGTTCCAATGTCAGGTTTAGTGGTGCTTGGACAAATTGAAGAATATAGTCGCAAATGGTCACGTGATGAGGGTATTGATGTATCAATACCAATCACAAGGAAGAGGGTCTGAATTGTGATTCCCATTTTTGAAATATTAATTCATGCTTTTAATTTAAACTAACTCAAAATCAATCTTCGTTACTTATAAAAATTCAAGAGCTTTCTTGGTTAGTAAAATATAAATGAAACAAATTATTTATACTTGATAAGTGATAGTGATTGAAAAATAGTAACGGATAAGGATAAGAGAATCACACATTGATGTATCTTAGTTCACCCAAGGTGGGCTACATCCAACCCTCACAATTTGTGAGCTTTTTTCACCAATGTGCTTCACACAAGAACACTTTTGCTTTCACACAATTTTTTTTATCACTCTTGATCAGTTACAACATTATCCTTTCAACATTGAAAGGATTTTTAGAGATACCTTTCAATCCAAAAAGGATTTTTTACACAAAACTTTTTAATCACAAAAAAAGGATTTTTACATAACACTCAAATTATCTTTAAGATATAGTCTTGAGTTTCAAATGAAATTATGAAAGAAAGTTGTAGGATCACAATCTACTCAACACTTGTTTGAGATTGATTATCAGCAATAACTTAATAAAAAGATAATTGAATCTAGTGTAAGGGAACTTAAGGTTTTTGTTGATTGAAGAGTTTTTTATTTCTCGAGTATGATTATTTTAGTGATGAATTGGTTGCACTAAAAACTTTTGTTGTTGTCTTCACCTTTTTGTTCTTTTTATAGATGCGATAAATGTTAAAGATAACTCACACAACCATTACTGATCCAACTGTTCAGAGTGATGGTTAATATACACAAGTTCTATTTATCCATAACGTTCTTCCTTTGTACCCAGAACATTCTTACTTTGTGCTTGAATGAATATTGTGACTGAGATCTTTAACAACTGTCTAGTGTTAGTTTTTTTCTTGCACACAAACCAGACTTTCTGCAAAAGGTGCAACAATAGTGGCCTTTTCATCCTTTCTGTCCTAGTTGTACTTGTTCATAGGCCATCAATCTGGAGATTGATCTAGCTATTATTCTTGATGTTGTTTTGCTTCTTTTAACTATCATTTTAGGCTTGATCATTATTTTGAGTTGTCTTGATATTAATTTTACTTAAGATCTATATTTTGAAAAATGATTTATTTCATTTTTATCTTTAAAACGAATTATCCAAATATATTGATTGATTAGAATGATGCTGTAAAAACCAGAATGATCTCGGTTTGTCCAGACTGCTACTCTTTTGAAACAAAATGATATTGGTTTTCCCAGATTGATATTCTTATGAACCAAAATGATCTTTCATACACCAGAAAAATCTTGATTGTTATATAGATGTCCTTGATTACCTATATTTGAATAATACACTCAAAAACACAAGTTAAATAACAACACAATCAGAATCATGATTAAAGATTAATAAACTTGTTTGTTTATCTTCAAAACACTTGATTTGGGATTTTTCCTCAACAATATCCACCTTTTTTTGATGATGACAAACATGTTAATGAGATTTTAGTTTTGATTATGATGATATTATACAAATTGCATTTGTTTAAAAAGGTTCCCTCAATTTTTGCATCTAATAATAGATAACTTTGAACCAAAATCTATCTTATTCATTAATGATCAAAAGAGTGTTCATACGTATTGTTAAAAAAATAAAACAAGAAGTACATAATGAGATAAAAAAATACTTCTTAAATCTAATGACTATTTCTCCCCCTTTGTCATAGCAAAACGTTTTGAGAGGAATCTAGAGAGAAGGCAACTTTAAAAAGATAACGACTAAGTAGACCCATCATAGGATGAAAAGATGTATGGCCTGGGTAGATCAGGGAGTGATGGAGGTGGTGGGTTAAGAAGCGGTGGTTCTCTCGCAGTTTGGGAGCTAGCTGAGTAGCCATCCAATCCCTTAGAATTGCATTTCCCCTATCTTGATGAACTTGCCTATATATTATAATTTGAAGGGATGTAAAAATTCTGGTAATATCGTTGCGAGTTTTTGAAGTGTGTTTATCTAATTTGGAGAATTTTGGAGGATGAGGATCTTCATCCACATGTTGAGAAGCTGGACAAGTCTATCTTAGAGAAGGAGCAATTGTAGTGTAGAAGGAAGACAATGTGGCAAAAGTTGAGCCAATGTTAGAAAGAGT
>NC_021160.2:29667967-29679570 GCF_000331145.2 Cicer arietinum | reverse complement strand
AGTGTTGGACAAGGACTATGCTTAAGGAATAAAGGAAAAAGCAAGGTATTTGTTGATGTCAAACAATGAAGATAAGGATTTTTGTGGGGAGAAAAAAGTTGGAGCCATTTGAGATGGTATGTCAAAATGGATTTGGGAATAAAGATGACTTTGGAGAATTGGATTTTGAAGTGATTGTGGAGTTGGAATACCAAAAATAGGAGTATCTGTAAGTGGTGTTGAGTTAGATGGAGTGGTAGTGAAAGGAAGATCATTGTGCTGAAAGAGAGAACATTCTTGAGGAATGTTAGTTCCAAAGTTTTGAGTTTTTGGGTTTAAGGATGTTTTCCTTTCAGAACGCTTTCTTTTGATGGACCCAGGAGGGAATGGTGATTGATCTTGAGGGAAGTAGAGAGTTAGTGGAATTAATGAATCTTTCTTCACGTGGGAGATGTTTTTGGAAGAGAAATTGGAAATTTTGATGATAGATATTTCATTTTTGAGGGGGACGTTGAAATATTTGAAATTTTTGGTGAGAACCATGTCATATGGAATTGTATTCCTTTTGTAATCTCGGTTGGTGGAGGCAATCATGTTTGTGATGACGATATATAGAAGGTTGAGTTTTTGACAATGGAGGAGGTGATAAATAACTAGAGCATTGTTGTTAGAGACATACTCGTGGCTACCACAATAGGAAAAGATTGAGTGCTGACTGATATTGATAATTTTTTTTGGAAGGGGTTTCAAATATGCAAACACATAGTTGGTTGAGCTAGGAATGAATAGCTCATTAAAAACCATATCTTTGTTGATATTTAGGGTAGATTACTAATCTTTTCCAATGATTGTTGGCCCTTTAGTGGGTGAGTGGGTAAATGGATAAGATTTAGGGCAGACACATAGTTGGCTGAGCTAGGAATTAATAGCTCATTAAAAACCATATCTTTATTGATGTTTAGGGCAGAGTACCAATCTTTGCCAAAGATTGTTGGCCCTTTAGTGGGTAAGTGGGTAAATGGATGGTTTCAGCTAAGATTGATGGAGTGAGTCATATTTCTATTCCTTTTAAGGTGGAGACTAGGAAAACTTTGTTAGGAAAGACTTGAGCTTTGTAGCAAAATGTCCGAATGACTTCTGGATAAAAGAAGTCTAAAATTTCCAGAAATTCTGACCAATCAAAACCGTAAGTATGTTGTTTGATTGATATTCCTTCAAACTGAAAGTTATCAAACACAAAGACTCTTCCAATTCCAATGGATCTTTTAGCTCACTTGTCTTGAAAGATTTTCTGGTGTTTGATTGAAAGTATAGGTGAGATAAGAATTTTTGAAGCTGATTTCTTTAGAGGTTGTTATTTGGTTTGAGATTTTTGCGAAGATTTTTTTTGGAGTTGAACTGGATGGAGAACATTTTGGTGAAATAATTTTTGATGGAGAACATTCTATATTTTTTATTTTTTGTGCAAGCTGTTTAGACTTTTTCAGTTTTTATTTGGCTAAAAACTGAGATAAAGTGGAGGTTGATTTTGTTGATTCACTACAAGAAATTTCAAAGATTGTGCCACTTATGTTGCGGCGGTTGTAGGAAAACCGGCTTTGATGTCGAATTGCGATGATTCCTATGACATTTTTTACCAACCGTTGCCGTGAGCTTCTCATTTTTGCATCCCACTCCAAAAACCCCCCAAATTCCCAAACGTAGTGTTTCAATTTCTTCCTCATTCGTGACCTCTCTCCATCTCAAATTTTCTCCTTGCAGCATCCTCCATCTCAGCTTGCTCGGCCTATCTGTCATTGTCTTATGCCTTTAACACATCCATCACGGTGCTCCTTTCTCTCTCCAGCGCGGTGCTGCTTCCTCTATTCGCAGCGGTGCTGCTTTCTTCCTCTCTCCGATGACGGTGCAACACAACACTTCTCTATGGACGACGTCATAACACATCCCATTTGTAAGTAACACTACAATTAACACCATAATTGTTAACTACAACCCTAAAACTAACACCTTAGTGATATGTGTTTGTTGTTGTTGATGATGGTGGGATGATATTGAATGGTGGGTTACTTGCTTTTTCTTGTGTTTACTTGCTTTTTTTTCTTTAATTTTTCTTGCTCATCTTCGGAGGTAATAGATAACAGAACTTTGTATTGTCAATTGCTCCATGTAGTTGACTTGACTTAGTAGAAAAATAGTTAGTTGTTATTGTATTCCTAACTTTAATAGAAGACTTATGCTATTGCACTAATTGTCTTTAGATAGGATTGAATTTTTCTTTATGAGTAAATGATAGAAGTGATTTACTATATTGAATTTTGAGTAAACGACCAAATATTTCCCTCAATTTGTAGGACACTCTCAAATAGGTCCTTGGTTATATGTGACATGTAAAGTGAGATTTCATTCCTTGATTTTTAGTTGATTGGTATATACTTCATTCCAAGGAGTATTAATACTCCACTTATTAAATTTTTTTTTTTACAAACGTTTGTATACTAAATGTAGCTTTAAACAATGATTTATAGTTTTAATTTAAGAATTAACTTCCAAATTCAATTTAGTTGAAATAGACATTCATTTACGAATTCATGCATTTTGAATTTAACACTTGATTACACCTGCATTATCATATCATCTTTGATTAATGAACTAGCTACAGGACATAGAGAATGATTGTTCTTGTATTTGCTTTTTGTTCCTTATCTTTAAGTTGACTGTAACACTCCGATTTTTAACAGCGCGGGTGTATTTTTTTTTTTCAAAATAAATTCATAAAAACAAAGAAATAAAGTAAGAAATACTCTTGGATAAATATTTAAGTCGTAACACAACGACAAAAGTCAACAACATTTACAAGCAGCATAAATAGTTTGAAATAGAAATCCAAAGTATTTAAAATAGCAAAATGCACTGGGGATATGACACCTATCAGACATAGCTCATACCCCTGGGGTATTCTTGGTAAAGACTTGTACAATAGCACTGCGCAAGAATCTTAACTTCCCTACGTCACATCAAAAAGTGGTACATGGACCTATCAAAATAAAAGTCTAGCTAACAATATTGGTATATGTGCAGTCTTCCAATATACAGTAAATACATCCACAAAAGAAAGACCTCTAGTCCCTATACAACCGTCTAATCTGAACATGACTCAAAAAAACTTTACAACCCGGGTGATCTCCACGCGCCCCGCAAGATCCTCCTGATACAGCTCTAGTCAGGTGTGTCCAACCGACCTTCCCATCTACAGGGTACTAACCAGTGGAAAGATACTGGTTCTCATCTGAGGGCAATATGTGTGCGCTATTAATAATGATAAATGTATCGAATTTAAGGAATTTAACCAGATTAAATAGGTGATTTTATGAATATGTTGATTTTATTTGAATTTCAATCATTTTTAATTTCATTAACAAGTTTTAAGTGTTATATTATTATCATTATTGTGATTGTTATAATTTATTATTTATTATTATTATTATTATACATTATTATTAATGAATTTTGCATATTAGTATTGCATTGTCAAATTTTATAGTATGATAAATAAATAAATAAACACAATTAAATCAATTTCTTTATAGAAATGATTTTTTATATAAAAGGATCTATGATATCCCTCTTGTTCTATTTTTAAAATTTTATAATATTGATATCAACATATAATTCTAAATTTGCTGTATTTTAACAAATGACATTCTCAAATTTTATCTTTTGTTTTTCTTTATATGCTCATTGGTTTGCTTTAACTAGTACATGTGTTTAACAAGTAACTATTATACAACACAAGTTTTTACATTTTAGTCAAATTATTGTTAATCAAGAAATTTTTGTAACACTAATGGGGATTCAAATGAATTTTATTTGGGTTATTAAGAAATGTGTCAATACTTGTGTGCAACTTTTCCATTTGTTTTCCTCATAGTTTCGAGGACGAAACTATTTTTAAGGGGTAGGTATTGTAATCCCTCAATATTTTCATATATATTATATTTGTGTCTTTTAGTAATTTTTGTAATTTATTATTTAATTAATAATTTATTCTACCTGTAAAGAAATTAAATTAAAATTTACAACTCCCTATTTTACTTGAATAATTATAACCTCTATTTTTATTTATTTGTTTTGGTGTGACAATTACATTAGAACGGTTTATGGCATAATTATTTTGTACGTGGGCAACTGTGTATTTTATTTATTTGATTATTTTCGATAATCATGAAATTGATGTGTTAGATACGTTGACTTTATTTTTTATACGTGACCTGTAGTGATATTTTTGTCTTACTTGATTTATTTTAGTTAATGAAAACATTAGTTGAATTATTTAATTAAATTATATTTTATAGAAGTTATATCATTTATTAGTTTTATTTTAGACCAAATAAGTATTTAACCAAGGAGATAATAGAATTAGTGAAAATCCTTAGTTTTATTTATATATTTTATTTAATTAATTTAGCGCGACAATAGTAAGATGATTGTTCCGTTAATTTTAATTATTTGATGAAGTATATTTATATTAATTAATTGTTGGGGTTTTGTTAGTAATTAATTAAAACTTGTAGGAGTATTCTTTTAGAGTGAACAATGACCAAGTCAATTTTGGTCAAAATTTAATTGTTCACACTATATTTTATTGTTAATAGCATTTAACTATAAAGCCGTGTGTTTTCTACTTTACATTCACTCAAATGTGTAACAAGCAAGAATAAGTACATGAATGTCAATTAATTCATAACAGTCGGTCATTGAATGATATTATTCCAATTGAATACATTATTGATGTGTGCAATTAACCTCAATGAGAAAAATTACTCTCTTACTCTAATCAGCTTCACGTCTCCATTCGCAACATTATATTTTCTTTATCTCAAATATTTTCAAGTCACTCAAACAACCACCCACATATTATCTCTCTTTCTTGTGGAAGCTCTAAGCTTTTGTTCCTTCATCTTTATGAGATTTTTCGAGGGCTATATAGTGTTACGTGGAAATTTATTATTATACCTTGATAAATATGTTTGTAGTAAAAATGTTTAATGCCTTACGTGTTTTAGAGTATTTAATTATCAAGTTATAATTTTTATAATGATGTAATTAGTAATATGTTTATTATGATGTATTTGATTTTAAGTGTTGACTTTTGAGTAATTTAAATTTAAAAATTGACTTTTATGAACAATATATGTTTCTTGAGGACATAGATGAGAAATTTATATTTCTTTAATTTTAATAATATGAGAAAATTGATTATTGAATGCATTAATGAATAGTCCATTTTTAGAATGCGGAAGACTTTATAGTGAAATGAATGAAATTTATGTTGTTATTGTATTCTTGGTGATATGAGTTTTAATTGTTATGAATAACACGTAGTCAAATCGAATCTTATGAATTATTAAAATGAAAGTGGTGATTTGAGATATTTATTCACGTGCATATTTGATGTGTTGAAGTTATTGAACTCTAACTATGAACATCCATGAGAATATAAATTTGATGTATTATGTGATTAAAAAATTTAATTTGAAATATTTTGTCTTTGTAGTTGCCTAAGTGGCTAGTGATTTGTGTTTTAAATACTGTCATCTTTGTGGTTGCCTAAGTGGCTGGTGATTTGTGTTTTAAATAATTGTTATCTTTGTGGTTGCCTAAGTGGTTGGTGAATTGTGTTTTAAATATTGTTATCTTTGTGGTTGCCTAAGGGGCTGGTGATTTGTATTTTAAATATTGTTATCTTTGTGGTTGCCTAAGTGGCTAGTGACTTGTGTTTTAAATATCATTATCTTTGTGGTTGTCTAGGTGGCTGGTGATTCGTGTTTTAAAGATTGTTATCTTTGTGGTTGCCTAAGTGACTGATGATTTGTGTTTTAAATATTATTTTTGTGGTTTCCTAACTGGCTGATGATTTGTGTGATTATTTAAGTGAGTGGTGACATGCACCTTTTGAGCAACATTATCATTTCATGACATATCATATGCATCTTTGTGGACGCCTGTGTGGCTGGTTTAATTTTTCCCCATTGGTATGAGTGACTTCTATGTGAACGCATGTGTGACTGGTTATATCCGGATCATATATGTTTAGGATCATGCATAACTTGCATACATTTTATTATTATTATTTTTATTTTGATCTAATTATTTGCCCTATAGTTGCTACTTGATTTATTTACATACATTTTATGACTTTTGATACATCTTTGAGAACTGTTAAAGAATCAATTTCTTTAAACCTTTTATGACGAAAAGATTTTATATTCATATTTTATAGTTGTTAATTTATTATTTGGTTTAATTTTTGCTGTGGATGAACTGACCCCTTACACCAACATTTAGGTACTAATGATTTCAAATAGTTGAATGAATGATGTTTGATTGGTGCACGCACGTGGGAAAATGAGACTTTTACTTAAAAAATAATGTTTTGTATTACTAAAAATTTTGTAGTACATTGTAAAGTTATTTACTCTTCATTATTAACTTTTAATAGAAATGTGGAAGTGAGAATTCATTTACTAGTAAATAATTGAATGTCATTAATTTCAGTCAACATTTCTTTTGAATTTCACTTAAAGATAATTTATTTTATTTTGGAGCATAAATGATTATTGATCTAATAACTAGAATATTAATTTGCAAATAAATGAATAAATAATATTTTAGTAAATTGCATTACATTCTTTTACAAAAAAAAAAAATATATCAAGTCATTTTCTGACGCATCTTCAAATTATTAAATAATGAACTACTCCTAAGAAAAAATAATTATAGTTGTTTCTAAAAGAAAATAAATATTTTTAAGTAATTTTTGGAAAAAAAAATTGGGGCGTTACAATAATTGTAAAGGGTCACCAACTGAAATTAATAATTAACAAATAAAATTTAGATTTCAATGCATAAAATAACCTTTCAACTTAGCATGCACCTTGAAAGGGTTTGCATATGCCAAACATGCATAAAAAGAGTTGAAAAATGAAGTTTTAAACAAAACTGCAGTATCGTATTCGAATACAGCATCTTTGTATTCGAATACAAGGCTGTTTCAGAATTCAGTAGCAAAAACAGCATAGCTGTATTCGACTACAGCCTTGTGTATTCGACTACACAGAAGTCAGTAGCAAAATCAACATAGCTGTATTCGACTACAGCCTTGTGTATTCGGCTACACAGAAGTCAGTAGCCAAATCAGGATGGTTGTATTCGACTACAGCTCAGTGTATTCGACTACCACATCAGAAACATGCAGAATTCAGTTTTGAAACGTTTCAAAAAGGTTTCGCAATCAATCCATACTTACGCACAAATCCAAACACTCACACTTAGCAATTATGGCACAATCACAACAACAATTTGAGTTTACACACGCAATCATAACTTTGAATCAAACATGAATCGCGAGGTTTCACAATCAATCAACACTTGCACACAAATCCAAACAATCACACTTAGCAATTATGTCATAATCACAACAACAACTTGAGTTTACACACGCAATCATAACATTAAATCAAGCAAGACTCGCGTGGCAAGCACCCTAATGCAATGCGTATATGCCAAAATGCATGGACTCGGAATTCCAAACCAAACCCTCCTAATCGCGAGGTTTCACAATCAATCAACACTTGCACACAAATCCAAACAATCACACTTAGCAATTATGTCATAATCACAACAACAACTTGAGTTTACACACGCAATCAAACATTAAATCAAGCAAGACTCGCGTGGCAAGCACCCTAATGCAATGCGTATATGCCAAAATGCATGGACTCGGAATTCCAAACCAAACCCTCCTCGAAGGGGAGTAAATCATAATTGTACCGCCTATCACATACCAAAGTACTAAATTACCGAGGTGCCACCTATCACGGGTCAACATGATTTACTGAAGTGTAGCCTATCACAGGTCTTACACCTTAGTTCCAAACAAAAACCCTATGCGAGAGGCGTAAATCCTAAACGTATAGTTCCTCATGAACAAACACGAGTGCAGTCTCTCACGGACAACCACGATTCACTAGGGTGTAATCTCTCACGGACAAACACCAGTGCAGTCTCTCACGGACAAACACAATTTTCTAGGGTGTAGTCTCTCACGGACAAACACCAGTGCAGTCTCTCACGGACAAACACAATTCACTAGGGTGTAGTCTCTCACGGACAAACACAGTGTAGTCTCTCACGGGCAAACACAATTTTCTAGGGTGTAGTCTCTCACGGACAAACACCAGTGTAGTCTCTCACGAACAAACACAATTTACTAGGGTGTAGTCTCTCACGGACAAACACCAGTGCAGTCTCTCACGGACAAACACAATTTTCTAAGGTGTAGTCTCTCACAGACAAACACCAGTGCAGTCTCTCACGGAAAAACACAATTTACTAGGGTGTAGTCTCTCACGGACAAACACCAATGCAGTCTCTCACGGACAAAAACAATTTTCTAAGTTTCTCACGAACAAACACCATAGTTAAATCCTCGTAAGGATAAGATAAACCACTCCACTCATGGAACCATCCCGTGGCCCATCGCGGTCACCACTTAAACATCGGGGCCCATCGCGGTCACCACTTAATCACATCTCAACGCACCTTAAACATACATATAGCAGTTTTGAACACATACTCACATCGAAACTTAATCACCATAACATCACACACCCACAATCATTCATAATATCAATTATGAGCACATAATCACATCCAAATTAATCTCCATAAATTCACTCATTAGCCACCTCAAATTTAATTCAACAATTCACCAATCACTTTCAATTTTCTCAATTTCCACCAAATTTAATCCACAAATCACCCAAATTACAACTCCACATATTTTAACCTTAATTCACCCATTAATTTTCACAATTTTAAATATAATTTTACGCCAAATTAATTTCCACAAACCACCCCTCAAACACATCAAAACAATTTTCTCAACCACACTTAAATCACCTTAAATTCATTTTTCACAAATCCAGACATAAAACACCTCTCAAAAATTCATAATATTAATTATGAACACATCAATCACAACAAACATAAATCATCACAAACCACACTTCAAAACACACCAAAAACAAATTCCACTAATTCACACATAACCGAATTAAATTCATTTTCCACAAATTAACACCTCAAATACATCAAATTTCTTTTCCACAATCTCACATGTAAGGTCCTAAATGCAAACTAAAAGTTTGGAAGGAGCCCTTACCTTAACAATAGCTTTAACGAGCGATTACGGCGTCACAATTAATTTCGGTAAAATCTCCGCTCGCGTCGTCGCTTCCAAAGTTTGTTCACTAGCTCCGTAGCATGGAGGTGAGCAACTTTCCCTTCTATCACTTCTCGAAATGAAGCTTAGGTCTAGAAGAAACGTGAGAGTTTATGTTTGACGGTTTTGAAAACCCTAACACCGTTTTTCTTCGTTTTCGAATAAAACAAGAAGAATGAAGCTGATAAATCTTTGTTTTCTAACCCACCAAGCATTGAGTTACTTTTCTTGAAGCAAAAGGAAACAAAGAAGATGAAGAAGAAGAAAGAACAAAAATGGGTTTGCGAGCAACAGGGAGGAAACGTTTTCTTTCCTTTTTCCTTTTCTTTCCTTTTTCCTTTTCTTTCCTTTTCCTTTGTTTTTCTTTCTTCTATTTTCTTTTCTTCCCTTTTCTTTCTTCTCACACATATATATATATATTACAAATATCTAGATATTTCATAATAATTACCAAAATACCCATCACCTTTCAACCCATTTTGATAAAAATATCTACTCTCGTCGCAACTCAATTGACAGATACAATTTTCAGCAACCTGATATATTTTTAACAAAACTGCCCGGTATTAAATTCTTCGCAACATAAATAAATTATTCTTCAACAAAAGATTCACCGTAATTAATCTAATTTATTTATCGACAAATAATTTTAATCGGGGCATCAAAAGATATTTTTGGACATTAAACTCACAAAATATCAATAACTTGGCTAAAAAGCCTCCGAGTTCAATACCAAAATACACCAAAATATATAAATTAGAATTTAAAACTATGGGTCTTACATTGACCATCAAAACAACAAAATAATAATTCAAATTTGGCTCTACTTTGAAAGTTACCTTTAACATAGAAATCAATACACAAAGATTAAGCTTCATGTTACAATATGTAAGATAAAGCTTAATTTACAAGGTTACTTCTCATTCTGCACTCTGCATTCTACACTATTAATATGTAAGATAAAGCTTAAATCAATACACACATTTTGCACTCTACCATCCATTAAACGATCACTTCTCCCAAAGATCTCACTCCGTTGGTGTTCCTCCCAATACTGTTAAACTCAATCAACTTTAAGGTCATTCTCCTCTTCTTCCTACCATTTCAGCCTAATTAAACATTTCTAACTTTTTATGTATGAGTATGAGGTTGTTATGATCTTGTTTTGGTGGAGCTGTTCCCATTGCAGCCAGGAAATAATGGCTTCCCCTTGTTTCTTTCGGATCTCTAGAAAAGGCTGGAACTAATGTTGTTTATTATATGAATAACACTTTTTTTTTTTTTTTTTTTTATAATTTTTGCCGTTGGTTATAAATTTATACTTTATGTTACATATTTTATTTGCACGTTTGTCACTTTTAATATAAAGGTTTTTATTACTCAAGTTATTGCGTCACTTCCAATAGCTGCATTCATATTTTTGACACAATACATATGTGATTATTGTTAGATAATATTATTATATATTAGTAGTAAGGGTATTTTAGACAATTCTATTCTTTTATATATATACTCATTGTAACCCTATTAACTTTAGTTTTGGTTCATTATATGTTATGAAACCCTAGAGTGGTTGTTTCTCTTCTTCCTCTTTCTTCCTCTTTTCATTGTTAACATGGTATCAAAGAGATTTAGTTGATTTTGGGATCTACCGTAGAGAAGAGAGAGACTATTTTGATAGGAAAGACAACCACCAAAAGAGAAAAGAGAAGAGTAACCCTATTCCCGATTTTGTTAAATCAGTCTCAGAAAAACATTGATTGCGCATTCGTTAACCGTTGGATCGGGCTGATTTTTGGACAGTAGGTTCGCAACATTTAGGTCTTCGTCTTCAACGGGCAGATCGGCGAAACGACGTCTGGAGAGGGAGAAATCGGGCTCGCACAGCACCAAATTATCTCTAATTTATTTTGTCTCAGTGATTGTATTTGTCGTATTTTCCTGTCATTATTTGTTATGGCTGATGCTAACGATGACTCTCTTCAAGCACATTGTCCGAAATTGGGGAGAACACGTAAGAAGAATTTTAGGGGGTCATCGTCCAATGTTGTTGCTTCTGCTCCTCCTACCATTAGCTCTAGTTCTGGTTCTGTATACCCATCTGAGATTGCTTCTCAAATATCTGATATTGCAGAACAGCTTCAAAAACTTCTTGCCACTCAATCACATGCCATGTCTGCCACCTCCTCTAAAGGTTTGAACTCCTCTGGTATGTCAGGTATATCTCCTTCCATATGGATTCTTGATTCGTGAGCATCTCATCATATGACATACGATGATAAATCTTTTGTGTATGTGAAACCTGTCTCGTCTGTGTCGGTTATGACTGCTGATGGCACTC
>NC_021160.2:29648590-29664795 GCF_000331145.2 Cicer arietinum | reverse complement strand
CTCCATGTTAATGCATCGTGAGTTTGAGGGGAGATGTTAAATAATATTATTATATATTAGTAGTAAGGGTATTTTAGACAATTCTATTCTTTTATATATATACTCATTGTAACCCTATTAACTTTAGTTTTGGTTCATTATATGGTATGAAACTCTAGAGTGGTTGTTTCTCTTCTTCCTCTTTCTTCCTCTTTTCATTGTTAACAATTATTAATTGAGCTTCAATGTGTATGTAAGCATCTATTTAGGTGCATAATTGTTCTGATTAATGAAATTATTAAAATTTCTATCTCTATAATGATTTAAACACTTGACTCACAACCAAAAGAGCTATAAACTACTTTTATATATATGTCGAGATAAAAATTGTTACTAATGAATTTGTTGACTGCCCCATTACAACTTGATACCTCATAAGGGGCTTGACTTGAAACATTGCTTTTGTTTTTGATACTCTGCCACAACCTTTGAAGCCTATAGGCAGTAGATGGAATGTCTGATAGTTGGGTATCACCCTCTTTTGTTACAAACAAAAAGTCGTGCAAAGTAGGAGAATTATTTTTTTACCATAGTTGATGAGGAGTGATTTTTGATAGATATTGAAATAGAGATCCTTTTTAGAAAGGACATAAAAGGAATAATCTATGTCGGTGGAAGACTGAGAAATAATGGCGTGATAATGGTCTTTTAAAAGGTTATGTTTGTTAAGTGGTGCTATAATAACACCAATTTATCATAGTTTATATTATAATTCCATAAGTATGCAAGGTAAGTATTTGATGAGTAGTTTTTTTGCAACTAGTAAGCTTTTAAAGTTTTTGATAGCAAATGATTCAGGGTTTAAGTTCATGTTTCAAACCTTTGAGATTATGAACAGTTTCACACTTAGAATGCAGTTGCAAACAACTTTCAGATGTTGATAATGTGGTTGTTACTGTAATTGCATATTGCAAATTAAAACATAAAAAATTTAATGGACTGGTTTCCATTTTATTCATGGAGGTAAGTTTTTGTTTGCTTTAGAACATAGTGATTAGTGTTGCTTGTAGTCCATCTGATTTCTATGAAATAGATTTGTTCAAGTTCTTACCTCTTTGGTTTGCATAGGTGAAAGGATATTGTTGTGTTGTTTGGTACTATTGGATTCTCTATGAAATAGATAATTGTCTTACCTGACACTCATTGTGCCTAGAAATCTTAATTCGTTTTAGTTTAGTTAGCAGGGGAAGCTAAGTTTAGAATTAGCACTGCAGTTCGGAATATTATTTGGGTTTTGATTAGTTAGCTACTGATTTAAAGTTTTGTTGGTTATGTGGTTGTCTGTAGATTCAATATTTTTGGGTTTTGACTGATTATCCAAGTTTTTAAAGTTAAGTTCACATGATCCCATGATCCCATAAGTATAACAAAAATGTCCTGATTCGCTGTTGTTGATTTATTTTTCTGCATCCTTTTTTTTTATAGTTACAAAACCTGATTTGGTGTTCTTAAAATGATTTAATGAAAGCTAACATCAAAGTCTAATTTTGTCTTTACCAAGTGTTTTTTCTTTGCTGGTTTAGGATTCTCTATGCATCTCACAAGTCTTTAACATGTATTGAATACCTTTCTTTCATGACATTTAAAAAAGGTATTGAATACATTTCCTTCAAGATATGGATTTATAGTCGTTAATAAGTCTAGTTTGTTGTTTATGATATGACACTTTTCAATCTATGTTATTTATTTACTATTGTTTTTATTGTTGCGTTGTGTTTATTGTGCTCATTTTTGTTACTGTGTTCGTTTTTGTTATTGTGTTCGTTTTTATGTTAAGCATAATTATGAGGATATTCAACGCAAAACAATGGAAGAGAACAAAAAAGATGAAGACTCTCAATCTAAATCATCTTTCTCAATCGCTTCACAAATGTTCTTCTACCATTTCAACCCTCACCGGTTAGTAATAATCTCTAAATCTCACTTTATACTTTTATTTTTCATTCTCTCCATCACATCATCTCTCTCATATTTGAAACAATAAAAACAGTAAAGAAGAAAACCTAATTTCAATGGTTACTTTAAAAGTAGATAATTGCTTACCCTATACTATTTAATGTCATGAATGAAAACTTGGAGACTCATAACATTTTGTTTGCCTCAATCATCAAATATTTACCCTGTTAAGAGTAAAAATATTAACAATGTAACATGTTTCTTATTCTTTGTTGATTTTTATTTATTTAGATGGATCATAAATGATTGTAGCTTTTCACGAAGGGTCTCTCGAGGCTTATACTACTTAGAAATCTTGTAGTAGCCAAAATGAAGCACCTCCGGAGACATGGTTTACAACCAACAATCCAAACAACATAACTACCACCTACCCAAGTGACAACACCACCAACAATGCAACTGATAGAACCACAGCCTTCTCCGGTGATAACACTACACACTATAGTGCAACCGACAAAACACTCACCTTCTCAGGCGACAACACCGCCAATGGTGCAAGCAATAAAACCACATCTTTTTCAGGTGACAACACCACCAATTGCAGTGCAAGCGACAAAACCAATACCTTCCCAAGAGACATCCTCTCATTCTGAAGCTGTGGTGGAAGATGAGTTAGAAATGGATCAAAAAAGGAATTCTACATATTGGGATGTAGAAGTTATTAGTATGTAATTTAATGTCTAATTCTATTTATATAATTTAATAATTTTACATGGTCGAGGTATGACATATGTCGTTGAATTATGTGTTAGATGAGGCTAGACATATTTCAAAGACACACATAAGGGTATCATACGTGCTTGAAGCTCGTCCTAATGTTAGCAATATAATAACTAGATGGAATTCAGATGGACAACCGGTAGCATCAGCTGCTGGTTTTTTGGGTGAAATTGCAAAGAAGTTTAAGGAATTTCCTATAATGTACGACAATTGAAAACTAGCTCCATCGACAAGAAAAAAATGAAATTTTTAGGGATAAAACAAAGGTATCAATGATAAACAACTGAATATTTTTTATTTATTATTTGAATTATTAACTAACATTTTTTTTATGATTATGTTAGTCAAAATTTATTGTTGATGATGAAAAAAATCCTTATGAATTAAAAGTCTGATTGGTCATTTGTCAATGACCCATTAAAATTGGTGGTCGAAAATACAGTAGGGGTGAAATGTATTCAATTTGTCATAAAAAATCTGATGGGTCATTTGTCAATGAGGAGGCCAAAAAAAAATGTAAGTGTAAAGAATAGATGTGTTAGATGATTGTAAGCATTTTCTTGTTGACCACTTTATAAATTAAAGATGCAACTGTTAGTTTTGCTAATAATGAGTTGCAAAGCTATAAAATTACTTATTTGGTTGGTAATAGTGAGTTGCGAAGTTATAAAACTATAATATTACTTATATGTGAATATATGTAGTTAGTTTAGTTCCAATTTGGTCATTGAATTCACTAGTTGTATTAGTGTGCTTGCTCCAATGTTACATAGGCTTGGTTTGGTGCATTATGGTTGGATGTAGTTAGTTTTGGTGCTTGTACCAATATAGTTAATCTATTATAAGCTATGTGCATTATGGTTTTTCTCTTTATTGATTACAAGCTATAGTTCAGGTATTTATAATCTTTGATAATATCAAATAGATTGTGCTTTTGCAACACATACTTGAATGTACTACATAGTGTTTTTCTATTGAAATGGTTGAGTATTTCTGACCCTTCTGTTACAAAGAGGAATTTAGTTTATAAAACATAAATCGAGGCAATTAGAACGTCACAAATGCTTCAAACAGTGGGAACGACAATTTTCCGAACCGTTGAGGGTTTTGGTGTTGGAGCAAAAGGTCCTGAAGATTTTGAAGCATAAGATTTTGATGTTTTTATGGTGTTTTTTGTGTTGATTTTGGTGGTGGTGTTGAACTAGAATCGTCACCAGAGATGGTATAAATGGTGGTGTCCATACATGAGAGTACAAAGATTGAGAGAAGCAAATTTTTGGGTAAAGACAAGTGAGAAACTGACACATATAAGTATAAAGTAGTGGGTGGTTGATAAGTGACAAGGGATATTGGGAAAAAGAAGAGTAGGTTATGATGAGACTAGGGCAGTTGGTTTTTGAATGAATGAAAAAGAAAAATTATCTTTTTGTGTAAGAAAAATTTAAAACTTTTAAAATTCACTTAGATGACACAGAGACTGATGTGAGGAAGAGAGAATGGAGAACATTATTCGTTTTGGCTAGAATGGTCTGGTCATGTTTTATGAAGGAGATAGTTTGGATTTTTGATGATTTTTAATTTTTTTTAATTTTTTTCTTAATAAAATTAAAATTATCTTCAACAAGAGGTTTAGTAAAGATGTCAACGAAGGTTAAAATTATTTTCATAATAGACTGATTTTTGGTGTCAACAAAGATTAATTCAACTTTCTTTTTGTTAACATGATCCATAATAAAATGATGTTTTATTTCAATGTGTTTTAATCTTGAATGTTGATTGTAATTTTTTAACTGATTTATAGCACTTGTATTATCACAATAGATTGGAATTGAGACATATTCAACTTGAGAGCAATAATTGGCAATTGAGACATATTCAACTTCAGTTGTTGATAAGACAATTGTGTTTTGCTTTCTACATGACCAACTTATTAGAGTTTCTCCAAAAAATTGACATGCACCACTTGTGCTTTTTCATTCAATTTTATCCACACCATAATTAGCATCACAATAAGCTACAAGATCAAAATGAGTTCCTTTGCTATACCAAAGTCCAAGATTAGTGGTACCAACAAGATAATGAAAATTTCTTTTTACAGCCGATAAATGAGATTCTTTAGACAAATATTGAAATCTAGCACATAATCCTACAGCAAAAACAATATTTGGCCTACTTGCTGTTAAGTATAGCAATTAACATATAATTTGTCTGTATTGCTTTTCCAAATTGGATTTTTCTTGTTCATCTTTGTCCAAAGTTGAGGATGGATGCATGTGAGTTGTCATTGTTTTAGCTTCATTCATTTTATATTTCTTTAAAAGATCTTTGATATGCTTTTCTTAACATATAAAGATTTCATCTTCATATTGTTTGATTTATAAGCCAATAAAATATCTCAATTCTCCCATCATGTTCATTTCAAATTCACTTTGCATGAGATTTAAAAAACCCTCACATATTTTTTCACTTGTTGATCCAAAAAATATGTCCTCAACATATACTTGAACAATTATCAAATCATTTTTATCAACTTTTCTAAAAAGCGTAGTATCTATTTTGCCTCTTGAAAAGCCATTTTTGATTAAGAAGGAACTTAGTCTTTCAAACCAAGCTCTAGGGGTTGTTTTAGTCCATACAAAACTTTAGTAAGTTAACATACATGGTTTGGTTTCTTTTAATCTTCGAAACCAGGAGGTTGATTGATCATAGCATTTGGGCACATGTTTTTAGCTTTTTAGTTTGGTATTTTAAAAGCTCTTTATAGCTTCGATTAATTTTTTTAGCTTTTTTCTAAACTTTGGGTCGAATTTGAATTATAATTTTATTATTCGCATTTTAATTTTATTATTTGTATTTTGAATCTTTCTTGCTCTGTAGGTCATAACTTGAGCTCTAGATATTGGATTAGCGCATATGAGCAGGCGCTAGAAAGATAAGAATCTGAGCTACAACATTTGGTATGGAAGAAAAGACCATTTCCGAACTTTACTGGGCCTAAATTGCTGATTTCGTAATCTGGACTTTTGTAATAATTTTAATCAGTGGGTCACTTGTTTTTAAACCCTAAAGCCCAATATCAAGTACTATATATTGGCAGTTTTGTTTCTTTTCTAGAGACGGAAAAATTAGGATTCAAATTGCTACAAGAAATAAAAAGTTTTATTTTAATTTCATGGAAGGCTAATTTTATAAGATTAATCCACCAGTTCAGAGTTTCATCAACACCTTGAGATTCAGGTTACACTGTCAATTTCGATTCATGATTCTGTTCTTGTTTATTTGATTATATTGATATTTTGATTGCTTAAATTGAATTTTAATATGATTGATTAAATTTATTTGACATAATTTGGTTTCGGTTTCTAATTTAAATGAATTATAATTTTGCATCGCTTGATCGTTAATTGTAATATTTTGATGATTGTGATGCTTAATCCAATCAAAGAGACCAAATTCACATATGATTGATTACGCTTGTTTGATCAATTCTATAGTCAAATAAGAATAGAATCACAAATTAGAAATTAAACTCATTGATAGAATCTGTGATTGGTCTGAAACTCGAATAAGTGGATTAATCGTTTTGCTCATCTGTTAAATGAAAAATCTAAAAAACCTCTTTTTAACTTCAATGTTCAATTCGGTTATTATTATTATATCAGATTCCTTGCAAAACGATTGGAGTTATTACCTCTATTTACATTTTATCAATTGTATTTGATCTGTGTGCGACAACGGATCATTGATGAACATATACTTGTTCATTTTAAAAACCATTTAAAAAGGAACTTTTAACATCCATTTGAAAAAGTTTAATAAGTTTATGTGGTGCATATGCAAGAAGGATTCAGATAGCCTCTAACCTTGCAACATAAGCAAAAGTTTCATCGTAACAATACCTTCTTGTTGGTTATACCCTTGATTCAATAGTCTTGCTTTATTCCTTATTACTTTTGCTTCTCCATCCAGTTTTTTTCTAAATACCCATCTTGTGCCAATAATTGTTTGTTTTTCTAGATTTGAGATAAGAGTCCACACTGGATTAATATTTGGAATAAGACCTTCTTCCTACTTTTTGTGATTTTGTAATTAATATAAAATATTGAATTTACATTTATTTTTTCAGTTTGACTATTCTACAAAGATGGTAGTATTTTATTTTGAGTATTTTTTAAAAAAAAAAAAAATAATTGTGGCAATGATTTTGAGTATGAGAATTTTATCTTTTAATATATATTTAAGTGGTTAATTACTTTAATTTCAATATTTTATAAAATATTAGTTTTGAAATATTAGTAATTTTTTAGAAATTATATCCTGTTTAAAGAAGTGTTAAATTTAGTTTTGATCATTATTGGTTTTGTTTTAAAAAAATAAAAGAAAAAAGGTAAAATGTGTTTTATGGTTTATGCCCATGTCTAAGTAATAGAAAGAATTATGGACCCCTAATTAAAAATAAAAGAGAAAAGAATATGGGATAAAGTGCGCCAATACTTTAGTAGGAAGAATGAGAACGCATAACACATATAAGAGAAGAGAAAGTCGATTCTAATGTTCGACGACTATCCATGAAAACTTTCTTCGATTTTGCCCAAATATCAGTAAGCTATTTCTCTCATTGAATTAATAGTTTTAACACAATTTTTCAGATTTTAGCCTCCTCAATTTCTCTCTAAAATACTCAACTTCTCCATTTATGAAACCTATTATTTTGTACCATTATTCTTCACTTTAAATCTGATTTGACTAAAATCAATGCTGAAAGGACCAAGTGAACAACGACTATATTATCCATTGATTAGTGTTTTGATTTATAAAAAGTTTCCTTGACTTAATTTCGAAATTGAGCTTTTTAGAGTGTGTTCTCATATTTTATTTTTGACGTTTGTCCATAAATTGTCAAGTTTGATTGATTGAAGGACGAGGAGTCAAACAGACAAAATAGCCTTTTTCATTTTGAACTTTTTTACAAAAAAGTTTGAAAGGAATCAAAAGAATCATCTTTTTGTTTTAAGGAAAGTTCCCATGTATAACGTGAGAAATCATCAACAATAACAAAGTCATCTCTCATTCATCCCAAGCTTGTAGTTTTGATAAGACAAAAAAGATCAATATGAAGTAATTCAAGATGTTTTTTAGTTGAAACATAATCTTTTGAATGGAAACTACTCTTAACTTGTTGTACTTTAGCATAAGCTTCACATATATTATCTTTATAAAAACTTATTTTTGGTAGACCTATAACAAGATCAAGTTTGGATATTTTTGAAATTGTTTTCATGCTAACATGCGCCATATCCATTTATCTTTGTTTATGGATATATAGCATGATTCATTAAGTAATTCTTCAAGATATAAAACATATAGGTTTTTCTTTCTTGATCCAGATTACGTTTTAAACCATTAACACATTGAACATCAACAATTTTTGTAGAGTTTTCTTTACATATGATACCTTTACCTTTGATTTTTGCCTGATCATTATTCTCAAAGGTTACTGATCCCCCATCCTTCTTGACAAAGGAATGAAAACATTGTTTTATCTCCTGTCATATGTCTCGAACAACCATTGTCCAAGTACCATGGATTTTTCTTGTCATTTTGAAAATCAACATGCATTTAATGCTACTAAATTTTTAGGTACCCATTTTGTGTTGGGTCCTTGAGAATTATATTTTTCTTTAATACTAGATTTTTTCTTAAAGTAGTAGTTTGATTCACAGTGATCAATCTTTGAATAATAAGAACATTTTCTTATTGCTTTTGGAGAAAGTTATATCCTGATACTAGAACGTTCTTCCTTTTTGAGTGGTTCTCTTGATTTGTATTTTTCATCCCGTTTTTTGAAATAAAATGCACAATCAAGATGTCCAATTTTATTGCAATAAGAACATTTTGTTTTGCATATATGTTCTTTTCTTTGTGGTACCAAAAAAATTTCATAGAGTTTTTGCTTTTGAGTTTTGTCAAAATTGAGTCCAACTTTATCAAATATTCCTATATGAGATCCCATATTTCTTTGGGAAGTTTCAATGGATTTAATAAAATTTGATAAATCATTTTAAGATACTCAATTTCTATTTTGAGCATAACGTTCTCCTTTTGAGTTGTTGAACATTCTTGACATTCAAATTCTTCAGACGTTTTAAAACGAGAATGTTGCATACTTTGAATGAATTTTTTTAGTTCATCATTCACAGCTTGGACTTTCTCTTTTTCTTTGCAAACTTTTTCTTTTAAAGAGCCACATTTTTTAACAAGAAAATTTGAGTCATTTGACAAGCTATTAAATTCTTTTTCCATTTGTTCATATAAAGGACTCAATTCAGTTTTGTAATGCCCTAGTTGTTGCATTCATAACATGTAATTTGACTTTTATCTATTTCTGTTTTAGAGTTTTCACTTTTGTTTGGTAAACTTCTTTTGATTTGATCTCTTCTTCTCATCATTCTTTGAATTTTTCTTTTAAGAAGAACTACTTCTTCATCAACTTCTTCTTGTCCAATTTCTTCCGAGTCTCCTCTCTCATCTTGTTGTCAAGATGTGCTCTCTTGAAGATTTTGAGAGGCTTTTAAGGCTATTAATTTTCCTTTCTTTGCTGGTTTATATTGTTGTAGTAGTACTTAATTTGCTCTTAAAGTTCTAATGAGTTCTTCCAATTCAAGTATCTCAAGATTCTTGGCTTGACTTATGGCAGTGATCATTGGTCTCCATATGATTGGGAGACATCTCATAAATTTTCTTACTCTATCTTGGACTGAGTATGCCTTACCAAGAGCATTCACTATGGTTGTAAATCTTGAATACATTTTATCAACGGTTTCTCCTTCATTCATCTCAAACAGTTCAAACTTTCGTACACCAATATCAATTCTTGTTTCTTTGACATGACTTGTTCCTTCATGATGAGTTTGTAATGTATTCCATACTTTTTTAGCCGTATCACATTCATCAATTATTTCGGTTTCTTCCCTGCTCAAAGCACAAGACAAAAATAATTGAGCTTTAGAATTTAGAAGTACCTCAACTTTGTCTTCTGTTGTCTAGTTTGCTTCTTTCTTTCCAGCAGATGTTGAATCACTTTAATCAACTCTTGGTACAAAGTTTCGATTTGTTATGATGCGCCACATACTTGTATCCTATGATTTAAGGAATAGTTGCATCTTATTTTTCCAAAGGTAGTTTCTTGCACCATCAAAGTAAGGTGCTCTATTTGATGATCCTCCTTCAACGATGTACTTGGCTTTTGATATTGCTTCCTGAATCTTTTCATCTAAAAACTGTTAGGTATTTATCCTTAGAGGCAAACTCTGATACCAATTGATGTAGCACTATCAATCACAAGTAAAAGAGGTTTAAATTGTGATTCTCTTTTTTGAAATATTAATTTCTGTTTTTAATTTAAACTAACTCAAAATCAATCTTTGTTACTTATAAAAATTCAAGAACGTTCTTGGTTAGTCAAAAATAAATAAAATAAATTATTTCTACGTGATTAGTGATATTGAGTGAGAAATATTAAAGGATATAGATAAGAGAATCACACAATGATGTATCCTGATTCATCCAAGGTGGACTACATTCAGTCCTCACAATTGGTGAGCTTTTCCACTAATGTGCTTCACACAAGAACGTTCTTGCTTTCACACAACTTTTTCTTGATCACTCTTGATCAGTTACATCATTCACCTTTCAACCTTAAAAGGATTTTTACAAATACCTTGCAATCTAGAAAGGATTTTTTACACAATACATTTTAATCACAAAAAAAGGATATTTAGACAACACTGTAACTATCTTTAAGAAACAGTCTTGAGTTTCAAATGAAATTATGCAATAATACTGTAGTAGTAGAATCTACGCAACACTTGTTTGAGACTGATTATGAGCAATAACTCAATAAAAATATTCTTGAATCTAGTGTAAGAGAACGCATGCATTTTCTTGATTGAAGAGTTTTTGATTTCTCGAGTATGATTGTTTTAGTGATGAATTGATTGCACTGAAAACTCTTGCCGTTTTCATCACCTTGATGTTCTTTTTATAGATGCGGTGAGGTTGAAAGACAACTCATATAGCCATTACTGATCCATCTGTTTAGAGTGATGTTTAATAGACATGTGTTATATTTTACCCAAAACGTTCTTCATTTGTAACCAGAACGTCATTCGTTTGTGCTTGGATGAATACTATGATTGAGATCTTTAGCAGTTATTGGTGTCACTTTTATGCCTTGCACGCAAGCTAGACTTTCTTCAAAAGGTGCAGCGACAATGTCTTATTCATCCTTGTTGTCGTATAGCTGTACTTGTTCATAGGCCATTAATATGAAGATTGATCTGGTTATATTTCTAAAAGCCGTTTTGCTTTTTTTAGCTAACCTTTTGGGCTTGATCATTGTTCTGAGTTGCCTTGATATTTGTTTTAAGTAAGATTTGTATTTTTAGAAATGATTCATTTCATTTTTATTTTTAAAATGAATTATTCAGAACGATCTTGATTAACTAGAATGATTTGGGATTTTGTCTCAATAGGTACGAGTGGGGAAGACCCACTACAATGGAAGAAAAAGAGTATCTTTTGGGATCTACCTTAACGAGAGCATAATCTTATTCGTCATTGCCTTGACTCAATGCACATTGAGAATAATGTTTCTGACAAAGAATTGTTCACGGTACTTGTTGAGAGAAAAATTGAACAAAAGACAATCATCAAACTCGTAAAGACTTGCAGGAAATGAGAATTAGGGATAAACTTCTGTTGAGACAAAATCTCTCAAATGATATTAATGATAACAAATTACTTAAGAGATTATGATTGTGGTTAATGACTAACATGTGCTCTTGAGTGTATTCATATAAGAAAATAGGTTATTAATCATTAAGGCAAAAATCGAACAAAAGACAATCATCAAACTCGTAAAGACTTGCAGGAAATGAGAATTAGGGATAAACTTCTGTTGAGACAAAATCTCTCAAATGATTTTAATGATAACAAATTACTTAAGATATTATGATTGTGGTTAATGACTAACATGTGCTCTTGAGTGTATTCATAATATAAAATAGGTTATTAATCATTAAGGCAAAAAGAAGGAAAATATGATTCAAATCTGAGGATGGAAAACCACGTGAGGATGGAAAATGATAAAGATGAAAACCGTGAGGATGGCCTGCGAATTGAAAAATCTTCAGATCTGCCCAATTTGTGACCTCACCAGAACAAATGCTTTTATTCATTAAAGAAATGCACAACAAAGTCAAAGAATGAATAAGTAAAAGTATTTGAAATAAAGAAATTAGAAAGCCAAAAGGAAAAGGACAAGAACAACAAGATCTAAGTTTAAGAGGATGACATAATAGGCTGAAGATGGTCCATCAAAGTTGAAAGCAACCCATCAAGTATGTGCAAAGGCTAAAATCAGATCATTTATTGGGCTTGCACGAATTATTTCATGAAGAAGTCAAGTTAAAGAAAGGCAGCAAGAAACAAGCCAAGAATAGACAATCACATGTTGCTGACAGATCTGATCCTCGAACTGAGTATGACAATCCTATGTAATAGGGTGGCTTTCTCTCTCTTGTCAACATCACCTCAAAAGCTAAAATCAACCTAGTCCTTAAAGTTTTTGAAAAGGTTGCAGCTCATATGGTCAAAGAAACAACTTTGCACTTATGATTAAAGAGAATAGACAAGGACATGTCAAGATCAAGTTACAAGAAAGTTATGCATGCGCGAGGATGGCTGCTGCCTGGGATAGAAAGGCTGAATGGCAGTTCTGTAAATATGATGAAAAACCTTGGATCTTTAGAAAATGAGTTCCAACGGTCATCAAAGAGCTTGGACCTCTATAAAATGTAGCAAGCTCTTCATCATAAGATACACAATTTCACAAAAAGATCAAGCATCTTAAAGCTATCAAGAGCAATACTCATCCTCACTTCATACTTTCTTTGATCCTACACTATATCTTTGTAAATCCTTTGAGAAAGTATTAAGTATCAATCACTCTCATACCACTCTGTAATTTCCTTGTGAGTTACACTTGGAAATATTTGAATATTGATTGTAAGCTTGGTGAAGCTAAAGAATACACAGTTTGTAATCATCCTCAGAGTGAGGTTGATCAGTTTGAACGTTAGTGAAATCTCAAAAGGGTGTGAGGACTGGACGTAGCCAGCTTTGGGTGAACCAATATAAAATTGTGTGTGTCTCTCTCTCATATTCTTCTCTTACTCTTTCACTCAAGTTAAAACTAAAGGGTTGAAAAATCCATCCTAGGACTTACCATCCTCAGCGAGAGGATAGTTTTAAAATCTCTTGAAAATTATTTTTAAACAGCAAAATCCCTATTCAACCCCCCCTTCTAGTGATATTTAGCTATATCAATTGGCATCAGAGCAAGATTCTCTAAAAAATACACCTAACAGTGTAAGAGAAAAAGATCCAAAAAGAAAAATGTCAAAAGCTAAGTACATTCCTGAAGGAGGATCATCTAGCCGACCTCCTTACTTTGATGGTACAAATTACTACCACTGGGACCACCCCTTCCGCCCCCCCCCCCCCCCCCCCCCCTCCCCTTCTAGTGATATTTAGCTACATCAATTGGCATCAGAGCAAGGTTCTCTAAAAAATACACCTAACAGTGTAAGAGAAAAAGATCCAAAAAGAAAAATGTCAAAAGCTAAGTATATTTCCGAAGGAGGATCATCCAGCAAACCTCCCTACTTTGATGGTACAAATTACTACCACTGGAAAGGTAAGATGAGGCTATTTCTCATATCACAAGACAACAACATGTGGTATGTGGTGGAAAATGGAGATCACGTCATCAGAACCAACAACGTAGATGAAACCTCTGATGAGTAACCTCAAGCACAATGGATGGTGGATGAAAATTCAAAGGTACTCCTAAACTCTAAAGCTCATTTATTTCTAACGTGTGCTTTGAGCAGGGAAGAATATGATAAAGTTGAAGAGTGCAAAAACGCTAAGGAGCTTTGGGATACTCTAAGGATCCATCGTGAAGGATCAAGCCATGTAAAAGAAGCAAGGATAGACATGAGAGTAAGAGATTTCGAACTATTCGAAATGAAGGAGGAGGAAACTATTGGTAAAATGTCCTCAAGGTTGACAATCATATTAAATAACTTGAGATCTCTTGGAAAGGTATATTCCGTTCAAGAAAAGATAAGAAAAATCCTAAGAAGTTTACCAAAATAATGGAGGCCAATGGTAACTGCCATTACAGAAGCAAGAGATTTTACCAACATGAAATTAGAAGATTTGGTTGGAACTCTAAGAGCTCATGAACCATTGTTGTTGGCTGATAAACCAAACAAAAAGGGAAGAATGATTGCTCTAAAAACCAGCCAAGCAGAAAACTCATCCTCCAAGAAGAATGAAGATGTCATGACAAAGGAAAACGCAAAGTATCCTCTGTCCGAGGATGAGGATGAACTCGCTCTGATTTCCAGAAAAATTTAGAGGATGATAAACAGAAGAGTACATAATAGAGGACCTCCTCAAAAAGAAAAAATTGACAAAAGTCAAATAACTTGTTATGGATGCAACAAGATGGGACACTATAAAACTGAGTGTCCTCTCAACAAAAGGAACTCTAGAAAATTTCCATACAAAAAGAAATCCATGATGATTACTTGGGATGATAGTGACGAGTCATCCTCGGAGCAAGAAAAGGAAGAAGAGGCCAGCATTTCTGATCTATGTCCTAATTGTGAAAAATTAGAAATTTAATTTGATAGCCTCTTAAATGACTCAAACACTTTATCTCAAACATGCATATTTCAAAAAAACCAACTTGTTGAGATAAAGAAACAAAATGAGGAGCTTCGGAAAAAGAATGATGAATATGTTAAAATTATTCAAGATTTACAACAATATCACTTTTAAAATTCTGAGAAACAAAAAATTCTTAACGAGAGGATAGTCGAAACTCATCCTCCTGACGAGGATACAAAAAAGGAAATTTTGAAAACTGAGGTTAGGGAACTAAAAAAATGATATTTTCAACTTTTTCAAATCTACAGAAACATTTCAAAAGATAATGGGGTCTCAATCTGGAATATTTGACAAGGCTGATATTGGTTTTAAAAGTTCTCAAAAACAGAAATCGTATGAAAATTTTTTCTTGCCTAAAAAACAAAAGGATAGGCCAAAATACACTTTTTGCAAAAACTTTGAGGCTTTCCACCATTTTTGCAAAAAGATTCAAAATGAAAAAGGATAAAAAATTGTCTCGGTGAAAAGTGACCATGGAGGTGAATTTGAAAATGAATCTTTTAAAAATCTTTGTGAAGAAAATGGTATTTCTCACAATTTTTCTTGTCCAAGAATTCCCCAACAAAATGGGGTTGTTGAAAGGAAAAATAGAACTTTACAAGAAATGGCTAGAACTATTTTAAATGAAGCCAACATTGAAAAATACTTTTGAGCCGAAGCCATCAACACTGCTTGTTATGTTTCAAATCGTGCATCCATTAGAAAAATTTTAAACAAAACTCCATACGAACTATGGAATGGTAGAAAACCAAATATCTCATATTTTCATATATGTGGGTGTTATTGCTACATTCTAAATAATAAAGAAAATTTGGGAAAGTTTGATCCAAAATCTGATAAAGGAATTTTTTTAGGATACTCCATAACGTCAAAAGGTTATAGAATATATAATCTTAGGACTCAAACTGTGGAGGAATCCATGCATGTTATTTTTGATGAGTTTGATGACTTGTGTTTAGAAAAAATGGATAAACATGAAGAAGATGAACAATCATCCTCTCAAGTACCCGGTCCTCATATAAAGGATGAGTCTGACCCAACCTCTCAGCAGCTTCCAAGAGGATGGAAAACAATCACTCATCATCCTCCAGATCTAATTATTGGGAATATTGAGGATGGCGTTAGAACCAAAAATTCTCTAAGGGAAAGCACTACCAACATGGCCATGATATCACAAGTTGAACCCAAAACGATTGATCAAGCTATTGGTGACAAATCATGGGTTGAAGCTATGATGGAAGAGCTTTCACAATTTGAAAGAAACAAGGTATGGAATATTGTACCCCATCCTCTGGACAAATCTATTATTAGAACTAAATGGATATTTAGAAACAAACTAAATGAGGATGGAGAAGTCATTAGAAATAAAGCAAGACTAGTGGCACAAGGGTACAATCAACAAGAAGGAATAGATTATGATGAAACGTTTGCACCCGTAGCAAGACTTGAAGCAATAAGAATTCTTTTAGCTTATGCTACTCATAAAGGTATAAAACTATTTCGAATGGATGTGAAAGTGCCTTTTTGAATGGGTTCTTAAATGAAGAAGTATATATTCATCAACCTCCTGGGTTTGAGGATGAAAAGCGGCCAAACCATGTGTTCAAACTCTCAAAAGCTCTTTATGGTTTAAAGCAAGCTCCTAGAGCTTGGTATGAAAGGTTAAGCTCTTTACTAAAAGAAAATGG
>NC_021160.2:29646485-29648467 GCF_000331145.2 Cicer arietinum | reverse complement strand
ATGTTCGTCAACCTCCTGGGTTTGAGGATGAAAAACGACCAAACCATGTGTTCAAACTCTCTAAAGCTCTTTATGGTTTAAAGCAAGCTCCTAGAGCTTGGTATGAGAGGTTAAGCTCTTTTCTAAAAGAAAATGGGTTCATTAGAGGACAAATTGATACTACTCTTTTCAAGAAGACACTTGAGAAGGATTTATTAATTGTTCAAATTTGATAACATAATCTTTGGATCCACAAATGAAAAGATGTGTAAAGATTTCTCAAACCTCATGCAAAGTGAGTTTGAAATGAGTATGATAGGGGAATTGAAATTCTTCCTTGGTTTACAAATCAAAAAACGAGAGGATGGTATTTTTATATCACAAGAAAAATACACCAAGGATTTGCTCAACAAATATAACATGAGTTCAGCCAAGAGTATGGGAACTCCTATGCACCCATCCTCCATACTCCACAAAGATGATGAAGGAACTCCAATATCTGAAAAGGAGTACAGAGGGATGATATGATCATTGTTGTATCTAACAGCCAGCAGACCGGATATAGTCTTTGCAGTCGGTCTTTGTGCAAGATTTCAATCCTCTCCTAAAGAATCCCATCTCACTGCAGTAAAAAGGATTTTTAGATACCTTGTTGGCACTATAAATCTGGGAATTTGGTACAAGAAATGTTCCAATCTTGACCTCATAGCTTATTGTGATGCCGACTACGCGAGAGACAAAGTTGAAAGAAAAAGCACAAGTGGTGCTTGCCAATTTCTCGGTAAATCCCTAATAGGTTGGTCATGCAAAAAACAAAGTACCATTGCTCTTTCAACTACTGAAGCAGAGTATGTATCAGCCGCTCAATGTTGCTCACAACTACTTTGGATAAAAAATCAGCTTGAGGATTACTCGCTAAGGTACGCAAAAAATTCTCATACTCTGTGATAATACAAGTGCAATAAATTTGTCTAAAAATCCCATTCAACATTCTAGATCTAAGCACATTGAAATTAAACATCATTTTATAAGAGACCATGTACAAAAAGGGGATTTAGAACTGATTTGTATTGACACTGAAAATCAATTAGCATATATTTTTACCAAACCTCTCCAAGAGGATAGGTTCAAAAAGATCTTGGAGGAACTTTCAATTATTAATTTGTCTAAAATTAATTAATTTATCTTGGTTATGTTCCTTTATTATATTATTATAATTTTTATTAAATAATAATCCAAAAAATATATGTTTTTCTATTTAAATAAGTATATACATTTTAAGTTAAACATGTGAGGATAGCAAAACCACCAGAGGACGAAATGTCCTTATTGGTGTAACCTCCCTTGACACGGCAGACAAGAAAACTGCACGCGTCTCTTTTCTCATTGGCCAGCATGTGTGGCGCATGCCTCCGTGCTTCACGCCGTGCATTTAATGCATTTACGACCACATGACTCAGCTTGTCTCATCCATCATCTCACTAGGTTCTGAGGCAAACTGCGCATTAAATTTTCCTGTCTTCTCACATTTCCTCACACGTTTCCTCACATGTTCTCCCTGTTCATCTTCCATCCTCATCTATATTTTTCCCGTCCTCTATCGTTCTCACTCATCAACCATCTGTTCAGAAAACCTGTCTTCACCCAACAGTTGCTTCCCACACCATTTCTTTTCAATGGCTCGAACCAAAGTTACTGCAAAACGCAAAATCTCATATTAAGAACCAGAAGAGAACCAAGATGTCTACTCAAGCACTGAGTCAGATTATCATGAGGAAACCCAATCTGAAGCAACTTCCATGAACACCATTTCTTCATCTCAACCATCCAAAAGCTCTTCTCCTTCTATTACTCCAAAAATCTCCAAAAACTCATCCTTCTCAGCTCCCTCCAGGCGCTCTTCCAGGATCATGGCTAGAGCCGTTTCATCTAACAAGGCACCTCCTCAGGACAATACGATCCATGTCATCAATTCTGATGATTCAGAGACCACTGTCCCTGCT
>NC_021160.2:29643509-29646121 GCF_000331145.2 Cicer arietinum | reverse complement strand
CACTGTCCCTGCTGAATCTGCACAACAGCCTCCTCCTGCAAAATCAAACTCCAAAATTCCAACTCCTAAAAAGGCCAAACCTTCTTCACCAAAACCCCCATCTTCATCCACAGAAAATTCTGAAATCACTTCAAAGTTTGATTCGGCCGAATTAGAGACTATCTACATCTCAAAATGGCAAAACAAGTATGTGGTCAATGGTAAAATCATTGACCTTGCTGATATCAAACAAGGAGGGTTCAATGTTGAAGAAATGTTTGAACAGCTCGGCTGGACCTCTTTTTTCAAAATCAACGAACCAAAGTACCCTCGCCTAGTAAGGGCTTTCTACGCTGCTTCAAAAGGATCAAAAGGCACGACGAATTTCAATATGGTGCTAAAAGGGGTTCATATGAAAATTAATCCCACCACACTATGTCAAATTCTTGATATACGTGATGAAGGAGCTCACTGCTTATCTGAGACATGGTATTCACAATGTGTCATCACTAGGACCTCTGTGCTCCAAAGCACACTCATCAAACCTCCAAAACCGTTGGTAGCCTCTAACCCCGTCCCTTGTGTCGTATCCTTCACAATATATGTGTTCACTCCATCACGCCCCGGGCTGGCAGTTTTGAGAAAGTCACGGAGCTTGACCTCATGATCATTCATCACTTGATAATTGGTACTCCTCTTCATTTGGGTCATGTTATTTTTACCTTAATGTTGAATGATGTTGTAATGGAACGATCTGCTCCCTATGGGATGATTTTGACAAAAATCTTCAAATTTTTCAAAATCCCACTTCACGATGAACACTCAATTCAATTCAACAACACTTTTTCTATGAAGAATATTAAACAAATGAAGATTCAAAATGATGACCGCCATGCCTCCAAGAAACGGAAAGCTCGTTCTTCCTCCTCTGTTTCTCAAAAATCTAAAGCTGAAACCACTAAACCTACACCTGAGGATACACCATCACCACTTATTTCAGAACCCACCTCTCCACTACGTAACTCTCCTGATACTACTCATTCTCCTGACTCAACTGTCCACACAACAACTCAGTCTTCACCAATCCACAAACTGACTCCCCTTCATGAAGCCGATCTTATCCCTAAAGATACCTTGAAATCAACTTCTCTTCAAAATATGGAAGATGGTGAGGAGTTATATTTTAATCTCAATTTATCTTATCCTCCCTCTCCTATGGATGTGCTTATGGCTTCTCCTCCAACTGTTCCAGTGGATGAAGATGTGCTCCCACCACCAGATTTTTCGCAACAAATTCCTTTTGCTGCAAACTTTGAAAAACCTGCCCAACCTCTCCCTAAGGTCACAGGTGTGTTCAGTTCCCTTGACTCCTTTTTTATTGCCACGACTCATAACCATTCAAAGGACAAGGCTCAGAGCTCTCAGAATAAGAGTTCTAGTGTAAATGATCAGCCTAAGGGTTCGGTTCCTAGCACAAGGATTCAGGACAGCAAGAATCAGAAGCAGATGAAACTTCTCAAATTAATTAGGAAAGACCAGAAGAAAATCCTTCAGCGCTTCACTCACTTTCAGAACTCTTTGGTTCAATTTGGTCTCATTCTTTAATGGGTTACCAAACACTTGGTCTCTACTATTGCTCCTGGAGATCATCCTCCTGAGCTACCAGCCCAACCATCCTATGATGTTCCATCTCCTTCATCTTCATCAGATGAACTATCCTCATCAGACTAAATTTGTTGTTGTTTCTATTTGCTGCTGCCAAATCCAGGGGGAGAATGATTATGCTTTTTGATTATCCAGTTGTTTTGTGTTAATGCTGTTAAAACTGTTTGAATTATTGTGTTGCTTATGCTTGTTAAGTTGAATTGTTGTGTTGCCTATGAACCCAAGTTTATGTTGTGTTGAACAAATCTTTAAATTATTATCTTATTATCATGTTGTTTTATGTATGGTTAAAATCATGTTATTTCAACACTTTGGCATACATTTAGGGGGAGTAATGATTTTTAGTTTTAAAAATTATTACACATATGATTGAGGGGGAGCATAAACATTTTATCTTTGTCTTATTTAAAATCATAATCTAAAGAATTTTGTCATCATCAAAAAGGGGGAGATTGTTGAGACAAAATCTCTCAAATGATTTTAATGATAACAAAATTACTTAAGAGATTATGATTGTGGTTAATGACTAACATGTGCTCTTGAGTGTATTCATATAAGAAAATAGGTTATTAATCATTAAGGCAAAAAGAAGGAAAATATGATTCAAATATGAGGATGGAAAACCATGTGAGGGTGGAAAATGATAAAGATGAAAATCGTGAGGATGGCCTGCAAATTGAAAAATCTTCAAATCTGCCCAATTTGTGACCTCACCAGAACAAATGCTTTTATTCATTAAACAAATGCACAACAAAGTCAAAGAATGAATAAGTAAAAGTATTTGAAATAAAGAAGTTAGAAGGCCAAAAGGAAAAGGACAAGAACAGCTAGATCTAAGTCTAAGAGGATGACAGAATAGGCTGATGATGGTCCATCAAAGTTGAAAGCAACCCATCAAGCATGTGCAAAGGCTAAAATCAGATCATTTATTGGGCTTGCACGAATTAATACATGAAGAAGTCAAGTTA
>NC_021160.2:29638343-29643122 GCF_000331145.2 Cicer arietinum | reverse complement strand
CAAAAGGAAAAGGACAAGAACAGCTAGATCTAAGTCTAAGAGGATGACAGAATAGGCTGATGATGGTCCATCAAAGTTGAAAGCAACCCATCAAGCATGTGCAAAGGCTAAAATCAGATCATTTATTGGGCTTGCAGGAATTAATTCACGAAGAAGTCAAGTTAAAGAAAGGCAGCAAGAAACAAGCCAAGAATAGACAATCACATGTTGCTGCCAGATCTGATCCTCGGACTGAGTATGACAGTCCTATATAATAGGGTGCCAGATCTGATCCTCGAAAGATGAAATCAACCTAGTCCTTAAAGTTTTTGAAAAGGTTGCAGCTCATATGGTCAAAGAAACAGCTTTGCACTTATGATAAAAGAGAATAGACAAGGACATTTCAAGATCAAGTTACAAGAAAGTTGTGCATGCGCGAGGATTGCTGTTGCTTGGGCAAGAAAGGCTGAATGGCAGTTCTGTAAATATGATGAAAAACCTTGGATCTTTAGAAAATGAGTTCCAACGGTCATCAAAGAGCTTGGACCTTTATAAAATGCAGCAAGCTCTTCATCATAAGATGCACAACACAATTGCACAAAAAGATCAAGCATCTTAAAGCTATCAAGAGCAATACTTATCCTCACTTCATACTTTCTTTGATCCTACACTATATCTTTGTAAATCCTTTGAGAAAGTATTAAGTATCAATCACTCTCATACCACTTTGTAATTTCCTTGTGAGTTACACTTGGAAATATTTGAATATTGATTGTAAGCTTGGTGAAGCTAAAGAATACACAGTTTGTAATCATCCTCAGAGTGAGGTTGATCAGTTTGAACGTTAGTGAAATCTCACAAGGGTGTGAGGACTGGACGTAGCCATCTTTGGGTGAACCAGTATCAAATTGTGTGTGTCTCTCTCATATTCTTCTCTTACTCTTTCACTCAAGTTAAAACTAAAGTGTTGAAAAATCCATCCTAGGACTTACCATCCTCAGCGAGAGGACAAATTTAAAATCTCACGAAAATTATTTTTAAACAGCAAAATCCCTATTCAACCCCCCTTCTAGTGATATTTAGCTACATAAACTTCATCCATATCCTAATTCCTCGAAGTTTCCTCAATCACACTTTAAAATGAAAAATTTATAGAAAGATATCTTCCTATAGATTCAAGAAAATGTGGTTTTTTCAGATAGTTACGCATCAAACATTTCTAGATGCGTTGATGTTAAGAAGCATAAAGTCTTAGGTCTTAAAAGTCATGATTCACATATTATAATAGAACGTCTTTTTCCAATTGCTTTTAGAAAAAATCTTCCTAAATAATTTAGCTATGTGTTGATTGAACTTTGTAACTTCTTTAGAGAAATATCAAACAAAGTTTTAGATGTGAAGCAAATGCAGAAACTCCAACAAAGAATTGCTTTGACCCTTTTCGATATGGAAATGAATTTCTTCCTTCTTTTTTCACTATTATGGTTCATTTGGTCATTCATCTTGGAGAAGAAGCAATGATTGTCGGTCATGTGCATTATAGATGGACGTACCCTGTTGAAAGGTATATTGTATATTGTATATTGTATTTTGTATTAAGTTAATGATAAATTGCAATGGTTTTGTTTTATTGGACTGACATCCTTTCATTTTTAGAACCCTTGGCCATTTAAAATCATATGTTTGTAACAATGCTGCACCTAAAAGTTGTATAACTAAAGGATACATTATGGAAGAATGCATTACATTTTGTTCAAGATATTTTGATGATGGTAATCTTGAAACAAGGTTCAATAGACCAAGACACAATTATGATGACAATTGGGTTAGTGCTTGTTGTGAATCCACTATTTTGTCGAATTTATTTCCTACTTCAAGTAAGCATGTTGGAGTTTTCAAGATTTTTTTGATTCTACAATTGGAGATGATACAAGCCCATCACTATGTCTTAGCTAATTGTGAATTGGTGGATTCATTCGGGAGTAAGTTTTAAGCTTTTTCGTATACTTAATTATCATCTCAATATTCATTTCTAGAATGCATTGTGGAAAATTCTTCATGTAGAAAGTGTAAGATAAAGGTTGCTAGAATGCATCATGGCAAAAGAAATTCTTCTAGAGTTGTGGAAGAATATGTCCACCAAAATTTTCTCAAATGGTTCAACGAATATGTAAGGATATTTGTACATAGTTTGACTTAATTTTTCACATAAATATCTCATTATATATAATTGTTTTAATACTTTTTAAAATATTGCTACGTTGCAAGATAAGATGATCCATATATTACAACTAAAATTGAGTGGCTTGCTAAAGGGCCAAATAATATTGCAAGGATATTTGATGGGTATAACATTCATGGATTAAAGTTTCAAACAATGAGGAAGGTGAAGTAGCAACATCAATCATCAGGAAGAGAGGTTTGAATTGTGATCCCTTTTTAAAATATTTATTTATGCTTTGAAATTTAGATTCACTCAAGATTGATCTTGGTTGCAAAATAAAAATCCAAAACATTCTAGGTAAGTCGAAGATGTATAAAGCAAATTACTTCTAAGTGATATGTGATAGTGAGTGAGAAATAAATAAAGATAGGGATAAGAAGATCACACAATGATGTATCCTAGTTCACCCAAAGTGGGATTACATCCAGTCCTTACAAATTGTCAAGCTTTCTGCAAAATGTGCAATAACAATGTCTTTTCATCTTTGTTGTCTTAGTTGTCCTTGCTCATAGCTCATCTATCTGGAGATTGATCTAAAGGTTGTTTTGCTTCTTTGGGCCTTCAACTAGACTGCTGGGCTTAATTATTGTGTTGAGCAGTCTTGATATTCTTTTATCTTAAGATTTGGATTATGGAAAAGGATTCATTTTACTTATGTCTTAAAAACGAAATAACTAGAATGATATTGATAGATCAAAATGATCTTTTAATAAACCATAATGATATTTTAATAAACCATAATGATCTTGAATAACCAAAATGATCTTGTAATCAATTTTGAGTTCAATTAAGTAATGATGTTCTTTGATTTATATCATGGTGAGATCATTGATTGTTGTATGAATGTATTTGATCACTTATTTTTCAATAAATCACTCAAAAAAATAAGTTAAATAACAACACAATCAGAATCATGATTAGAGATTCATTAATTGTTTGTTTATCTTCAAAACCCTTGATTTGGGATTTTTCCTCAATAAAAGGAGCAAGGATTAAGAACCCAAAATAGTGGTGTTGTTATGTCTGTTATTACTCATAGGTTTCCAGTTAGAGGAGAACCTATTGAAAACTCAAGTAATGACATGTATTATAGAAAATTGGTTGACATCATAGAACTTGATTACTTTGGTAAGTTTAGGGTGGTGCTATTCAAATGTATTTGGGTAGACACTAAACCTAACAAGGGAATTAAGATAGATAAGATTGGCACAACAAATGTAAACTTTTCTCATTTGATTCACACCGATGTGAATGAAGTGGATGAACCATTCATCCTTGCAAGTGGTGATAGAAGTGGATGAACCATTCCGATTGATCAAAGTTGGTCTTGTGTTTGTCATATGAAGCCTAGAGACATACATGATATGGGTGTTGAGACAAAATCTCAATTTAATGTTTTGATGAAAACAAACAAAAAGTTAATTAAGAATGTTAATTATGATTCTAAATGTTATGTTAATTTAACTTGTGCTTTTGAGTGAATTTAATTAAGAACAGAATCAAGCAAAGCAAAGAAAACAACAACAAGAACATTAAAACAGAGAAAGATCTCCAGCGTCAAAAAAGTTCATCACAGCATGTTGATCAAACTTTTTCTACCTCTTTAACAAAGAGTCTGCCCTGGAAATTTATTCATATCTAATTAGTACATGGCAAAGAACAAGTAGGATTCATCCAAGCTCAAAAAGGCTATTTGATCTCAAAAATAAAAGGACTCAAAGACAGACAAAAGTCATGACAGTTTGCATACCCCAAAAATCAACGGTCAAGTAAGTTCGGTCAACCTTGACATATGACAAGACAATTGCAAAGGACATCCAGAACGATTAAAACGAGAACTCCAGATTGATTATTGAAGCCCAAGAAAGTTCAAACTGACAGACCCAGAACGTTAATCGTTCTCTATTTTCTGCACAATTCCAACAGCAGTGTATCTCTTCTGCAATGGCTTAAAATTCATCTCCAACCTTCTCTAGCTACACTCAAGACTCAAGATCAAGACTGTACCATCCAAGATCAAGGGAGAAACGTCAAAGGCTTTTTAACTAAAAGACAAAACTGCTTTAATGCTAAACCAGAAAAGTCAAAAAAGAGGGAAAAGCAGTTTTTCAAAGCTGAATTATTTTTAATCTGATATATTGCCTTCAGTCAAACTTCAGAGCACTATCAACAGCTCTTTTGACCTTCATTAAAGGCCTCTAATGCCTATAAATAGAAGGCCAATACCCAGGATCAAACAAGAACTTCAAGTGCTATCAAACTCTCATAAATCATTCACATTCACAAACTTGAAATTCTCATTTTCACAAAAAGCAATCAGTTCTGATCAATTCTATCTCATTGTGATATTGCTACTGATTTCTTTGTTAAGAATCAAATCTCAAACAAGAGTTGAGATATCTTAGATTCTGTCAAAATCAATCTTATTGTAAAAACTCAAACTATAAGAGTTTCTTTATAGTTTGTTTAGATTGCATTGAATCCTATCAAAATTAGATAGGTGTTGTTGTTGCTTTATGGGTGGAAAGTAATAGAGATTAAAACAGATCAAGGTTGATCTAGACTAGGTGTTGTAA